>NC_140601.1:23818323-24270823 GCF_057381915.1 Diplotaxodon limnothrissa | reverse complement strand
CAGGTATGACCCTCAGACAGATGTGTGGACAGCTGTGGCTCCCATGAGCATCAGCAGAGATGCCGTAGGTGTTTGTCTCCTTGGTGATCGTCTGTACGCTGTGGGCGGGTATGACGGCCAGGTGTATCTCAATACTGTGGAAGCTTACGACCCTCAGACAAACGAGTGGAAACAGGTACTGTATGCAGACACGTGCACAGCGCAGCAAATCTGTGTCTCTTTAACCTCATTCACTGCATTTTGTGTATTCACAGCACTTCACTTGTTCCACATTTTGTCATGTTCCTGTCTCAGAGGTCCATGGACCATTAGCCTGGTCTGTGCTCTGACACTGTCAACTATTTGACGTTATATAGACAGGTGTGTGCATTTCCAAATCATGTCCAATCAACTGAATTTCCCAAAGTGGACTCCAGTCATGCTGTAGAAGCATCTGACCGATGACCAGTGGAAACAGGATGCACCTGAGCTCAGTTTGGAGTGTCATTGCAAAGGCTGTGAATACTTCTGTACATGTGATTTTTTTGGAATTTGAAAATTTAATTTAATTCAGTTTGGAATAAGACTGAAAGTATGACAAAATGTGAACCAAGTGAAGCTTGAGAGTATCCAGAGAGGGCATCCAGGTATGAACACACACACACTGATTGCAGTTCAGTAAAAAACGTGTAGTAAAACACAAATGTACAATCAGTAGATGAAATGTATAAACACTCAGTCACAGTTTGACCTTCCCACAGCTCCTCTCCGATGTATCTTGGCATGTTTTCATTGTTATGTAAATGTGTGTTTTCCTCCTGCTAACATTGTCCTTGCCGCTGGATATTGCCGCTCAAAGTTGAGTGATCTCATTCAGCGGCTTTCAGGAGTCTCTGCCACTCTTCAGTTTATACCCCATCTCCCACGTAGGCTCAGAGGATTTCCAACTTTGGTTGGCAGATTTTTCTGTTAAAATTTGCCATTTTAGAGACAGGCACCATGCTGAGAACAAGAGAGGTGTGGGAGGAAGGAAGCAGAATGCATTGAACTGCTCAGACTGGCAGGGAGGGACGAGGACAAACTCAGATGAGAGAAGAAATGCTGAGACCATTAAATATGTCCTGTATCTACTGTCAGAGACTTAAACAAACAAATCAGTTGGTGTATTGTCAGTGCCATCCTAGTGGCATCACTTCCACTCTTGGCTTTGGCACAAATCTGTCAGTCTCAATAATGCCAAATCGAGTAATATAGGTGCTAAAAGGAGGCTCAGCATGGTTTGTCTGTGCAGTAACAGTGATGTCAAACATAAGCACTGATGCCTTCTCTTTGTTCCTCTTTTTTTATTATTATAAATTATGGGGAAATGAGTCCGTTTGTTCAAAATGATATTAGAAGAAATTACCTTGGCATTTCGGCATAAAAACCTGTCAGCTGGTTCAGGTGGTTGACTCATGTCTGCTGCTGCAGTTACAGCTTCACTGTGTTCCCCTGAAACTGTGCTGTCACCACTTACTGATGCTCTTTAAAACACCACCTCCACCACTCGGTTATCATCGTCACTTTCTGCTCCCTGCTGGGCTCACTGTTGATATCAACAGCATGCATTCCCTGCAGTCACATAATAACCCATTTCCTTCCGTTCACTTTCAGGACCCGTTTACTCCAAATAACTATGATGGGTTATTTCCATCTGCAGTCAGTTTTTGTTTGGCAGCATCACTCTATTCTGGGATCTCCCTCCCATTCGGTGCATTTACAGTTCTGGTCAAAAGTTTACGTACACACATCACTGGCCTGAGTGTTTTTTAAAGTCATTAAAGATGTATGCTATACAATCATTGCACCCTGGAACAAAAACAGAAAGAAATAACGAAATAGCCCAAAATTATCGTGGCCATGAGTGTACGTAAACTTCTGAGCACAGCTATACACACAAGTCAAGTCAAAAATAGCACGATAGGGACACCGTAGGTTGCAAAGAGGCTTGCAGAGGCAGCAGAGACTGCAGCTGAAGCATCTTAAAAGTAAGCTCTGGATGAGGTTTGATAGTAAAACTGAAATTGGCTGCCACTGAGATCATCCATCACCACCTAATAGATCCAGACTGTGGAGAATAGCACACCTAAAGCAGCCAACAAAGTCATTTCAATTCTGTTTAGCTTTTTTTTTTTCTCAAGCTTTAAATTATATCAAGTAGTCTTCATTAGTAAATTCGGCGTAGTCAAGAGAGTGCGCGTCTGTGTATCAGCACGTGTGTGCTATCCATCTGTATATGTTAACAAGGTGCTTATAAACTTTTAAGTCAAACAGGATATTATCATTCCCATAGAGTCATGTTTCTAGTTAGTTTTTTGTTTTTTTCTGGTATTGACTCGTGTTTTGGGTGGTAAAGTTTGAAGGTTGGTGGTTGGATTCCTGGCTGCTCCAGCCTGCATGCCAAAATATCCTTGAGCAAAATACTGACCCCTACAATCAGAACCCAAAGTCCCGATGCATTGATTGGAGTGTGATTGTGTGTGTGAATGTTAGATAAAAATCACTTGTTAAAAAAATTGCTCTTTGAGTAAGTAGATTGCTGTATAAGAATCAGTCTATTTCCCATTATTTTGGATCACTACCCTCGGGCACGGGGCAGATATTCTGCTGTAGATTTATTTACAGCATTTGTACTCAAAACTGTTTTTTTTTATTGAGCCAAAATCAATAAATTTGTTCCCCCAAAAGACTAAAATGAAATTAAATAATTGCTCAAGTGAGCTGCAGACCATTTAAAAATATAGCCGTATCCAAATTTGCAGTCTTTACATTCAACGTTTTCAAAACTATGAAACAATGCAAGTCAGTAGTTTAATAGTAATTTTCAGTTATATAAACAATCCACATCTCTGACTGTGTTCCTCATGTTTGTCCTGTTATCTTTGCAGGTAGCACCTCTGTGTCTGGGCAGGGCAGGCGCGTGCGTGGTGGCTGTCAGACTGTGAAAGCACAACCTCACATAGTAGATGGCAGACTGTTCACCATATGGCTCGCAGACCCTCCTCTTTGCCACCGCCGACACTGCTGGGGACACCGAGAGGTCTTTCCGGCCACACCAGGAAACTGTTTGCGAACACTCTTCAGCAAAGACACATTTTACTCTGCGTAATGCCGACTAATCCTTCAGATTTTAGGCAGATTAGGGTTCAGGTACATGTCAGTAGCTCTCCGATAAAGTTCTCACGTCCCGATACTTTGTGCCACAGAAGTGAACTGCCAGAAATACACATGGCAGAGAGGAAATCTGCAGTGTTTATCCGAGCTCGACAGAACAGCTGTCCCACACATACCGTACGTGCACGTGTAAATCTACACGGCTGCTTTCAGCTCCCATTTGTGCTGAGTAAAAAGGTGGAAGACAGAGCGAGATTGTCAAAACTGCCTCATCACGTTACGCTCTTCGTTTCTCCAAACAGTATCTGATGCTGTGTACTGATGCTATTTTAAGATAGTCCCTATTATTTTTATGCTGCAGTTGGCAAGTGCTCTTCTTCCCCTTGCTTTTTCCCACCGTTACCCGCCGACAGATGAAAGAAAGACTTTTGACATAATCAGCACACCCTCACGAACAGCGATTCTGTGAGGAACTACAATTTTCATGCAAAAACATTTCATGCTTCATCAAATATTTCTGCACATATGTCTTCCATGTTGCATCAGCTCACATCTGAAGCCTCTGCAATGCTGCGGTATGAAGTTTATCTCAGCTTTTTAATATTTTATTTTTCTTTAAGTTGCGCCAGAAGATTGTCCAACTTTTGACTTCGTTATTTGTTTTTAACTGCCATTTTTGCACAACTCTAGGTCCATTAAGCAGGATATTTGGGTTTGAAGTGTGTGTGCGTGTGTGTGTGAGATGATAATGGTGATAACACTGTGATCCTTTGTTGATCCCTGCAGGAAAATTTTGTTTTCAATTTCCTCCAGACTACAGGGTCAGCTATTTACAGACAGGGTCTGTTCAGCTACCGTATTTTTTCCCTCCGCTGTAGAGGTTTCTTCATTTCCTCTGTGTGTGTGTGTGTGTGTGTGTGTGTGTGTGTGTGTGTGTGTGTGTGTGTGTGTGTTGGGTGCTCAGAAATTGCAAGGAGTATATTTTTATCTCAAATGAGAATCTTCCCCTCACCACATCTTCAATTCCCTGCTGCTTTCTCTTCATCCCCGTTTTCCCACTTCATCACCGCACGAACACACACACACACACACACGTTTGCTTGCACCGCTTTGCTTTAGAGCCCAATTTCAGGCCCAGAAAAATGAACAACAGACCATGTAATGAGACCATGAATTTAATAACGTTGATTCAGCCGGTGCCGATATTTTGTTTGATGTCGAGTTCAAAGCGTTATTGGATTCGATGCTACTGTAGACAAAACATAAGACATGAGGGGCAGATGAATGCTGTGGAACAAACTGTGGGTCAGGAAACGTAGGGAATGCAAGGTTCTGACAGCAGATTCCCTACCGGCACACGGCACAAAAATGTCATGCTGCATCCTTAATTGTGCATTTCCTGTCTGTTTCCTATTGGTCATGTTGTGCGTGTGTGTGTTTGTCTGTCTGTCCAGTGCAGAGCAAGGAAACTCCTGACAGTGAGAGGCAAAACAGGCTTCCTCTCTGAACTGACAGATGTAGGGCTAATGTAGCCCCCAGGATGCACTTTACAAACACACACGGACATATCGCACACACACAAAGACACACTTAACCACACAGCTGAAAGCCAAGCGCCCCAGGAGCCGGTGAAGACTGAAAAGCCGCCCAAATTTGCCAGCTTGACATCTAAAAAGCGGAGACGCGAAGGCTCTCAATTCCCCTCTGCCGAGCTGATGTTTATTCAAGCCTAATGCACTGCTGCATTATTCTATTTTCTCCCCCACCCTCGCTTGCTTCTTCAAACCTGCCTGGTGTTTATTTAGAGTAATTCTCTTCAGATCACAGCAGAAGAAGTGTGTCATCTCCACTGTGTCGTATGATTTCAGCAAGAGGTTAAAAATAACATAAAACACATTCCAAATCTAACTATAACTGTATATTATGTACATAAATAAATATAAAGTCTGAATGTAGTCTTACTGCATTACGGTGTCTATATTATACACTTCCCACTGAAAATGCTGTGTGTTATTGTGTTTTGTTTTTTGTAACATGAATTCAGATGATGAAGCGATGTAATAAAAGTGGTCAGTGGGAAACTGCACAGCTGCTCGTCTTTTACAAAATACATTATGTATGTACAATATATGCTGCTGTAGCTATCATTGGTCTTTTATACATTAAAGTCAAGATGTGATTTACCACTTCCCGTGGCTTTTTCCCTGCTCGACAGAGGCGTTTTAACAGCAACAGCTAATCATGTTTATGCTACAGATGTTGCAGCTGGCAGTTTGCGTTTGTCACATTCACAGTAAATGCCACTGTGGTGTAAATTTGGCTCTTATTTCTAACAGCACCCCCATTGGTGCGACTCCAGCCAAGGCCCTTTGCAGTTCAAAGGTTTCTGTGCAGGTTTTTGGCTGCTGAAGTGCAATTCTGAATGTATTTTCATGTGCCTGGAGGTTAATATGGATCCTCATTAGTCTTAAGTGCAGCTCCTCAAATGTAAAAGCTAAACACTGAACCAGAGACGCCACAGCTGTTCGAGGCAGAGTGGAACAAGTGTGCAGGGAGGAGGAATGGGGGCAGTTTATAGATATTTTAGCCTCAGGACAGTGACCAGTAGGCAAGTGATTCACTCTGATATTTATTGCAGAGGAAGCTTTAAATCATAAGTGCTTCTGACAAACGACTCCCGGTGGCGTTCAGAGATGATGCTGGTGACCTTGTCTTGCCGCCTTACTGCACCTGAGTCTATTTCCCCTGACAGCAGCAAGAGGGAGACACAAAGTGGTCTGCTTCATTCTGCATCCTACACTTGGAAATAACCGGTAAACACTTACATCTGTCAACATCTGCATCAACGCAGCAGCAGAATAAAGCAGATATGCTGTGCAGTCAAGCGCTTGTGAGACCCACAAAACTGTATTTTTAATTCTAGTAAAGACCCTAAAGTTTGTGGAGACTGACTGGTGTGAGTGTGTATAAAAAGTGTGTATAAAATCCTTTATGTGGCGCCCAGTAAAAGCACTATATGGCTTCAATAAAGAGCTGGAACAAACAGAAGGAAATGACAGATACTGTGAATTAAGAGCAAATTTCCTCTTCATTTTGGGGAAAACAAATGGGAAAAGGTGCGTTCATTACTGATGGTGTCATCACGGTGCTGGCACTCGTGCAATCCTTCATCCACAAATGGTGTCATCACTTTGCGGCAAACTCGATGTGTAAATTTTTACACGTGTTTGTTTTGCCTACGTTTTAATTGCAGCTTTGAGAAAGAAAGTGTATGAGTGCACTTTGTTGTGTTAACACTGTCAGAATATTGATTTGCAGACTAAAAATTCATCATAGATGTTTACAAGTCAACATCATGGTGACAGTTTTGTCACAGTTGTCGCATTTGGAGCTTTTAAACCACCACGGGTTGAAATTTGACTGTTTTCATATCCGTGATCACTGGGGCGAGAAAAATCATCAGCTGAAGATTATGAGATGCACTAAAATAAAAAGCTCCTCTGTCGACTGCCAAAACTGCCTCCTAGTATCCAACACACACAGGGTGACTCCATCTTGCATGTGTTGTGTTTGGATTGCTCTGTATTCTGGTTGTGTGGTCTTGATAAGGGCTCACTGTATAGTCTAGGACTGATTCTCAGTTTCAAGATTGTATGTAGCATGATTGCATGTAGTGCTGTAATAATGCCTTTTATCTTTTATCAGTATTAATAAATGCATATACAGCAAAAGAGAAATAGGATTGTCGTGCAGGGGTAGCCCGAGGTTCAGTACCAATTAACCTGCCAAAAATAGAATATTTAAGGAACTGCTCTCCTGCAAGGCTCCTGTGCTCTGCTAGACACTGAATGCCTAGAAAGTGTGGAGAAAAAAATAATACCACAGGATTGACAAAAACCTCCAGCATCAGATTTGTTTAAAAGAAGGGGAAAAAAAAAAAACTTAAAAAGAACATAAAGATATTTCAAAGTATCTTTTCAGGGCAACTTGTAACACCTACATAAAACTTGCATGATTCCTGGAGGGCAGAAACATATTCATTTGGGATTTTTTTGTGAAAGAATAAGGAGGAAGGAGCAGAAAAAAAATACCATGAGAATCTCATTTCCTCCGCAGCTGCAACGATGGAAAGCTGAAATGGTTCACATAATAAAGGAAATAAAGGAAGTCATTTTCAGTGATTATCTGTCAGCTTTCACTATGTCATATAGACCTGCTTTCTTTATATTTCGTAAAGTGCAGCAGTTCCTTTTTTCTTTCTATTAACGCACCGCATCCTGCATAAAAGCTCTGCTCGCATTGTCTCGTTGGCAAAAACACTTTCATTCATTTTTCATCAGCTCGTTTTTTCATCTCTCTCTGCTCTAATTTTACCATTTTGCTTGAAAATCATACAGCTGCTCCCTTCAGTGCATCTTAATGAGATCTGAGTCAGCAGGGTGTATTCTGCTTCAGCATGCCAGAGCACAGACAGGAATATTTGTGTGACACAGCTGGCATTTCATCCCAGCTCTCTGCCTGGGTTGTACACGGATCATCAGAAGGTCATCAGCATTTTCTTTCTGCCTATGGGCAAAATGAGGTAACACAAGGGAGGCAGAAGTTTCTCCTAATTTATATCGGGTGGGTCATTCTGTAAAGCACTGAGAAAAGCACTGAAATTGGTTAACTTCCAAAAAGGACATCAGTGAACACCCAGAGGACAGCAGAAATGAAATGGGACAAAGATATGCAGATAGGCATGCCTGGAGAGTAGAAAGAGATGTTCTTTAAAGAAAAACTATGAAAAGCTGCCACCTGCTGGATCTGTGGTGAAAGCATGATTTCAGTTAACTTCAGGTGGGCTTGATACTTGTAACAATAATGCTGCTTGGAAAAGGTGAAAACTGGCCAGTGGTATTAATTTGTGGTGTTACTTACATTTTCTTTTTAAAGCTGCAAGTCTGTATTAAACAGTTATGCTGTGAATATCCTCACCTAAGAATCAGTACTGTTTACTGTTTGGTTAATCCAGCTATGAAGAAGTTTTTACTCTAGAGATCCAAGTCAGTGGAGTTATGATGGCTGAAGCAAGTTTGTGTTTGCAAGCACTGAAGTGCAAATTTTGCTTAACCTACTTTTTGGATCTGAGAGTTTAATTTGTATTCGATGTTTTGTGATGTTTCGAAAGAACTGTGTCTTTGCATAAAGGGATGGAAGGCCTTGGTGTTCCCCCATATAAGCTGGAGGAGGTGGTTGGGGAGAGGGAGGTCTGGGCTTCTGTGTTTAGGATACTGCCCCTACGATCCGGCCCAGATAAGCAGAAGAAGAAGGATGGATGGATAATAACAATTTTTCATGCCATTTATTGCAGTTGATTAGAAAATCCTGTCAGAACTGAAATGAATTGTTTTCTCTCTCATGCTATATGCAATGCTCACTTTCTACCTGTTTTTTAAAATAATGTATTAATTATATTCCCAGAGCAAATGAAATACAGAGAGACTTTATGTTGGGTGATTTAGCTTTGTCCATTGGTTCAACAAACTTTGAAATCATTTTGAATCTGGACAATGATTCTTGATTGTGAAGGAGATCCTTCACAAGAGACAAGGTGGAACATTTAACTTCTGTATTTTTCATTGCACTTTTAACTGTAACACCCACTCACTTGTCGAGCCCTGATTAACTCACGCTGATTTTATTGTTTGGACTTCATCATTACAAGATCACGTGGGCAGGTAGGAAAGCAAGAACAGTCCTCATCCTATTTTTGTAATATAAGCAGACAATTATATAGTGGAACATCCACGATGCATATCAATATACAATTGTCATGCCCCTAAAAGTACAGCGTATTTACGCTACTTAAATATGCTACATCCAGATGAACAGAATCAATTTTTGGAGATTTACTTACCTTGATGATTGAGCCTGCATCAAGACGGACAGCGTATTTACATTGTGAACAGGAGAACTTCCACAAATAATCCCCTATTTAAAATAACTTATAGTATAATTTGTGTGTCCTTTCATGTAAAAATGCCTGAACACCTTACACACTACTTAAAATGACTTACTCACTATTTAACATTTCTTAAAATATAATTATTTGTCTTTTCCTGTAAAGCCTTAAATTATTCCCTCTTATTTTAGTGCATCCACACCGTTTGTTGCATGCTATAATATGAAGGGCAACCAGTACATATCTGTTCTGAGATAATGCCCAGAGCATTAAAATTATTTGCTGCCAAAGGCTAAATTCACATGCGGAGAGACATATTTCAGTTCCTTCGGCTTTCTTCGGTGTCCATTATTTAGTAATCTGTGTTTTATTCTGTGTATTAAATATAGAACAAATCCATATTAAACAACACCCACTGTTAAATATGAGACCTCCTCTTTATCTTTTACATCTTCTTTTTACAGTGTTTGCTTGAAACCTGTTGATCGCTCTCATCTGTACAGAACCTCATTGGCTGCTGACTGTTGCCATGACAGCGCCAAACCGCAAACGCTTCAGAGTGAAGGATTGTGGGTAATACATACACATATCTGTAAATCTGAGATGCTTTGAGAAGTGAATACCTGTCCTTTCCAATATTTAACGACAAAACAGCATCGCGATGAAGGTTTGTACCAATAAATTAATTTTATTTTCGTTCACTCATTCCATTCGTTCCACACGTTTAGCTGGATGCTAACTGCGTTTATTCACCTCCTAGAAACCAAGCGTTAGCCAAGTGTTAGCTGAAGACAGACTGAACGTCGACCAAAGTCCACTAAAAATGTGTGTTGCGTTGTGTATTATCCAATAATCGAACAAACGGGCTGTTTTGGCAAACATAGTCACAGTAATGATAACAAAAATCTCTATACTCACAGCTAAAATAATATTACCCATAGCACCTTTCTCCTTTGTCACCCGTCTTTTTAAACAGCGTTTTTTGTGCGTTTTTGTTAAAATATTTTAGGTTGCTGAGCTAATCTTTGTAATGATAACGCAGACATGAGTTTAAGCTAAGTTAAAATAAGTTAGTTGTCACTTTTCTGTTTTATAAGTAACTTCTGCGGGTGTATTTTGTTGCATCCAGTACATGGGTATGTTGTACACCTAGCTATCTGGCACATGTTTTGATATAGTTTGATTAAGGAGCTTTCTAGACGATGCTTTAATATGTATTTAGAAGCAAATAAGATGAAACTTTACGTTGAAGTGGCACTCCATAAATTTAGTACTGTATGTCTCTAAGGTTGGGGCGCTAACATGAAAAAATAACTTAATTGAATTGCTAAAACTTATGCCAGAGAGAGACTTTGAACCTCTCCAAAAATTCATCCTCCCCATACATAAGTGGCTTTGAAGACCGTGGGGTGTGGACAAATAGGTGAGAAATGTGAAGTGATACTAATCAATAAAACAGATTTATTTGGGGAAACAATCAGTTACCAGGTACCCTGAAAAATTTAACTTGGATACATTTTCTTGGATTTGACAAGAAGATGATGAGCGACTCCCTTTTCTGGCTGTGTTATAATGCTCTTCATTTTGACCTATAAAATTGGTAGAGTGGGAAAAACAAACCTATAAGGACATGTTTAAATCCACAGAGTGTTTTTGTACTTGCTGAAAAAGCCTGGGCGGGATCTAACCTGCTGTACAAGTGGCAGAAAAGCCTTGGTAATTATATCGCTGTTGCAGGGTGAGTATGCCTTTTTGATTAACAAAATAGCTCTGAGAAGGCTGTGTAACAGTCTGCTATTTGTCTTCGACTGAGCTTTATTTTCAATCACACAGACAGGACAACACAGTGAAAATATTTGATCGACATGGACACAAGTGGACTGAAATCAACCTTCCAGGGTAAGTGTGAGAAAATCACTCAGATTCCAGTTTTGTGTCATCTAACAGTTTTAGCTGATTACCACTGAATGTTCAGGTTTTCTTAATAACTTCCTTTCTCCTCTTTCTCTGTAAGACGCTGTGTGGGGATGGACTGGGATAAGGATGGGGACATTCTGGCAGTGATAGCTGCAAAATCCAGCTCCATCTTTCTCTGGGATGCCAGTGTCAGTAAAACATCCCAGATAGACAGCGGTATGAGGTACGACCATTTCAGAGGGAGAAAATAAAACCCCATCATTCTACTACAGTTAATTGCTGAATAAGTGATGCAAGTGTTAGTCATTGCATAATTTCACTGCAAATATGTTTTTTTCCCTGTTTCAACAGAACACTAATCTTGAAATAAGTAAAGCTAAACGTTTTGTGTTCTCATTGTTGATGGTTTCAAACAGAGATCAGATGTCTTTCATCTTGTGGTCAAAGACTAGCCCGCTGTTGGCAGTCGGAACAGTCAAAGGAAACCTGTTGATCTACAATCAGCAGACCTCACGCAAGATCCCTGTGCTGGGTAACACACAACACAACTGTATATATAATCTTGGATGGTTTAATGGTCTTTAGTCTGTTCTGTAATATTGATTCTCTGCCTCCTTCTCTCCGAACTTGATAGGCAAACATAGCAAGAAGATTACCTGTGGCTGTTGGAGCTCCCAGAATCTGCTGGCTCTGGGGGGTGACGACAACACGCTGAGTATCAGCAATCATGAGGGAGACACCATCAGACAGGTAGTCAAATACAGTAGTGTGCAAAAATCTTAAATCAGCCCTCATGTCTTATAATTTTTTTAATGTTCTTTAAGAATTGTTTTCCAGTTTTTCTGAAGGTCTTTCAGAGTTTTTCTTTGGACATTTGCTGCTTTTTCACTCATTTTCACTTCAGTCTGTGCTTTGTTTGTTAAGCCATTTGATCAAGGGATCATTCAAGCCTAAAGAAGGCTAACTCAAAGTGTGAACCAGTGTTGATTCTTTACATAACAGACAGCTTAGCAAACAGGCAATTTTAAGTTGTATCTTTAGGCATTTTGTTACTATACGCCTGTGACAAAAACACATAATTTCTTTGGTTGAATCTGTAAAAAATGCCAAACATAACACAGTGTGACAGGCATAATGTAATAGTACATAATGCACAATAATACATAATAGTATTTTTGCACCAACAAGGTGATTCCCAAAGAGCAGACCTGTTTGTTAAAGCCACATCAGAAATGGATTCAATGGAAGGGTGGATGTTAAGTAGCTATTCAGGAAACAGGGAGAAAAGGCTGAGGTACGCCAAATTAAATCTGAACTGGACTAAAAATCAGTCACAGCAGGCCTTAATGACCAAGTGTACTTTCTGATCTTTTGCCAGACAACAGTTCGCGGTGAGCCTGCTGAAATTTATTTCTCGGTGATGAAGACGGATGAAAGGTCAGCTCAAGGAGAGAGCACAGTGAGTCTGCTTTCTGCTAGTTTCAAATTGAACCTGTACTGGAGATGAATTTTAAGAAGGTCTGTTTGAACATGACAGCTGGGATTTGCAGAAAAGTTAAAATCAATTTTTCTTATGAAGGGGATAAAAGGTTTAGGATGTCTGAAATGTGTCATGGAAAAAGTGCACGTTATTCCACCCTTCAGGTGAGTGTTTCTGTGGACAAGAAGATACTGATGCTTTTCAACATCAACGACCCTGGAAACCCAATAGAGCTAGCCTTCGAGCGTCGCTATGGAAACATTGTGTCCTACCGCTGGTATTGCATCTGTTCACACACACAACAAGCTTTGGTAATCACGCTTGAGTTATTTGCAGTAAAACGTGTTCTCTCGCCATCTTTGTTGCACTGTGTAGGTATGGTGATGGGTATATACTCATTGGTTTCTCCCATGGATACTTTGTGGTCATCTCCACACACATCAGGGAGATAGGATATGAGCTCTATCAGGCTCACAACCATAAAGACTGTCTCAACAGCGTGGCCATCTCCACAGCACTGAACAAGGCTGCGTCTTGTGGGGACAACAGGTACGCAAAACACCACCACTCTTCAGAATCTTCGTGTGATGTTAAAAAAAAAGTGTACTTTGTTGGGTTTTTTTGCCCCACAAAAATCCAGAGAGAGAGGGAATGAGCTGTGTCACACTTATAGCTGTAAAGATGGACTCAATAGTGTGGCCATCTCACCAGCATCAAGCGAGGATGCACACAGACTTTCAATAAAGCAGCTGGGCTGCCATTTCAGTGTTGTTAATTTTTTTTTAATTATTTGTAAATGGGAAAAATTTAACCCTGTGCTTCTGCTCCAGCATAAAAATCCACGAGCTGTCAGATCGCAAAGATATCAGCAGTATAATTCAGCTGGATGATGAGAATAAAGGTGAGGCTGTTGTTTTTGTTTTGTTTTGGGGGGTGTTTTAGGGTTTTTTTTCCGCCATCCAGATAGTCCATCTTACATTCTTCAATCACTGTGGATCCCGCTGTGTCTCCTCCTACAGGTTTGGATCAGCTGAGCTGGACAGATGACGGCCAGCTGTTGGCACTTTCCACACAGAGAGGGACGCTCCATGTCTTCCTGACAAAGCTGCCCATTCTTGGCGACAGCTACGGCACCCGGCTGGCCTACCTCACCTCCTTGCTGGAGGTCACTGTCTGCAACCAGGTGGAGGAGGTAAGGACACACACAAACACGGATTCTCTTATAATTATCATCAGTTATTATTCTGAAAAAACAAAAAACAGCAGAGATAGGAGAGTGGCTTACTGCTGGCAACAAGATGAAAAATAAAACAAGAAAATCAGCAAAAAACAACGAACTCAAACAACTTGGATTAAAAACCGGGTTTTTTTTAATAGAGTCGAGGGATTAGTGCACTCATACAGGCTCACAGCAGCCCTTAAACAGAGGAAGGATTTCTTTAAATATGTAATATGTAATATGAGAATCTGCTGCTGTGTTTTCAGGAGAGTCCAGTAACGATAGAAGTGGAAGTAGAGCCCACATTCATTGCAGTGGGACCGTACCATGTGGCTGTGGGGATGAACAACAGAGCCTGGTTTTACGCCCTGGTAGACCAGGAACCAGGTGTGTGTGTGTTTGTGTGTCCAGTGAATCAGGTTTCCAAGAGTGAATCACTGCCCTTCTACGTCCCTGAAATGTCTCTGTGTGTCTCAGGTTTTAATAAGCTGAAGGACATCGAGTATTTGGGGACAATAGCCAGCATGTGTCTTAACTCTGACTACGCAGCAGCGCTGTTTGAGGGGAAAGTCCAGCTCCATGTGGTGAGCCATCTGGTGACTGATCACCGAGCAGGTTTCATCGTTTTTTTGTTTTATCTCATGAATAAACTACAGGCCTCCGTATATGTGTTGTGTTTTTAGATTGAAGGCAAAGATCAGGACGAGAAGAAGCAGATGAAGCTTTTTCCAGACAATGACAGAAAAGGCCGCATCCTTTGCCACGCCCTCACTGCTGATTTCCTCTACTATGGCACTGATGTGAGTGCGATCAGAGAAAAAAACCCACCTTTGTACAAAATCTACATGTCATAGTTATATGAGGGGACATCAGTATAACACTGTCAGTCATTAAATATATATTTTTTTATCTTTAGTTTAATTGTGTTTTTCTTGTCAGTCATATTTGTCCTGTTTCCCCCTCAGTGTTTTGTTTATTTGTTTGGTTTTTTGTCACTTGCTAACATCACTTGAATTTTTGTTTTTCTCAGTCTGGAAGTGTGGTGTCTGTCCTGGTGGAGGACTGGGAGACAGTGAACAGCTACAGCCATTCAGTTGGTGTGAGGAAAGTGTTCCCTGATGTTATTGGCACTCGACTGGTGTTCATCGATAACAAGAACAGCGGCTTCCTGCTCTCCCCTGCAAACGTCAGTGATTTTTAAAAGTATTAATATTCACCTAAATAAAAAAGCATATAAAGTACCTGAGCATATTGTAGTGAAACTTTATAATAAGATAACTAATATTTCACCAAGATGAATGTCACTGTGTGTTACATTTTGTGGTAGTAATAGAAGCAGCAGACACCACCATCTGTACAACACCACACTGGGTTTTAAATCAAGCAATCAAGATATGATTGAAGTGCAGTCTTTCAGCATTAATTTGGGGGCATAACGTCTTTAGAATTACAGTAACATACGTGTGTGTGCGTGTGTGTGCGTGTGTGTGCGTGTGTGTGCGTGTGTGTGCGTGTGTGTGCGTGTGTGTGTGTGTGTGTGTGTGTGTGTGTGTGTGTGTGTTGCAGGCAACAGAGTCCTGCTTTGAGCTCCCCAACTTCTCACCCACCATCACAGGAGTGCTCTGGGACAACTGGCATGCAGACAGAGGGGTGTTTGTAGCCTATGATGATGACAAAGTCTACACCTACGCCCTGCATAAAACCACCATCTATGGTAGGGGGATGGCACCACATCACGGGGCGGTAATAAGAAGGTCACATCAGTGCCCACATGCATTCAAATCTACTACAGGTGATATTTTTAAGTGTATTTCCTCTCTCTGTGACTCTGCTCAGGCCCACAGGTGGTGTTAGTAGGGAGCACTGCGCTCCCCTTTTCCCAGAAGCCTCTGCTCTTTCACAACGGTGAGCTGACCTGTCAAACGGCGAGCGGTAAAATCAGCGAAGTGGAGTTGAGCACACACTCATTCCTGAAGCGCACGGCGACAGACTCATCGGCAGAGCTCAGCAGGCAGCTCGCCCAGGCTCTCATGCTCAAAAGGTCAGCGATGCTGGAAACACTGAACTGTGTGTGCTCCAGGTGGAAAAGGCCTTAAAGTGATATCGCTGTTGGTTCACATGCAAATGTTTAATGTAAGGAATGAATTTGTCCCGTCTGCAGTCGGTTTTGCTTTGCGCTGCTTTGAAAGATTGTTATGAAAGAAGAGATTAAAGTTATTAATTTGAAACATTTTTACCAAACTTCATTTTGATATAAAAGAAAGCATCTGAAAAAGCCACTCATCCCTTTTCACTGATTTACTTTTCTTACCCGCTTTTACATTTTCACTCAAGATAAGCAGTCTGTTAACTTACAAAATTGCAATTTTAGGGCAGCCAATGACGACTTTGATGGAGGCGAGAAGAACCGTAAAGGACTTATAAATAACATAATCTTCCTGTCCAGGTTCCACGAAGCCTGGGCTCTGTGCAAGTCTGCAGGCACTAATGCAGACTGGGCAGAGTTGGGCAAAGCCTGCTTGGTCCACATGGAGGTTGAGCTGGCCATCCAGGTGTACCGCATGAGTGGCAATGTCGGCATGGTGCTGTCTCTGCAGAGCATCCAGGTATACACACGTTTTCCTGATTAGACATAATCTCACTGAAAGTCCTTGATTCTAATGTGTTTTCATAAAATGATTTTAGCATTAGATTTTTAATATGCTATTTGGGTATGTGTTTATTTTACATTTGTTTCTGTTTTTTAATTATGCTCACATCCCTCTGTATGTTTGGTTGTGTTGATTAATTTATGATGCCATCAACCTGCCAGGGACCACGGATGTAAAGTAGCCTGTACAGCTAAATCTGGCATATTTACTAGTTATGCTCCCATGTTAATTAATATGCATTGTCCCTTTTAAATAAACATAAAAATAATTTGTGTGTCACAGATTCTTCCTGACAGACATCGTCTCTGTCTGTTCTAATTTTAGACTGGTCCACTTGTTTCCTCTCTCATTTTCTCTTAGTATTTATGTCATTCTCTCTTTCCAGGGTACAGAGGAAATGAATTTACTGGCAGGACATTTGGCCATGTTTCTGGAGGACTACAACCGGGCCCAAGACCTTTATCTGTCCTCGAGTTCCCCAGTCGCTGCTCTGGAGGTGTGTTTGCGTCTGTGTAAACATTTAAGAGACTGAAAATTGACTCCTTGCATTTTTTATGGTGTCACATGCATAAAATGTTAAGCTGTTCATTACAATCATGAGATTTTACTGCATGCAGAACATCTGTAACGATAATATTGTTAATGTGGTATTGTGTGTGTGTCTTTGTGTGTATTAGATGAGAAGAGACTTGCTGCACTGGGACAGTGCTCTCATGTTAGCCAAGAGGCTAGCAGAGGATCAGATTCCCTTTATATCCAAAGAATATGCTGTTCATCTAGAATTTGTGTAAGTGTTTACACACACGGCACAGGTTTAGTACAGACCTGATTTGTCTACACTCTCATTAAATGTCTCACTCTCTCTGTTTGTAGTGGAGATTATGTTACTGCGTTGGCACACTATGAAAAAGGCATGACCCACAACAGCAAAGTAAGAGAAATCTCATGTTGACGATTCAGTTTTTTCCTTTTAAGGGATGTTTGTGACTTAGTGTTATTTTTTAAGTGTTTCATAGCTGAAAATGTCACCTAGAGTCTTATCTCCTGCTCACCTTCTCCCTGTATTTACAAAGAGGACACTTGAAGGCAGGTTGGAGGGTCGCTGTACATCAAGCACAAGTTACAGATTACAGATTATATTCTTTCTATTTGTTGCACAAGATGGCAGTTGAAGGTTCTAGTCAGAGGTGAAGGAAATAAAGCAGTTTTGTGTTTGTAGCCATTTTTCTCATTTTCCCCCTCTCTGGGCAGTTCCAGGAGCACGATGAGGCGTGCCAGGCAGGTGTGGCCAGGATGTCCATCAGGATGGGTGACATCAGGAGAGGAGCCGCTCAGGCTATCCAGCACCCGAGCAGAGTTCTCAAGAAGGAATGTGGGGCCATACTGGAGAGCATGAAGGTAGAGTCAGCCCCACATTTTTGGCAGACATTTCCACCTAAAAAAGCATCCCTAAATTTAGTCAGTTACAGCTTGAAAACCATGTGACCAAAATGAAAAACCTCAGGCTCCACGGATAAGGGACATCTGTGGGAATTTAAAAATATAATAATCCCTGTCCTTATTGTGAGTCCAAGGGAGATTTGACAAACTGGAGCAAAAATTGAGTGTGAGTAACAGCCTTGTTGGAGTGAGTCTCAGCTGCGTCTCTACCAATTTTATAAGCAGAAATGTACACAACATATGCTGTGTATATTTTAGTCAAAGTCTGTCTTACTTTGTTTGTCAGACTTTGAAAAATGGAGACGACTGCATTTACAGATCAGAGGTGGTGTGTCTTGTTCATATCTTCATCTGTGTGTGTTTTTTCTTAATCACAGCAATACTCTGAAGCTGCTCAGCTCTATGAAAAAGGACAGTATTATGACAAAGCGGCCTCTGTCTACATTCGCTGCAAAAACTGGTGAGGCAAATATGAACAAACCCTGACTAACATATCCAATCTGCACGTTTCTCATCATCTTGGTTGGATTTTACTATGTTTTGCTTCTTTCTCAGGACAAAGGTGGGAGAGCTGCTTCCAAATGTCTCTTCTCCCAAGATTCATTTGCAGTATGCAAAGGCCAAGGAGGCGGATGGCAAGTAGGTTGTTAGTTTGTGTACCTGTGGCTGTGATGTGTGGATCGCTGAAAGGGAACCTGACGTCCTGAGAACTGTGTGCACAGATACAAGGATGCGGCACGAGCCTACGAAAGCGCGAAGGACTGGGACAACGTGATCCGCGTGCTACTGGACCACCTGAACAACCCAGAGGAAGCTGTTCGCATCGTCAGAGAGATGCAGAGCATCGACGGAGCAAAGATGGTTGCCAGGTAGGATTTTACTGACCTTAAAATCCAACAAATAACTCACTTTTTTAACATTTACTATAAAAGGGACAGCTTTTACAGCTTAACAAATTAAAGGCACTGAGTGTACAAAAACATTGGCAGTACCGTGTTATTTTATTAGTGACCTCTTGAGATTGAAGGTTGGATAACTGGTGCCTGATACATTCGCATTCACAAAGCTGCAACCAATGACTATTATTACTATAGATTTAGAGAATTGAATGTCTTTGAGGCCTGTAAATGTTATTAACAGGTGATGGATGACAGTTAGGAGGATCACAGTAGAAGCTGGGAGTAGCTGTGGTTCAGTGTACTTGATGTTTAAAGGCTTTAAGGATTCATTCCTGTTAGGGTTGGTGCTCATTAATTTTCTGTCAGCTCTGTTTGTTTCCGCTTGGTGATTTATTTATTTTTTTCCATTTGTCTGTTTGTGTGCACCCCAGGTTCTTTCTGCGGTTGAACGACTATGGCTCAGCCATCCACTTCCTGGTTTTATCCCACTGCAACGACGAAGCCTTCCAGCTGGCGCAGCAGCACGGACAGATGGAGGTCTACGCAGACATCATCGGTCAGCCTGTTTCTGGAAATGTGTTTCCCTTTTGCAGTGTTTGCTCGAGGCCTGAGCTGTTTTCTCTTTGTGTTATTCTGTTTCATTATGCGTAGTTTTCACTGTTGTTTCATGGCTGGTGGGTTTTGTGTTCATCAGGTTCTGAGGCGACGCAGGAGGACTATCAGAGCATCGCTCTGTACTTTGAGGGAGAAAAGAAGCACCTGCAGGCTGGCAAGTTCTTTCAAAAGTGTGGACAGTACAGCAGAGTAAGAGCGATGAAGTCACTCATCAGTCATGCTTAGTTTTATGACTCCTGTTATTCAGACGGCTCTTTTCTTTCTGGACAACTGTCAGGCGCTGAAGCACTTCCTGTTGTGCCCTAACTCTGAAGACAACCTGGCGATCGAGATGGCGATTGAGACGGTGAGAGCTGTGAGCTAAAGAGTGTGTGTGTGTGCGACATTTCTTTTATTGATGTGTGTGTATTCCAGGTTGGCCAGGCCAAGGACAACTCTTTGACCAATCAGCTGATAGATTACCTGATGGGGGAAAGTGACGGCATGCCCAAGGTAACTGGATCACTAGAGCCTTTAGTTTCAGGTTGAACTCAGCAAGCATATTCTGATTATTAAATTATTGTTCTGCAGTATTTTTACATCCTTTTCTCCCTGTGAATATATTCTTTGTAGCGCCTTCAGTGAGCAGCTGTAGTCGTGAGTTTTCTGTTTTTTGATGTAATATTAAAAAGGACCCAGAAGATTTAGACTTTCTTCACAAATGTTGTGTTTCAAGAGGTAATGGGACAGCAGATCTGTGATTAGAGAGCAGCCGGGAGTTTGTTTGACAGATTGTCTGTAGTAAGCATTACTTTGAAGGACTGAAGAAGAAGAAGATTTTCAATACTGCTGAGGCTTTCTTGTTTTAACTCTAAGCACTTGAGGCAGTTTTCTTATGCCTGATGGTTAAAATAGGTGAGTCTCTGCTGTAGAAAGGTGTTATTTTTTTTCCTGCAGTCAGGATGGACCATCACTTGCATAATGTCTGATGACAGTTACAGTGGAGCTAGTATGTCAGCAGATAATATTTTTGAGTGTTAAACTCTAAATAAATGAATAAATGCCTGTGTTTTGGTAACAAATGTTGCTGACTGTGTATCTGCAGTATTTTCTAAGCTTGCTGATATATCAGAGAAAATTTGCACATGAGCCATTGTTAAGAGAAAGTGGGCAAGTGTTTGCTATTTATTCTCTCATTTCTGTTTGTTGAATTTTTAGTTTAGTTTAGCTTTGCAAGATTTTTATGTGTCAGTATCTCTTGCTTTAAATTATCCACTGTCCATTTCCTAAACCATGTGTCACGTTTATTGGGAGAGACCAGGATGGACTAGATTAGAAATGATATACTGGAAATTAGTGTATCAGAGAGTTAGAGACAAGGCTGAGATGGTTTGGATGTGTGCAGAGGAGGAACAGTGGATATACCAGACAAAGGATGTTGAAAATTGAGCTTCCAGGCTGGAGAAAATGACAGAGACCACAGAAGATGGCTCATGGATGTCGTGAATGTGGATATGCGGAGGGTTGGTGTGGCAGATGATTACGTTAGGGATTGGGTGAGAGGGACAGAGATGATCTGCTGTGATGACTTGTAAAGGGAGCAGTTGAAAGTGGGTGGGTCCCAGGGGAGTTAGAGCTGTCCCAGCTGTCACAGGAAGCCTCTGATAGATGGGTCACCAGTCGGGCAAAGACACAACTTAAACCAGATAGTTTTGCAGCTGTTACTGTTTTATGCAGCTAGAGCCCTGAGTAAATTTGAGAGGGAAACTTTTTAAATCTGTTAGTTCATGTTTCTCTTTTCCTCCCAGGATGCAAAGTACCTTTTCCGGCTGTATATGGCCCTGCAGCAGTACAGGGAGGCAGCTCGCACTGCCATCATCATCGCCAGAGAAGAGCAGTGTGCAGGTGCAAACAGATTCACACAAACATATTTATGTGTGGGCAGCAACAGCACAATAAAACATGCTTACTTCCAATCGTTTGTGTGTAACTTCCAAAGGGAACTACCGTAATGCCCACGACGTGCTGTTCAGCATGTACACAGAGCTGCAGGCTCAGAAGATTAAGATCCCTGCTGAGATGGCCACCAATCTGATGATCCTCCACTCCTACCTACTGGTGAAGGTGAGTACAGCACACGTCTGTCATGCAGCTGCTCGGACGGTCTGCAATTTCTGTCTTTTTGGACAATTGTAAATTTAAAGCTGAGGATAGAAAAACAACAGCAAATGAAAGACTGTAATACAGAGTAAACCCCAACAATCAGATGATGTCCTTTGAGCAAGCATCTGGTAAGAGTGGGAATGAAAAACTCCCTTTTAACAGGAAGAAACCATAACCAGGCTCAGGGAGGGGCCGCTGTCTGCCTTAAAGGGTGGGAGGGTTGGGATAAAATGAGCATGTCCTAATTAAAAGATTTTAGTAGATGTTCCAGATGGAGGCGGAGTCGAAGGCTGGCCATTATCGACAGGGTCGACTGTGTTGTTTACATATAAAACTACAAATACAGACTTATTTCTTACCTCTGTGGGTCCATCAAAGGGTCCTGGACTGTTTGACTCTTAAAACTATGGTTTGACCTTTTCAGCACGATCCTGCTATTTCCAAAGTATAAGAATTATATTCGTTATGTTCTATTACTGCCACCTACAGTGTACTGTATTTCAGTAGTCTTTTTAAGGTAACAAATTGTGCTCAACATATTAGCCTGTAATTATCAACATTGCAGATGTGGATAAGTTTCAAACAAAGTGCTCCTGATATTGTCAGAGCTCACACAAGCACCTTTTTGACTCCTGCTTCTCGTTGTTGTTACATTTAGATTCATGTAAAGAGAGGAGACCATTTAAAGGGGGCACGGATGCTCATCCGCGTCAGCAACAACATCAGCAAGTTTCCTGCACGTGAGTCAACCCGTCAGTCCGATTCACATGATGGCTGATAAAACCTAAACGCTGGTGAAAAGCCAAAAACTCATCGGTGTGTGTTTGCGTGTGGGTAGATGTTGTTCCCATTCTGACGTCAGCAGTAATCGAATGTCACCGCGCTGGACTGAAGAACTCGGCCTTCAGCTTCGCTGCCATGTTGATGAGACCGGAGTATCGCAATGACATCGACACCAAATACAGGAAGAAGATTGAGGCGATGGTTCGGTGAGTCCGTGTGATCCTTACCCTCTTCATCCATCCTCTGCTTTATCAGCTCCTCTTGCCCATTCTGCCCCTGACTCCTCATTTTAATTCCCATCTGCACCCTAGTCGCCCGGATAAGTCTGAGCTGGAGGAGGAAACTACTCCGTGTCCCTTCTGTGGCTTCCAGCTGCCGCAAAACGAACTGCTGTGCATTTCCTGCAAAAACAACCTGCCCTACTGCATCGCCACGGTACACAGGACGGCTCGCTCACACACTGTGATGCTCTTCACCAAGACAGACCCGTATACTCTTCATCTGATTCTCGATCCATCTGCTTCTTCCTCAGGGTCGTCACATGCTGAAAGAGGACTGGTCCATCTGTCCTCACTGTGAATTCCCTGCACTGCACTCACAGTTCATCCTGTAAGTGGCACACTCACATCTAAAACCATAGTGAGCAGTTCACCAGCAGTGGGTGAACTGGTTTCCCTGTTGACTATTTTTGAACATGACAGAGTCAAATTTGTTTTTGTTATTTTGCCAAAAGTTATATTTTTATTGGAGCGCTGAATACTTTTCCACCTTTATCAGAAATCTTAGTAATCTTAATGTTCACTTTAAGAGGAAGCTTCTCTTATTTTAAACATTAGAGTGGTCTCACCTCCTGAGAGTGAAGCCATCTACACTGTCAGCATTTCATTGATGTTTAACAGTGATTCATACGGGACAGACTCGGCACTTTATTTCCAGTTTTGATGCGTTCATAAAAATCTAAAGCGTGTTTTTAAATCGTTTATGTTATGATCTAACAAATTGAAATTTAAGACGATCCATAACAAATGGTGAGTAATATAAAGTTTTTACCGATTTCCTTGATCTTCACCTGATTCTCACCCAAATTAAATGAGCTCGAGCTGTTGTTGGCATCTACATCGCATTTGCAGAACAGCACATAAAACCATTGAATGGTCACTTTGTTATTCTAGTTTATGTGATAGAAAGTTTTCAACGCCCTTTTTTCAACAACTTTTTATCTTTTCAAACAAACAGGAAAAACCCATTTAACCACTTCACCATGTCTTTGTGCTAAATAATGTTAAAAGTCCTCTGGCTGTATTCTTTCTCACCAAAGAGAAGCAGAATCAATTAGTGTAATTAATAGAAATTTTAAATGTTCACGTGTAAACTGAACTTTGTTCCAGGTTGCTGGAGAGGGAGACATCATGTCCTATGTGTTCTGAGAGTCTGAGTGCCAGTCAGGTGATAAAGATCTCCGACTGTGCAAAATACCTGCAAACCTACGAACCTGATGAAACCCAGTAAAAGTACAACAGACATCAACCAGAGGGTGGGTGGTTGGGTGTGTGTGTGTGCGTGTGAGAGTCTGAGAGACAAGTAAGTCACAGGTAGCACATTTGCACTTTGCTGTAGTTTGCAGAGCAGGAGGCTGTAAAGAGAGCGGGTCTGAGCCGTATTCTGAGGATTCAACATCAACTAGGTCAGCTGCAGCGAGCTGGTGGCTGAATTTATTGTGTGTGTGTGTGTGTGTGTGTGTGTGTGTGTGTGTGTGTGTGTGTGTGTATAAATATATATAAAGATGTCCAAATTTCCCATTTTTAATATGGTAGTCCAGTGTGTTTGGGGGAGGGGGGTCAGTAAATGTTCTGTATTCATGTTTCTAACAAAATGTGTATTTTCAATAAAAATGTCGTTTTTTTTATTATTAAGAAATTCTATTTTATCACCATTGGTATCAAAATTGTGCAACAAGCTCATTTCCAGAGCTCAAGCTGAAACACTTGAGATCTCTTTGTGTCTCTTTCAAATTATAATCAGTCACTGCAGTACGACGATACACCGAGGAGAGTGGAAGAATTTCACCTCTCCTCTGGGTTACTGTCTGAGCTTACTTCAGATTTTCTTTCAATTATCATCCATGTAATTCTTGTTCAGGGCTCTGTGAGGCAGCTGTTGTATAGAACTTGGGCCACAGTCCAAAGACATGCAGTTAGTGGGGTAAGGTTAACTGATGATTCCCCCTGCAACAGACTGGTGAGCAGTCCAGGGTGTATCCCACCTCTCACCCTGTGGCAGATCCGATCAAAAGGGCAACCATTTAGTCACCACAATCTGCAGTTGCTCACAGCTGAGTCTGTCCACAGTTGGATGCTTTTTCTGTTGAGTCGATTTAATGCAAGTTTGCTCGGCTATCGTCAGGATGGTGGTGCATGAGATAAGCCCTCTTGTTGGATCCTCAGAATATTTAACATTTTTCAACTATATACAAATATAGACAAATTGTTCAAATAAGTCACTAGGCAACACATTTCTCTATTAATACTCGTGTATTTTTGTTTGGATTTTTTTTTTTTTTTTTTACAAAATTGCAATTTACAGGAAAAAGAAGCTGTGCTGACTGCAGAGCAAAAGCATTTCTGTACTGTAGTTGTAGAAAAAGAAACAGTCCTCCAGCCAAAGTCGCATTATCAGAAAGAGTGAACGACACTCCTGATGAGACACGTTTCTACAGAGATGTACAGACATGATGGTGGTGGAGCGAGAAGACTACGCACATCATTTGTTCAGTATGGCGAGATTTGGAGTTAAAAAAAAAAAAAACCAGGTGCGACGCTCCTCAGTCTGTATTCAAGTGTTTAAAGGGACCAGTTTTACTACTTTGGATAGATACAAGTTCAAAGAACATCATCAGTCCAGTCCAGGGCAGCTAGTTTTCTTCCTCGGGTCATTTCTTAGCCTTGCCTTTGCCCTTGCCTTTGCCCTTTCCAGAATCCTCCTTCTTCTCCTTGTTTGACTCCTTGGTGGGTTTGGCCTTCTTGTGCTGCAGGGAAGAACAGGAATGCATGTGTGAGAAATATACAGAAAGGTGAACTTAACACTTATAATGATCCCAGAGCTTGAATGCACTCACCTTAATCATAGCGTCTGCTTTGAGCCCCTCTCCTTCGTCTTCAGACTCCGGATCTTCCTGGCTTATTTCCTCCCCTCCCTCAAAGTCTCCTCCCCCACCACGGCGGCCTTTCTTCACCACTTGCAGGGAGTATGGTGTTAGGTGGACCTCTTTATTGTATGTCCGTGTAAAGGCGGCCTTTACCTGGAAGGTGACAACGACAGGTGTCAAAAGTCGCTGGTTGTTGGGACGTAAAGACATCCAGTTCTGTTCTCATGAGTCGCAGAGATTGACGAAGCAATTTGAGATCATTCACGTCATAACTTTGGTTTTAAAGGTACTTTTTGTTATTCCCTTCTGTAGATTTTTAACATTTTCACCACCACCAGGGGGCCTCAGTAGTAGCGGTCATTATCAGTAGGAAAACTTTTAAATGTTGCCACCTCCTCACCTTGGAGTCCAGTTTGGAGTAGGGGTCGGGCTGTCCTCCCCAGACGCTGATCTCCATGATGCTGTCCACGTCCTCCTTGATGAGCTGATAGTCGTCCAGCAGCTGCACGGCTTCGGCAGCGCCCTCTGCTCCGTGCTTCTGGAGTGGATTTAGAATCGCCTGTCGCAGGTAGTGCAGGTAATCCAGGTTGACCGCCTGTTTGCTGCTCAGTGTCCTGAAAAGAGCCAAGCAGATAAAATAATTCAGTGTTGCAGCAGCAGTTTGAGCTCAGCGATGTGTTAAAAGCATCATTTTAAGACGATAAAGAAGAAACACTGACTTTAAACCCATGTGCGAGGACAGCTCCTGCACGATGCGTGAGTGTTTATTGGTCGAGGAGTTCTTGCCGAGCCAGCTGGGGAAGATCGGGAATTGATTCATGTAGCCTCTCATGAGCTCGCCTGGTAACACACTGGCATAAATGGCCTGCAAATATGCACACAGACACACACAAACACAAGAAGAAGTATGATCAGGGGCTTTCATCAGAGAAGCACCTGTGTATGCATCCCTCAGGGAGCCTTTCATCAACGTTCAAGGCTCACTGAGCGGCTTTCTGTCCTGTTTTTCACGCTCTCATGATAAGCTAGCTGCTGCTTTCACTATGATTAAAAGAAAATCTAGCAATGCTTTTGTGTGTGTGTGTGTGTGTGTGTGTGTGTGTGTGTGTTAGTTACCTGGGTGGGTAGCAGTGACCAGTTTTGTCCTGAGCGGATCCGTCTATCCACCAGATCGCCATCACAGATGGAGTCAGCCGTCTTACTGAGCAACACCAGGTGGGACTTCAGGTTGCCACTGCCAAAAAAAACAAAGCAAACGAGCAAATTTAAAATAAAAGTTTGACATCTTGGTCAATTTTACGCATGGGATGAAGCAGGTGGCCTCTCTCACCCTGCAGCAGCTGGGCGCACGTGCAGGTAGTTCTCCTGGACGAACAGCGGCGCCAGCGAGTAGTCGTGGAAAAAGAGGTCCGACTTGTCGATGAGGCTCATGCGGGCCGTCTCCTCCCCCGAGGCAAACACCTTCCTGCAGACGTCAAACGGCCCGAGCTTCATGTCCTTGCGTGCGCTGGCTGCGTCGGACTTGCACTGGTCGTACGTCATCACCTTGTCCTTGGCTGACCACATGCTGAGATTGTGGATCACCTGGAGAGGAAAACAGCCACAGTGGTAAGGAGGTAACCACAGGACACAACCATCTCAGGCTCGTTATGAGTTGACGCTTTGATTTCTTTACCTGTCGGACATCCTGATTGGAGGCTAAAATGATTTCGTTAAGAGCTGGGGGCGGGATCCTGATTCCCTCCTTGAAAGCAATGGACATCATGGCTCCCTGAGAAATGAAGAAGTAAGCGCGACTGTCATAGATGCTGTTTGCTGTGGTTTCTCTGGGTGACTGAAACTCTAGTGTTCATCACTCTGTCACTTAGCACAAACCCAACTCCAAAAGCAGCTGGGACACTGGATTACATATAGATAAAAGGAGGAGGAAACGATTTTAAAACCTCACTAATAAAATCCACAATAAAAGAAAACACAATTAAACACAGAAAACATCTCAAATGTTTAAACTAAGCTTATTTAGAATTTGATGGCAGTAACAAAAGGCTCAAAAGTAAGTGGTACTAAAAAGAAACATCTGGAGGAACATTTAGCAACCAATTGGATTAACAGGCAAAAGGACAGTGACATGACAGAGTATTAAAAATAAATCTTACAGAGAAAAAGGTTCTCAGAAGTAAAGACAGGCAGAGGCTCACCAATCTGCAGAAAACTGCAGAACAATTTCAGAATAATGTTCCTCGATGCAAAATTGTAAAGAGTTTGCGAATATTATCATCTACAGTTAATCTCCTCAAAAGATTCTGACAATCTGGAGAAACCTCTGTGCACGAGGACAATGCCGAAAATCTTCAGGCCCTCGCATTAAAAAACACACAAGTTTGTCATGCAAAGCTCTGATTAGTGTTTGCACATCTGGAAAGGCACCATCTATACTGAAAGCTATATACAGGACAGATGTGTGAGTACCTTGATTTGTTCCACTCGCGGTCTCTGGAAGCGGAGATCGAAGCAGTAGTTGGCCAAAGATCTAATCTTCTGGTGGTTCCGATCGTTGCACATGCAGATGATGGGGATCTTTGAATTTTTAATAAGGCCGATCATTTCCTACAGGAGCAGAAACACATCAATATCGAAGAAACAACAGAAATAAACCAATAAGCATGTGATCTAAAGGTCAGCTGGAGAGGTCTGAGGATCAGACTGAACTATTTTCTGTTGCAGTTGCTCAGTCGACCATCAACCAGCGCTGAAACCTGTGAGTGCTTATTTTCCACATTTCCCTAATCTAAAACTTTTAACTTATAAAAGTTAAGATCTCTACAGTCTGTAAAAAAAAAATGCCGTCATTTACCTGAATTCCTCCGCGGTCCTCGTTACCAGCCATGCCGTCGACCTCGTCCATGATCAGCACGTGTTTACTGCTCACTGTCTGTGACGTGCCTGCAAAACGCCAAGAAACAAGAAGAAGGTTTAAGTGTCACTGATTAATCGTTTGTATGTTATGTTAATTTATTAAAAAGTTTGTCCAGCATGCACTTCATAAATATTGTAAAAGCACAGCCAGAGTTGCTGTTTAAGAAAAAGTGGAATAAATGAGCTCTTATCTACTTTAATGGAGAAGTCACTGCTGTACGAGAACAACAACCACATCTGTTTACCTTTGCTGTTTTAATAACAGCCTGTGCACAGACTGCGTGTCATTTTTAATCACTTGTATAAAAGGCAGCTGAAAGCTGGAGTGACCTTTGTAGAAGTTCTCTATGCTGGTGTTGTTCAGCGACTCGGCGACGACCTCCTTCAGGCTGTTTTTGCTGCGAGTGCAGCTGGCGTTCATCTCCACATAACTGAAGCCCAGCTCCTGCAGGACGACACACAGACGCAGTGAACGCGAGGCTGAGATTAGAGCGGCGTGCTCAATACGCACACAGACTGCTCACAATAAATCTGTGTGTGTTTTCACGCTGACCTCGCAGACCAGGGCAGCCGTGGTGGTCTTTCCCACCCCTGGCGGGCCGGAGAGCAGAGCGGCTTTGAATCCTGAGCCATCGTCTTTCCCTCCAAACTTACCAAACCGAGCCGCTGCATAGAAGAAAGCAGAAAAGAACACACGCAGACTTCAGCACAGACGGGTTTAAAAAGCTGAAATCGACCAAAAACAAATCACGTTCAGTCTTCTGCTACCTGCTGGTTTGCCGCTGCCGTGGTTTTTGTACCAGTTCTGCAGCCAGCGCAGCAGCTTGTTTGCACAGCTCTGGTCCCCCTGCTGGCCAATCACAGCCTTCAGAGAGCGTGGACGGTACTTGTCCACCCACAGCAGGCTGCCACCCTCTTCTGTGGGTGATGGAGATGATTGTTCTGGGACAGAAGAAGAAGAAGAGGTAGCAGAGGAAAGGCCCAGCTCCCTTCGCGCAGTTTGACCCGAGCCTCTCCCGGGTGGAGTCCCACCGTCTCTGGTCTTGGTACCGCGGCCTTGTGCCTGTCCCGTCTTTGAAGGGCTCGGGGTGTGAGGTGATCTGGAATTACCCTTAGAGGGAGAGATCTTCTGGGCCTTCGGGGTGCTCTTTGAAGCCTGGCTTGGAGGCGTCTTGGTCTTTGTGGTTTTGCTCTATGTGACAAAAGCAGAGGGTATAGAAACCCAGCGGAAATGGGTAAAATTCATCTTTTAATGTAAAGCGTTTATTCCGGGAGCAGAAATGAGCAGCTGTGACACAAGATAAGTTTATTTATATATATATATATATATATATATATATATATATATACATACACACACACATATACATACTTTTTTAGTTTAACTGATGTACAGAAGATTAAATCATACATTACAGGATAATTTCAATACTGACCTCAGCTTCCGCAGCGATCTCATACTTGGACTTCTTTCCTGGTTTGGTTCCGATCAGCTCCAACAGACCGTCTTCGTCGAGGATCTGGGTGCCGAAGCTCTCCGCCTGAGAAACGCAAGAAACAAAACTATGGAGCAAAATGTTTCACGTGTGTGTGGGAAAAATAGAGGATAATAAAGAAAAAAGGAGCAATTTTTATTATCATTTTCTGCCATTTTTTCGTATCTGGAGCTCAAACTGTTTATCCTTAAAGTCTATCTTAATTTATTGAATTTCCTTATTTTCTATCATGTGTATTGATAAAGTACTCATAACTCACATGATCGGTGCTGGAACAGCTAATCCCTGTGAGATAAAAGCTCGGGCTTCAGACAGTTTTTTCTATTGATGTCAAATCCTTTAATATGGTGATGCATTCATGTTCAAAGAGATAATCACCTTCTCCAGCTTCGATGCACCGCTGTCTCGGCCCTGAATCAGGTAGGTGGTCTTCTTGCTGACGTTGCCCGTCACCTTGCCTCCGTAGCGCTCGATGAGAGATTTGGCGTCTTCTCTCTCCATGGACTCGAGGACGCCGGTCAGGACAAACACGCAGCCCTCCAAACAGTTTTCTGCTCCCTGGAAAACACAAACCACGCAGGCAGTAAAGCAAAGGCAGCGCAAGCTTGCTGGCCAGCTGAACGATGGCGTCTACAGCGAGCACAGGTTACCTTCGGGATTTCCTTTGAGCCCAGAGCTCGTGGTCCATCTCTGTTCAGGAAGTTCCTGTAAGCTGAAGAGTTGGCCTTCTTCTTCTCTTGGTCGTCAGGGCTTGTGCTCGTGCTCTGAGACAGAGGCAAATAATCTGGGTTTTAAATTGTTTGAAGTGGATATTTTTATCTATATGCTCAGGTTTTTTCTTCCTCTGATCTGATAGGTCGTCTGTGTGGCTCACCTCCGGTTTCTTGGGAGAAGTCTTAAGTGCGGTGGGCGTGGTTCCAGTTTTGGGGGTGAACGTCTTCTCTGAGATAGATGAAGCGTGGGGCTCCTTTTTGGGAGAAATTTTCATCTTAGTAGGGGTTTTGCTCTTTACCCCTTCGTTCTTGTCATCATCCTTTTTCTTCATCATGGCCAGTTTGGAGCTGGCTTTTACAGGAGCTGTGGTCTTTTTGGGAGACGGACTAACCACATCTTCAGACACGCTGGTCTTCGAGCTGCTCCCAGGGGCGGCAGCGTCTGTGGCTTTCTTTTTGGGGCTCGTGGTCAAGACTTGTTTTTCATCAGAGCCTTTGCGAGCCTGGATGGTTGGGAAGACAAAAGAAACAAGACTTGAAATAAACTTGAGAATTTAATTGCACAAACCTTTTTAACGCTTGCAGCCTTTACCATCTTCGCTTTTGGCTCTTCATCCAGCATGGCCAGCGTTCTGGCAAACTCCTCATCCTCGTGGACCTGTTTCTCCAGCTGAGAGTGAAGCAGCAAAAACATGAGAACAGCAGAAGAGCTGTAATGAACTACGGGTCAAAGCCATCTGTCAATTTACTGAGCAGCTCTAATTCAAAGTCAAATAAACCAGCAGTGGCTGATCAGCTTACCTCCATGTCCTCTTCCATCTGCAACTGCCTGGCGATTTCCTCATCGCTTATCAGGTCGTCTGTGAGAGTCGGCTGAGGAGTTTTTACAAAGGATCATTACTGAGTCATGAGAGGATGAGTAAAAAAAACAAGGAAACACACACAGAAGTAATGCCTCAGTACTCACAGCCTTTCGTTTGGTGCTGGCTACCAGCTTCTTGTCCGAGCGCTGAACACTCGCGCTGCCAAAGTAATCGAGTACTGATGTGGGGGTTTGTTTGGACTGAGGGGGCGGAGCTGACTTTGGGGTGGAAGGCACAGGAGGAGATTTTGGTGTGGTTTTTCCCTGGGTGGAGGATGGCTTGACGGGAGACTTCCCCGACTGTTTGGCGTCCGCTTTTGTCGTTTTTGCGGCGCCGTTCTGTTTGGATTTGGAAGTTTTCTTCAAGGACTGGAAGTTGTCGCTGTCTGAGTCTACAAGCAGAAAAGAGAGGCCTCCTATCACGCGTTTATAAAAAAAGGACATTTTCCCTTTAACGCTGGGGTAAGAGCACATCTGAAGCATCACCTGTTTCAGAGACGTACTGCACGGGATCTTTTTTGTTCGTCTTCGCTTTCTCTTTGGGGGATTTCGACTTCCTCACTGGCTCCTCCTCATCTGAGTCTGAGCACAAACACAACGCATCACTAGAACCCTGCACAGAAACGGGCTGCAAGGCTCCAAGAAACTCAAAGTGGAAGGGATCATGAAGAAGATTAGGTGAGGAAGAATGAGCTGTGATTGGTCAGGAGCACATGTGAGACTGTTGAAAACTACAACATTTTGACCCTGCTAGTTCTTCTACTTCTGAGGGGGTAAAAATTCAACTTTTATAGGGGGCTAATAATTCTGTCCTCATCTAAATCTACAATCTATTTCCATTCATCTTTGGATGAAAATATGAGGCTAAATCTTTTGTAAACTTTAGAAAATGTGTGTTATCTTTTTTTTTTTTTTTAAATCCAGATGCACAGTAGAGCCTGAGGATGCTGCAGGTCGCTGAGTCCCCGCATACATCTCATCAAACAGCAATAAACTACATTTTAAAGGAATGTATTTTAACAAATCCTTTAAAAACCTTAAGAAAAATAACAATGCTGTGACACCGAGACATCACTGTGGAGGAAATGCCTACCCGAGGCTATGACTGCGTGCTTCTTTCGTTTTTTCTCCCCATCCTTGCGTTGCTCCTCAGTTTTTTTGCTTTTGACCTACAGAACACGAAACCACAATAAAGCCGGATAAACAGGATGAAGAGGAACAGAGAAAGGAGACAAGGAGAGGGGGCAGCTCCTCACCTTGTTGGCCTCTTTCTTCTTCTTTTTCACCTCCTCGTCCGTTGACGAGGAATTCTTCTTCTTCTTCTCCTGTTTGTCATTTCCGTTCGGGGCAGGTTTCTGCACCGCAGGCTTAGCCGACGTCGGTGCAAAGAACCGCCTGATGTCCTGCACACACAGAAGAGTACAAACTGTAAGAATTACAGAATTACGTAAAAGGAAAAAACAGGGGAAAAAATCACTTTTATCAAAACTATACATCCTGACTCATAAAGTGCCTGGGAGTAGGAGCTACGAATGCAAAACTATTTCATTCTTTGACATCTCAGTGAGACTTTGTATCCTTCCATCCTACCCCATCCACATCTTTGCAGCTCAAGCACATGATCTCATTTTGCAAATTAGAAAAGATGAATTTCACAGTCAAAGGCAGCTATATTCATTTTTTCCCCAAAAAGTGGAAATCTTTTATTATTTTAATTATTTACCAATCTTGTCTGTAGACTAGCTCACTTATTTTATACCTATTTGTAGTTATTTTGGTTCCCCAATAACTTATTTTACTTAAATCCATTTTATTATGCTTACTCAGATACATAAATTAATACCGACTGGCCCTCCTTGATAATATATTCATACCCACTAGTTCCTCCCTATATTTTCCCTAATTGAATGAAGCCATCCTCTTCACTCTGCTGCTCCCATTAGTGGACATAACCACCATCTGTCACACCAACCCTCTGCATGTCCTCACTACATCTATGAATGTTCCCTCATCCTGTCACTCCCAGTGAAAATCTTAGCATAAGGACATTTCCTTATGCTAGGTTTTGAGTTTACACCACGAGTCAACTTTTGATTTTACATCAGTTAATTTTGCTTTTTTTTAAAAACAAACAAACAAACAAACAAAACGATTTTATCTTTAGTTTTATTTAAGTGAATTAAAATCACCTTATTGGCACCCAAACAAAAACAAACGTATTCAAAGTCAGCTCAGTCTTTTCACTCATGCCACAGATGTTGCTGCTTCACTGTAGCCTGCAGTGCAGCTGTGAGGAAGCATCTGCACCTGTGTGTGTCCTTCTACACCCACTGCTTTATGGTTTTCCTTTAAACTGTCACCCCTCTGCATGTTAGTCAGTGTGCTTCCACAGCAGACCGCACAGCTACACAAACTACAAACTGTACGCTCTTACACTTCACAGATTTCACCTTCTTCACCTGCTGCTCAAAGCTTCACCTGAACCAAAGGATTGAAGTTTATCCTCTTTAGCAGGAGCTAACTGCGCACTGCGCTTCATCATCATCATCATCAGTAGCAGCAGCAAGGTTTAACCACACAACAGCATCATTTCCTCCATATTTACCCGCTGTGTTTATGCACACAGGCTCCAGGTTTGAGTGAAAAAGCAGCTGAAATATGTCACGTACCATTATGAACGCGCTTTCTCGCTGTGTTGGTCTGTTATCAAAAAAAAAAGTAAGAAAAAGCTTCAACTGCTTGGCGCGAAGCAAGAGTCCGCGGTCGCCTGGAAATGACGCTCCGGGAGCTGGTTGGCGTGCGTCATCGCGTCACCACGAGTACGTTTTTTTTATTCGACTAAAGAAAACCTAAATGTTTACAGATATGTCAAGATAAATAAATAAAAAAAAGTTTAAAACAATAAATAACAAAAATTATTTTTTTGTTGTGGTATAAATTAGCAGATTTTTTTTTTTTGCATTCATTTCTTATTGTGAAGAATTTCCGGTAAAATCTGCGCGCTTTTACCACTGAAAGCAATGAGCTGTATCACTGATTTGATAATGCTCGACTTTCATATCCATAATTGTAGAATTGAAAGTAAAATAAATAAATATATGAACTAAAATTAAACTCAAAAAATGACCACAATACATATGGTTTGAGCAATCAATACAAAATAAAAATAAACTGTAGTGTCTGCACTGTTTGAATATTGTTTAAAACTTGAATAACCTACAGATTCTAACTAAAAATGCAAATACAAATAAAAACAAAACAAAACTACTCTCCCGGAGGAAAACACCACTCAAACTACTTCCTTTCATTTTTTCCCCCCAGCAAATCCACTTTCTTGCTTCCGCGTTATTGTTCTTTAAAAAATAATAGTATGAAGAAGAGAAGCGACCTGGATGTATTTAATCCGAGTTGTATAGCCCAAATAATTTATAGATACTGTGAGGAATGAAGGTTTAATCTTTTTTTTTCTGCTCCTCTTGCATTTAAACGTGAGACTTTCACACAAACCACACATGGTGAGTTTATGAAAACCTTCAGGTTAGGTTGCATTTGAGTTCCTCTGGTTTTAGAACAGGTTGTCTGTTTGACTCCTGGTCCTCCTGAAGATGTTCCTGAGGTCAGACAAACGCCTCACACATCAAACCACCTCAGTCTGTGTGAGACTGAAGTATCAGCGCTGTGAGGAGTCTGAAATGCTGTGCTAAGAACAAAAAGTAAAAATCTAGGTAACAAATGTGACATTTGTTTTAGGCAAGTCTTAGGGTTAAATCTTTTGCTTTTAGTAGTCTGTGTTCGATTACATGTTCAAAATTAAAACTTGCCATTCTGGCAACAAACCAGTGGATGTGCTGGAAACTGTCTGTGAATCACTTTGGTCCTCAAGAAATCTCAGTATTTTCACAAGCTCCTCAGTGAATCTGATCCATCAGTTTTATTGTTATTATAATGAACTACAAGGAAAAACTGACCATGAGCTTAGCAGAAATTTAACAAAAACAGTATACTTGTATAAGTAAAAGAAAATCAGTTTTGGGGGCACAGTGTTGTAGTGTTTAACACCGTCGCTGAGCATGATCCCAGCATTCTGTCCACGATGTACTTTGCATCTCATCCTGTGACAGCAGGGATCCAGCCCATTCACAGCCCTTAAGTTCATCTGTGATTACAATGTCTTTAGTTTTAGTATTCAAAACCTGGCCGGTGAAACAACCTCTAACAAGCACTGTTTGATTATTAATATTCATCCTGAATTTCTTAAATCTTTCCTCTGAAACAGAACAACTCAAACTAACAGTGAAGCTAAACTAAAACAAGGAAATCCACTGAACAAAGTGAAAATAAAAATCTTCAAATCTTAAACTTCTGATGATGGGTAGAACTACCCCAGTGACTCTTTCGTGTGCAATTTATAACAATATCAAGATTTTGCTGAACTATTCTCAAAAACCAATAAGAAAGGGAGGCAGAGACTGGATTAACTGGAAAACACATTAGTTTATTGGTCTTATTAGCTTGTCATTAGCACTGTGCTGTGCAGGAACTTCCTGATGTCCTTCTTTCCGACTGTGGTGGTCTGCTGGATCAGGGCTGCTGGAAACAAACAGAGGAGCCGAGTGTGAGGACAGAGATCAACTGAGTGGGAGGATTAATGAAGAGTTTACTTCAAAAATAATGGGCAGCTTTAGGAGCACAGATGCACGCTGTGGTGCACATTCATGCAAACAGTGACGCCAAAAGCATCCACACAAACACCACATGGGGCTGGAAAACAGTTCGTATCAGTTACAGCTTTTATGAAACTGGTAATGATCTGAAACTGCCGATAAAATGTTAAAAGCCCAGTCAGATTTTTGGAGATTGATTCACACATGAAGGCGACTTCATGTAAGGAGTATTTATTAATGGAAAATAATTTAACTACATCCATGAGCCCCAACAAATAAGTTTAAATAAAGTGGAGCAGCAGCGCATTGTGTAAAAAGATCTGAAAGAATGAAACCATTAAAAGGAAGAAAAACCAGCAGAGCATGCAGGACAGGAGGATGGTGATGTCTAACCTCCGAGAGTGTAGGTGTAACTTTTACTGTTCCGGTTCCAAGACTGTTCCCTTCTCAGACACGTAAATGCCGTCCAAGAACTTCCTGATATCCTTATTTTTGACAGTTGTGGCCTGCTGGATCAGAGCAGCTGCAACAGAGAAGTTGGGGTGATAAGTAGCACATCACAACAGGATTACACAAGATTCAGGAAGGACTGTGTGACACACTGTTTGCTGTCTTTTTGGCTCCAAGTTCAAATTTCATCTCCAACGTGTTTACTAAGAATCTGGATACAAGTCCAGAAAAACCTGATATGTCCCTGAGGCAGCGGTCTCATACCGACCCTCCTTTTTATACATGCAGGTCGAGCTGTTTGGATTGTAGCATGTGAATCAAAAGGTAGTTAAAAAGGTCTAAAAGCATCTCACACTCGCATCTCACAGCTCCATCAGGGATTTACAGGAAAATCCACCTGCAGGAGCATTTTGACTTTAAACTCATTTTCAGAAATTATATACAGTCTTGAGTGGATTATGGTCAGGTGACAGTTTTTGGCCTTTGTTTGACATCAATATGATATTTATACTCACTGCTGTATAACAAAGCTTTGCCTTCAAAAGCTGAGCCAAAAAAAAAAAACTAATATGGACAAAAACTAAAAATACAGATTCTGGAGAACAACTATAGACTAGCAAAAAAAAAAAAAAAACCCAACTGAGGTGGAGCGATGGGGTTTTTGTTCATCAAAGTAGACGTGCAAACACAAGACCGTGCTCAGTCCTTAATGTAGAAGAGTGAAGGCGAAAAATCAACTCAAGGAGAAACTCAAACTTACAATAGTCTAGAAACACTGGTGAGATCAGACGCTGTTCTTCTCTGATTTGAGTTTATCCTCTTTCCATAATTTCATTTGAGAACCTGAACTTAATGTCTGTCAGATAATCGATAAAACCCTCACTGCACCCCAGTAAGGAGAACAGTAGGACTTTAGGTGGAGGGAAACTTGATCAGAAGTCAAGTGTGATAAACTGGATTAGCAGCTGCACTGATGTCCAACTGCATGTAGTGTGTACAGATGATGTGCAACAACTGTCCACAGAGTCCAGTTTTCCAACCATAAGGTCGGTGACAAACATCCGCTGATGTTTTATTCACTCTTATCTACACCGAGCATCAAGGTGACACTGAATCAGTTTCAGGACGGCTGCGACTGAAATAATGAAAAACTTCTCATCTGCTGGTGGAGCTTGACATAATCATATCATTTCATCCTATGGTGTAGAAAACCTAAAGAGGAAACAGCAGGCAGACGTACCAGAGTTGGACACCAGCTCAATGTCGTTACCCTCCAGGACCAGCTCGTCCTTCTGTGCGGCTGAGACTGAACACAGCACACCTGAAAGAGAACAAGGACAAAAGTTTAGTCTTATTATACAAAATTAGAAATGTTTAAAAAAAAGAAAAAACCTCCACTACATTTTCAGAAATATTTGTCTGTGTTTTGTTTTTTCTGTACTACTTGAACACTAAAGTGGCCCTCCAATGAGATGACAGTTCCACCAAATAATAAATATCCAGCTTCAGACATTACATCACCAAAATGAGGCGAGCTCAGGATCTTTAGATCTGCTGAGAGAAAAGTCGATATGCTTAACTGACCATGTTTGAACTCTGAGTGCAACTCCAGACTTCATCACAAATTAAAGAATCTGCTTCAATGACTCCACAAAGTCTGCACGTGCCTCACTCTCTGCCAATTCTAAATCCCTCCTCAGAGACTCACTACACCAATTAATCTGTATGTGCCTGGCGGGACTGTCGATCGAGGACGCTGAAGATATCTATCTATTCGGAACCGTGATAACAGGGTTCATGCTGATCGGAGTTGGCTTAGCCCTGGTTTATCGGAGAAATAAGAGAGCGGAACCGGCTGTTCAAACCCCCCCAAGGCTGCCCGCTGGAATCGCAATGGAACGAGGCGCAACCTCTCACAACGAACGTAATATGGTCAACACCTTTGAGACGCTTACAGCTGCTGTGAAGGCTCAAAACAACACCATTGAGCGTATGAGGGGAAACATCAGAGAGAGGCCTGCTCAAAATGAGACCCTTGAGCGACAGTTGGAAGACATCGCGGAACGGATCACTGCAGTTGTGAGGTCTCAGAATCAAAAGAATGACAACACCATGGAACAGAAGTTTGATACCATCATGGGGAGGCTCGCGACTCTCCAACGGGAGATTGAGAGGCCAGTGTCAGAGTGTTAAAGAGCAGCCTGAAAATTCTCCTGGGCTGCTCGCATGGAAATTAACAAAACCAACATGAACATTGCGGATCCCCATAACGCGCCAGCTGCAGGCCCAAGGCTGGAGCCGAACAATCACTCCCTGATAACGACTGTGTTACGGCTATTCTTCCCATCCCATGCAAGGACACCTGGATTGGCTGGAGGACTGTTTACTTAGCCTGATAGTTCAGCTGAGACAGTGTCCTTCGGCCTATGGACACGCACACACATACACTTACACTGATAGGCACTCACTCATCCCCCCTCCCTTTCCAACGCCTTCGATTCTTGTTTCCTGCGAGGGAACACGGCGGGTCTGTGTGCCGCGCTGGAATGGTAGCGCTGTGCAGGGCGGCTGCTGTGTTCACTTCGGATTACTCCTCACCCCCCACCCACCCCTGTGGCTTGTCATGTCTTCACAATGTTGTGCTGTGGACATTTATGTGCTTTTTGTGCAGAGGAGTTTTTTTTTGTTTCCTGTTCTCATGCTGTCCTACCATGGAAGCATAGCATGAGTAGGGGTCTCTTTTTTTCCTCTTGTACTTTCCCCATTGTAGTGTACATTTCAATGTTTTTTCTCTGATTCTACCAATCTCCGACCTGTATCCCCATGTAATGTTTGTGCTATATGTGTAAGGTCGGGGGGGGGGGGGGGGGGTCCCATTTCACTGCAGGGCAACCTGCATGTGACGAATAAAGCTTTGATTGATTGACAAAATAATTTCCTAATCCATAAATTTAACGAGCCCTGGTTTTCAAATCAGCCGTTAGCAGTTTTTGCCCAACCAGCAGCTCGTTCAGCTTCACAAGTGTGTGAATTTCATGATTTTAGTATGATGCCTCTTGGGCTTTGAACTGATGAAACAAAAGATCAGAAAAACAAGTCTTTAATGATCTTTAAAGATAATTTGACATTTTGAAGACTAAAATGATAAATTCACTGTGGTCCCTTCCATCTGGCTATTTTAACTTTTAATGTGTCACAAGTATTTGTGTCTAATCAACCACAAACCCAATATGAAGTTATACATAACTTCCAACTTCTCCTGACAAAGTCATTTACGCCACACCTCAGAAACTTTGAATATTTCTGGACTTCACACGTGCCATTCTCATAAACATTTCCATGATGTGACGCAGACTCACCACCCCTCATTCGGACACGGCGAATGTATTTCTCTCCCAAGAAGTTCCTGATCTCGACCAGGGTGCCGCTCTCCTGGATGACCACGTTGATGGGGAAATGGGCGTACACGGAACGCATTTTGTACCGGAAACCCTGCAGTGGCACAAAAGCATGAGAGGCAAACAGAATTGATGCTGGAACAATAGGCAGGGTCAGCCAGAAGCATGCACAGGGTTTATAACTGGACCGACTGAAACAAGCATATCTGAGCTCTCACCAAAGTGACTCCCTTGATCATGTTCTGGACGTGGCTGCAGATGGTGCGGACTGTGGCCAACTCCTTCCTGTTTCCCCACCATTTATCCACACGAAGCTGAGGAAAAAAAAAAAAAAAAAAAAAAAAGCACAGCAGCTCAAATCACTTGCATGAAACAGGTGTTGAAGCAATCAGCCCACATGTGAGCGAAATACTGGCCTTGCAGACCGCCATTGGAAAATGCAACCACATTTACCTTTTGCAGTAGCTGCTGTTTACCTGTTGCGATACACTAACTACACCCCGGCTAACAGCCTCAAATCTGACAGGAACACATGTCAGAACACCAAAAACCAACTCTGTCGTCCAAATGCATTAATGTCAGTATACACTTACTATACAGCAAGTGCAAACCACACAGACTATTGGACACATTCTAGAGGTTTTAAACGAGGGGCAGCACGGAGGTGTGGTGCTTAGCCCAGTAAGAAGGTCCTGGGTTTAAATCCACTGGTTGGCCAGGGTCTTTCAGTGTGGAGTTTGTATGTTCTCCCCTTGTTTTGTTCTTTCAGAGTATCCTGGTTTCCTCCCACACTTCCAATATATGCCATTCATCCGCTTCTCCTTTTCAGGGTCACAGGGGGCGCTGGAGCGTATCCCAGCTGTCACAGGGCGAGAGGAAGGGTACACCCTGGACAGGTCGCCAGTCTGTCGCAGGGCTAACACACAGAGACAGACAACCATTCGCGCTCACATTCACTCCCGCATTCACAACTATGGGCGACTTAGATTGATCAATTAACCTAACCCCACTAATTGCATGTCTTTGGACTGTGGGAGGAAGCTGGAGTACCCGGAGGGAACCCACGCAAACACGGGGAGAACATGCAAACTCCACACAGAAAGACCCCGGCCTGATGGTGGAATGAACTCAGGACCTTCTTGCTGTGCGGCAACAGTGCTGCTGTCAAATATATGCATGATACATTAATAACAAAGTGTGCCATAGGCGTGAATGTGAGCATTAACAGCTGTCTGTCTCTCTGTGTTAGCTCTGCAATAGACTGAAAACCTGTTCATGCACCCTGCCTCTCGCCCTATCACAGCTGGGATTGGATCACGTGAAGAAAACAGTTGGATGGTTTCAAACGCTGATATCATCTCAGTCACAGCCAGTCAGATATTTCAATAGTTTCCCTCTAAAATTAAAGACTTTTTCTACAACTTGTTCTTAGCACTGTTGACACCAGCCGTGTATGTATTAAACCTTTTTTTCAACAGTCATATAAACAGCCCTGTACAAAAACTCAATCTGCAATCCACTTATGGCACTTTTAGGCAAAGCACATAACTGGCTTTTAGGATTACTCCCATTTTAAGACAATAAATTGACATTTTAAGCCCTTTATCTACAAACTTCGCACTGAGCAGAGTAGTTTGAAGACCCGACCAGTTCTTAAAGCACTTTTCTAAATGATGCAGTTGTTAATTTTACATATCCAACCTCAACCAAAACAACTCACTATTTAAATCTGAAAACTTATACACTCTAAAATCACACATCCTTAATACCAAACATGTGTGATGCCCTCCTGCCATCACATCCTGGGGCTGCTAACTTCACTTTAAGTAACTTAGCATTATTCTGGCTCTTTCATACCTTCTTCTGTTTCTTGCCCAGCAGGCTGAGCTCCAGGTTGATGTGGTTGAACTCCCTGGTGAGCTTGCCACGGGGGCCTTTGACAGTCACAGTTCGGCCCTTCAGCCTCACCTCGACTGCCGCACAACAAGCACAAATATAAAAAAAAAGGTTAGAAGCTACTCTACAGACAGGACATAAATACATCTGTGTGGAAAACTGATTTTCCCCTTACCATTGTCGGGGAGGTCGACAGTTTGGCTGCTGAGAATGGTCTTCATTCTGTAAAGAGACAAAATAGGTGCTTTCAACTGTGAAAAGTTTGACTGGCTAAAGATTCAGGCTAAAGCGTGTATGCCTTTATATCTGTGATATTAACAGCTCCACAATGACTGTTTACTAAAGTTCGGACTGTGAGATACAGGCACACCACACTGGTGTCAGCAAGCTTTAGCTACAATGCTAACAGAAGTAAGCATTAGATAGCCGACCAGCTCCTTTCATGAGATACCGATACAGTAAAAACGTTAGAAGTTGTTAAATAACACCTGGAGCCGCGCAAACGCCATGTTTAATATGAGCATTGTTGAATCCGCTGTGGGCCTCAGCGCTTACAGAGCGCCAGGCCTCAAGCATCAAACCTGATTAAAACTAACATCATATATCCCGACAGAGCTAAAGTAGGCTACAAATACAGATTATGGTGAGAAGTGTAACATATTCTCAGTGTGATGGCTCAAAATCGAGCGAAATATAGGTTTAAGAGACATAGATGTAGTTAGATGAAACCAAGGCAACAATTTTTCGGTTATCCTCACCTCGCCGGTAGCAGAGGAAAGGAGGAAAGGACGACGTCACCACGCAATTGTACGTGCCACCAGCAGGCATTACCAGACGATCGAGGAGCGCATATTTTGGATGTAAATATTTGAACAGAGGTGTCGCAAACCACCAAAAAGATTCCAAAAGTTAAAGAGCAGCGTTTTCTGTTGTTATTTTTTACTGCAAGCTTTTCAAACATTTTATTTAGCTTTGCTGCATTCGAGTGGCATCGTACAGTCTACATTCAGCACTCCCAGAGACGCGTTCACTGTCACTTCACTGCAAAGGGATTTCAACATTATAACTGATGGGCGATTTCGCTTACTTAAGTATTGTATAATATTGAGTATTGTCTCTCAATTTGAATCTGATTCAATTTGTTAAATAGTATTTAAACATGTTTTCATGTAAGTCCCTTTCAAATTATCATCATTAATGGCCATCTTTTAGTCCATCTGTTGCCTTATTTTGTTTTAGAAATTTTTTAATGCTGCCATAATGTTATGTTCCAGCTCGTCTAGTCTTCATTTTAAAATATATCTATAACCCATTAAGTTCGTAAAAAAATCACCTACGTTGAAATTTTAGCTCATTTTTTTTAAAGAATACTTTCCAATTCTGTCCGCTTCACGTGAAGCACCAGACCAAAGCAGTCGTTCACCGAGGTGCTATCCCAACGTTAACCGCCTGCTAGCCAAAGTCATGGCGCTACTCAAGCAAAGTTGTTGCGTAGCGGGTCGTTTCTCCACAAACCACCTATGGCTGAGTCCCAGATGCATCCCACACGTGAGTAGTTAAATTCACAACTCAGTCTAACAAACTTGGGCTCGGATAGTCTATTAACGGCTCCAGCCGGTGAAAAAATCTGACTGCGGGCTTCCCAGCTGGGTCTGTCAGGAGGCCTCTGACAGATTGTATGTGTCTAAGCGAATATGTAGTTTAGTAGCCGGAGTCGTGACCACCTTGTCAGTGTGAATTGCCGTGTGTAGAAACACAGAGAAGCTCCTGAACTAATCGTCAGTGTTGCTCTGCAGGTTTACACCAGCTGCTTATCAACCAGACCCTCCCCGGAGAGAAGTGACAGAAAGAAGGAGCTGCTCAGAGACGACGGGCCTGACCTGCAAGACTTTATTTCAGGGGAATTATCTGAAAAAAGCAAGTGGGCTGAGTACAAAGGCACCCTGAAGAGACAGAAGGGAGAGAGGTGAGGCTTCAGGCCCCGGGGAGCTTGAGCTTTGGTTTGAGTCCATGTTAAGATGCTGGCATGTCTGAGTTTTAAACTCATGATCACTGACAAAAATAAACAGACTGCATTTCACTTGTAGCAGCTGTTGGATTATACTAAATGATAGGTCGACTATCATTTAGTATAGAAATCAGCATCTGCACGTTTATTTTGTTCTGTTAATGCACACAAACAGAAGCTGAGTCTCTTGAGTCCAAAACTTCATCACAAACACTGCTATAAGCAACGCTGTTAAAGCTTCAGTAAAAGCTAGTCAAAATGTTTGCATTAAACATTCAAATGGAAAAATGGATTTCAGAGGAAATATAAAAGTGTTTGTTGGATAATGAGCTGTTGGCCTGCTCGGCTCTACCATAAATGTGCAGACACATGCTATAGAGAACAGTTCAACACCATAATGAGCATTAAAGGCGAAGTCGACACATGCAAAAAGTAACGGGCGCTTGGTTAGCGCCCTGCAGCCAGTCACAAAAGATGCAAGTGAAGTTGAGATTAAGAAAACGACTGTTTAGTAGCAAAACGCATCCAAATGCATGCAGGATTTTTCATCATAGAGCTCAAAATACAGATGAGGACAAAGTTATTACATGTAGGGGCATCAGGCAGACCTGACAGCCTGCCACTAATTCTCAATGAGCTCTTCCCCGTACTGCAGGCTCTGACCTAGCAGGTTTCTTTATTATCAGTAAACGTTTTTTAGCAGTATTTAGACACAGATACTTAGAGATGAGAGCACTGTTAGACACCGAGCTGTCTGCTGTTGTTCCTGTCAGGCTGCGGCTTCCTCCATGGTTGAAGACTGAGATCCCCATTGGAAAGAATTACAACAGGCTGAAGAACACCCTGAGAGATCTCAACCTTCACACGGTAAGTTTTCCGTCTGTAAGTTGTCAGGCAGCCCAGCTGCTTTTTGGCTGCTGTTAAAGAAATGTTTGAGGTGCAACTAATGTGATCTTTGAAGGTCTCCGCTGATTCGCCTTCACACTGCTGTAGCACTGACGCACTTATCAAAATATTGCAGTTTCTCAGCTCACTGAACGGCACATGCTACGTTTTTGACTATTCAACCTTCAACAGAAAGGCTGAAAAATGTTTAATAAGATAAGAAAGAAATTTTGAAATTCCCGTGTAACAGCAGCCAAAACATTAAACAGCCCATTAAAACAGTTTAAATGCAGTAGGATAGCTCAAAAAATTCCAAAGCTTCCAGCACCCAGTTTGGATTTCAGCAGATGGCTGCCCCTTCCTGAGCCTGGTTCTGCTGGAGGTTTCTTCCTGTTGAAGTGTTTTTTGTGTTGTTGTTTTTTTTGCCTTCCCTCTGTCACAAAGTCCTATCTCATAGGAGCTCATCTGGTTTTGGAGTTCTTTCTAATATTGTTGGGTCTTTACCTTACGATATAAAGCATCTTTAGATGACTGTTGTTGTGATTTATGAATAATCTGTCTGTTATCTCAGGTGTGTGAGGAGGCCAGGTGTCCGAACATCGGGGAATGCTGGGGAGGAGGAGAGTACGCCACAGCCACAGCCACCATCATGGTGAGTCTCTGCTGCTCTCTGAATTTACTTCCAGTTTTTGAAGAGGGCAAAGAAGCACTTTAATCTTTAATATTCACCATCTGTTCTTTTATGAACTGGCGCTGCCATATCAGTGTTTTGTATTTGTCTGGATTCTTTGTTCTATTTTAGCGAGATAATGTATTTGTGTGTGTAGCTGATGGGAGACACATGCACCCGTGGGTGCAGGTTTTGCTCAGTAAAGACAGCACGTCAGCCTCCGCCTCTTGACCCTGACGAGCCGTACAACACAGCCAAAGCCATCGCCGCCTGGGGACTGGATTACGTGGTCCTCACCTCGGTCGACAGAGACGGTACTAGTTTCTTACCTGACTGTATCTGCATGAGTCTCTTGCTGTTGTGCATCAGCAAGAATTACATGAGTGACGATCAACTGCATTGCAATTTGTAGAATTTAATAACATAAAGCTGTAAAGAAATCAGACTGTTCTGGTTTTAACTTTCAGTTTACAAATACAAAAATGTCCACAAATTAAAGATAAAATTCAAGGCATTTTCAAAATATTATATATCATATATATCTTAGATTTTTCTTCTCTCTGTATTTTTGTGCAGATATTGCTGATGGTGGAGCGGAGCACTTTGCTAAGACGGTTACTAACCTGAAAGAAAGGTAAACACGACTCCGCCCCTTTTGGATTTATTACATTATCTGAATGTCTTTGTAAAAGCAACTTTGATCCTGCCTGCTAGAAATCCTCAGATTCTGGTTGAATGCCTGACTCCTGATTTCCGTGGAGACCTGGCAGCGGTGGAAAAGATCGCCCTGTCGGGATTAGACGTGTACGCCCACAATGTGGAAACAGTGCGCGAGCTACAAAGGTACTGAGGGATTTTTAATAGACTGTAAGTCCTCAGAGTCAAAATCTGAGCATCTAATTTCTAGTTCTGCCATTAAAAAGCTTAAATTCATGGTCATAAACACACAGTATAAAGCAGGCTCGTGTGAAGTATTGTTAAAGTTAATAACAACATGCAATGTCGTTACACTGCAGTAACACATGTTGACCAGCAGGTGGTGCAGCAGAGACATTTCTCAGATGCACAGTGATGTTTGTCGTGTATTTACAGGCATGTACGTGATCCCAGAGCAAACTTTGATCAGTCTCTGAGCGTCCTGAAGCACGCTAAAAAGGTCAAACCGACGGTGCTCACCAAGACCTCCATCATGCTGGGGCTCGGAGAGACTGACCAACAGATCATCAGCACTATGACGGGTGTGTAGTCCGCTGTCTCACGCACACACACATTATAAAAAATCAGACAAACTCTACAGTTTTCTGACAGGATGTCATTACAGAGTTGCGAGAGGCAGAAGTGGACTGTCTAACACTCGGGCAGTACATGCAGCCGACCAAACGCCACCTAAAGGTAAACACTCCTACTGCTGTGCTGCTGGCTACAGACACATTCACTCTGACTCTGTGCGTGTCTTTGGGATTTAGGTGGAGGAATATGTCACTCCAGAGAGGTTTGCCCACTGGGAAAAAGTTGGCAGTGATATGGGCTTCACCTACACAGCCAGCGGACCACTGGTGCGATCCTCCTACAAAGCAGGTGAGAAGTGATGTTAATAAATGTTTATTAGTATTTTTTGGATATATTAATATTCAACATGTCCTTAGTTACATATTTTCAACTTTGCACTTCTGGAAACATATTATAGACTTTGTCAGATAAACATTGCAATTTTTTTTTTTTTAAAGAGACGATCAGGTGGGGAAAAGAGTGCCTAATGAAGTGCACAAATCATCCTCGTGACTGTCCAAAGCCAACTAAGCCAAAAACATTCAAATAAAAATGGAGATATTAGGTCAGAGATAAAAATAAAAACAAAACACTGTGATCAGGGATATCAACTATAAGCATAATTATATGATTACAAAGACAAAAGAGAGACAGTTAATTTGTTTCAGTTAAGAAGAGAAATCATGTTATTAAACGTGGCTTTGCATTTTCAGACAAATTCAGCAGTAAAACTTGGGCCAAATCACTCAATAAAAATTAGATCAATTCACGTGGTGGAAATGAGCTTCCTCTGAAGGGCGGGTGGGCTCCCCCTCAGAGACAGGAATGTAGAGCTCAGTCATTTGGAAGGGAATCGGTGTGGAGCTGCTACTCCTCCTCCTCCTAAATGAGGTATTTTAGGTATGTCCTATTTAGAGGAGGACCTGGGGCAGACCCCACAGTAGCCTTAAGAGGTTATCTCTCTCAGGTGAATTGGGAATGCTTCAGGGTCCCCCATGGAAGAACTGGGATAAGTGGGCAGGGAAAGTAGGTTTGGGGATCTCTGCTTAGACTGCTGCTCCTGTGAACAGGACAAGAAGCAGAGGATGGATGAATTCAGTGCATTTCTTCTTTTCTTTCTTCACAGGCGAATTCTTCTTAAAGAATCTACTGAAGAAGAGGGAAACAGAAGCAGCAGAATGAGGAGCCTGCTGTGTGCGTTCAGCTGTACGCAGTGACAAAATGAGCTTCGTCCATCTGTAACGTAATGCACCGATTTAAAGTACAGCACAGGAAACATGTTTAATATTAGTACAATGTTTGTGGGAGGCATTAAATAAAGCTACAGAAGTGACAATAACAGACTTGTAAGTACAGGGACCATACTCTAACTGCTGCTCTGTGTTCCCTGAGAAAAAGCCAGAGGGCTGCATTTTAAAGAGACTATCAAAGAACAAACAGCAGACACGTTGGGTAACCCGAGTGTCCACCAACTCGCCCAGCTGTCAGGAGCAGAGGCTGTAATTTGCTTCCGCTCCTTGGGGATTCCTAAATCCCATCCCTCGTCTCAGTGAACTTTGGGTTTAAAAAAAAAAAAAGCTATGTTGAGACAACGCCGGTCTCTGCAATTCTTTTGGTCCTGGTAGAGATCACGCTGAGATGTTTCCATGTTTTACACAATCCTTTTATTACCCATTATTCTTACAAATGCATCTGGAGATCAGCACACTGCAGTCCTATGCTAAAGGCTGATCTAAAGAACTCCACACAACAGTTACAGTTATAACCTCTGGTCTCCTCCCCCCTACAGTAAACACCCCCACAATGGAAATACACTAGTACAGTGGCCAAGGGTGCTGACACCCTGACCCCATCTCCTTTTAAGGTAGTGTCCCTTTGCCTCCCCCTCCCCCTCAGTAATTCTTGCTTCCTGGCCCAGGTTGATTGTCCTCCTGCCCTGCACCCCAGTTCTTTGTTCCCATTCCAGGCCTTCTTACACCCATTAACGGCCATATTGTAATATTACAATCAATCCCAAACTATATTCTCTTTAACTATGATGTATATTAAGGAATCTATTCTCAACAGCTACTGACCTTTAACAGTGGGCTCTGTTCACGATCACCTTGTTGTGGAAGTTTTCGATTAAATAAAGCCTACAGACGAGCAGTAGCTAACACTCTTTAATCCAAACACACAAAGACAACAGACAACCAAGTTGGCGGAGAGCCTGCATGACCGCGGGGCAGGTCAGCAGAGTCTCCCTGAGCCTAGCATGGCTCCCAGTTAAATACCTTCTTCAGGAACAAAAGGCAGTACGCAGCTGTTTCACACCTTAAGGTTCACACTCCCTTGCTACCTCCCAGAGTCCTCGAAGAGACAAAAGACTCTTCCTGTGGAGTTGTCTGCTTCCACCAACTTCCTTACTAGACCCCCACCATTTGTCTTACTGTATGAGTGTGAGACATGTTAAAATCCAGTGGCACCAAGGCATTATACAATAAAATGTGATTAATACATAAGTAAAATAAATTCCTATACAATCTTCATGTCTGCTTCTTTAGAACTGATTTAATGAAGCGGGATCCTTTTTTTTTTTTTTTTTTGATCAGTCTTGTGATACAAAAACAAGAAGCACCATCCATCCTGTACTGTGTGGAAGAAAGGTACAAAGCAAGGGCAATTAGCCTCCCAGCAGGTAAATGGGTGGCAAAAGATTTTGATACCCGTGTATTTGCTGAACAGCCAATTTGGAAGAAAGTGCACTTTTTCTAGAGTAAAACAGTGTAAATGTCACAGCTGGACAAGAAAGATGTTTGTGCTGCATACCGATCAGTTCAAATGTACATTGATATTTATAGAAATAAAAGTCTTAAAGGTCACATTTTTGCAGTTTGTCATTTCTTAATTATTTTTTTATTATTATTACTTTTGAAACAGACAAAACAGAAAAATTAATTTACTTGCATTGGCCCTTTTGAGTAAACAGCCACAGATATTGAGGACAGACTAACATACAGTAGATTTATAAAAAATACTATAAGTATAAAATTTGTGATTTAGAACAATAGTTGATTGTACAGTAAATATAACACTCAGGCTGATAGTGTTCATCAGAAATCAGTCCAACAGGTGTACCTGATATGTGAAATGTATAAAACTAACCGCATATGGAATGCTTTAATCAAAAACAAAAAACAATCATTCACAAATTTTGGATTCAAGGATCAGCAGCTCTCATCCAATCCCCCCCACACACACTGTTCATCGGGCATGATACAGCATCTGAGGGAGAAGGATCTGGATTGTTTCACCAGCTACAGGGGGGGAAAGGCTAGGAGGAATCTGCTGCATGTTGAGTGATGAAGAAATGAGTTTCAGACTTTTGCTTTGCTGGTGGGAACGTCGCTGGCAGTGATTCGAGGACCAGCAGCTGCTGGAGTGTAGGGGATTCGTGCTGGTGTCACCTTTTTACCGATGGTCTCAATCTGCAGACAGGAAAACAAACAAACCAAAAAAACCAAAACTTAAATACTTTGGATTTTTACATGATGGAGGGGTTGGAACTTTTTTTTTTTGTAAATCTTACCTGGAAGCCAAGGCTCTGGAGATGAGGGTGAAGGTGGTCCAGCACTCTGCGGCCATCAAACATGAAAGCCGGCTTCAGCATGTTCTTGTAAATCTTATCGTAGTCCAGTTCCTGTGGTGGGATTAAGCAGATATGACTATTAAAATGTTTTCTCACATATTCCTAAAATACGAAGCATTTAAAAAAAATAAAAGTAGTAGTAAAATGTAACTGGGACCTTAAACATGTCCCACTCTGTGCAGATGACCAATGCATGAGCGCTCTGGCAAGCCTCATAAGGGTCTGATGTCACAGTCACCAACTCAGACACTAAAAATGAAGAACAGTTCAAACAAATTAGTGTTAGTGAGTGCTGCTTTAGTTACTGATAAAGCAACTGAAAGTTACTGAGATCTCAGTGGCATCTAAGAGAAGCAATATCTAATGTGGTTCTCTCTGCTACAGCTGCCACACCCGCCTGCTCTTCACACCTGCTGTTTGTGAGGGACAGCCAATCAGAAGAGAGGAAAGACAAACACTTTCTGCACCAAGGCCCAGTAAAAGCCAAACAATGATCATTTTGAAATGTGAATTGTACCAAAGTTCAAGAATGAAAATATGGAGCAGGAATGGAGCAAAAACAGGCGATGTTTAAGAAGTTTAGTCGCTTCTGACATGGTGTGTCCCTATCCTATCTTAGGTTCTCTTGAAAATGTCCTTTACACCCACCCAAAGATAACATTGGTGGGTGTAGAGGACATGATATACTTTGTTGGCTTAAATTCTCCCCAACAGACAATTTGAACTATTACAGCACAGTCAGAGTTACAGTTTTATAAATCTTATTAAATACATCCTGGAATTCTGGTTTATTTTCAAGTCCTATCAGATTTTATTATCAGAAAAGGAGTAGTCATTTAATAGTTTTGATCTTAAAGGTGTTTGATTATAACATCATTACCTCTCCTGTCTGCATGTAAAGTGTCAAGCTCGAGCCCGTAACCAGTTTGCTTAGCAATGCCCTGTACAAAGGTAACACCACCCACAGAGCAGCATCTCTATAGCTCACTTATTACCACATTACAATCATGTTTATTTAAGCTGTCTGCAGCCAGGTGAGCTGAAGGTGTCTTTACACTAAACCACCTGGTTCACTCATACAGACATGAAGTAAATCAGGGTGTTGACAAAAATAAACTACACAATGAGTTTTTCAGTACTGCACTGGAAACTGCAACGCAAACTGCACACACACCTCTCTCTGGGTTGTCCTCGGAGATGCTGGGCTGGGAGAGGTCGTGAATGATTTGCTCTTTAAGGACTTTGGGGTCATAGATGAACAGCTTGGCGCCCTCATCCATCAGGTACTTAGAAATGTAGATACTGGACGACTCCCTGGAGTTACACAACACACGTGCACACACGAACACCTTGATGTCAGCTCCAATCGAGGTTACAGTTCACAGATGCACATTAAAGCAGTCAGCAGTGACTCTGCAGGTTTTGTATGTACAAAGAGCAAACCCAGGGTTTGAAATGGGCTCTTCATTATCCTTTCATACACTGAGGTTTATGATTAACAAAAGTTTAACAAAGCCATTTCAAGTGAATCAAAACGGGAAAGAAATGGCCAAAATAAAAGGAGGAGACCCACCTCGTGTCACCCGTGTCCTTTTTGAAGGAGAAGCCCAGCAGGGCGATCTTTTTGCCGGTAACAGTGTTGAAGAGACAGTCGATGATCCTGCAGGCAAACCGTCGTCTTTGGTACTCATTCATGTCGATCACCTTAAAAAAATAATAATAATAAAATAAGTGCTACTGTCACTACTCAGTACTAGATGTACAAGTTGTTTAATTGGAAATAAACAGTTATGTCCAAAATGTTCTGCATTGATTCTGCCACAAAATCTCCCTTAGCCTAAGGCGAAGTGTTCAGTCATTCGGGAGAGGCTCTGACTTCAGCCACTACTCCTCCTCATCTAAAGGAGCGTCGCTCTCACCTGCTGCCAATAGGAAGCCACCTCAGGCAGGTTGAGGGCCTCGCACAGATACACCAGATTCAGCACATCCTTCTGGAAACAGCTTCCACCGAAACCTGTACGAGGCATCAGAAACAGCAAAGAGATGAACGGGAAACATTCGTACATGTTCAGCGGATGTGAAAACAAACTGTCTCTCACCTACGCTGGCTTTAAGGAACTTGTTCCCTATTCTCTGGTCCATGCCGATCGCCTTGGCCACTTCCTCCACGTCGGCTCCAGTGGCCTCGCACAGAGCACTGATACTGTTGATGCTGCTGATTCGCTGTGCCAGGAATGCATTAGCTGCCTGCACACAGACACACAGGAATACTCGTTTAGCTCTGTGATAAGGACAAGTACTGTGATAATCACTTACACACTTCTCATACACCAGGCCACTCAGCGATGACAGAAGGAGACTCACAAATCCAATTAAAAAAAGTTTATTTTTTTTATCAAACGAACAAAGACCTGAAATTGAGCCGTGGTGTGTGTAATCAATGTGATCCGTAGTGCAAGTGAATGCACGAGTCAAGAGATGGTGCATTCAAGGACATTTAGTCCAACAAGCAAACCAAGAAGCCACAGAAATCAAATGTGACTCAGGGCAGGAGAGACGCCCAGCAACTAACTCCAAGAGCTTTTATAGAGCACTGGCACTGGGCGAAGATGTTACTGAATGGAAACATTCAGCCAGAGCGCTTCTCAATTTCCTGCATAAAAGGACCGCTTCACAGACAGACTGAAAGGTAGGGTGGAGTGGATCGTCTCACACACATGAAATAAATAACTAAATACAACGTTTTCGCTAAATGAGTAACAACTAGCTGATTAAAATTGATCATAGAAATCAATTGACAGCACAAAGTAAAAGTTGATGTCTTAATAATTTACACAGTTTATTTTCTACAAGCAGAGTTCATCTATCTGACCCTTTTTCCATGTTTTATATACCCTTCAATATACGGATTAAATAAAGAGCAGCTATTTGGAAACAGATTAATAAACACAAATCTAATCTATGTAGTTCTGGTAATTTATTTTTTTATTGACTGTTAAATATTAAAAATATTAATCATGAGATATTTTCCAAGAAAACTGGCCTTTTTTTGCAAACGATTAATAAATTGCTACAACAACCAACAGATTTACGAAACTGTTCTCTGTGGTCGACCTCACCCAGAGGTTCACTCACCAGCTTTGAGAGCTCAGATGACCACGTGTTGGTGGTGATGATGCGCTCCTTGGGGACCCAGTGCTCATATACAGCACACAACGCTCTGATCGCCTTTTGACCTTCAGCAGTCTCATCTCCACCAATCAGGACGCGATCTGGCTCCTTCAGATCCCGCACCGCCGTTCCTTCTGCGAGGAACTCTGGGTTGGACAGCACCTGAAGCGGCAGCACAACTTTAGAAACAAGCAGCTCAGCAAAGGTCGAAGAGCTTTGTTCACGTGACGGTACGCACTTGCAGGTTGAGGCTGGGTTTGGTGTTGGCGTCAAATATCCGTCTAATGCTCTCGGCGGCGCGCACTGGCACCGTACTCTTCTCCGTGACAATCTTGTAGCCGTCGGACATCTCGACAATGCGCCGGGCGCACGCCTCGATGAACTTCAGGTCAGCTGCGCGACCTTTCCCCATCCCGTAAGTCTTTGTTGGGGTGTTCACCTGGAGGAGTGCAAGGAGAGGTGCAGTTTAATTATGTCAGTGGGCCAAACAAGCAAAACCGGTGTGTGATGGAGAACCCTAATGAAATTTTGGTCGATCATTATCGGCCTGTGTTGAACTGTATATTTGGAACAAGATAGAAACTTAATGCAGAAAGGAGAAAAGTGGAGTAAATTAGAAACTGTGTCATTACAGAGCCGTTACACATCACAGCTGAGCAGAACGTGTTCTGCATAGCATGTTACATGCGTTGCTGAGAAGTTAAATAATAAGGCCACAATCTCCTCTTTTAAATACAACTGAAGACTGACAGACATCTTTCACTTATATTCAACCACCGAATATCCAGGATCAGTCGGGCTCTAGGGCTGTGTGTGTGTGGAGCTAAATGATGGACTCACAGAGATAAAGACGAGGTCTGCGTCCCTGATAGCCGAGTCTATGTCTGTGGAAAAAAACAAATTTCTTCCTCTGCATGATTCAACCACCTCCTTCAGTCCAGGCTGAAATGGGAGGAAGTGAGAGGCCGTGTTAGTAAGACAGCAGGAAAAATAAACGTGAAGAGTGCAACACCAGCTCACAGTGACCACTGACTAACCTTAAACTACTCACGATGATGCAATACACCGTGGTCAGAGTTGACGTAGAAAAGTTGCAACACAGTCTGGAAGTAATTTAGGTTTCATTTTGTCCATGAGGTGGAGCAATGTTTAACAAAAACATTTGCCTGGAACTGTTGCCTGGCTACACCTACTCCTTTAACACTTTAATGAATCTGAACACTTTACTGCTTTTCTGAGATGCTGAATATTAATCTCAAGCTGCACATATCAGGATAATAGCCTATGACCTACTCCTGCTTGTTAAAGTTTAACCAGATCTCTAATAATTAATCTTGTCCTACTATCCTCAGCGCCACGTTTTTTGTTTTTTTAAAATAATGGCACGCTACCTCATAAATGGGCAGAGTGTCAGAATTCCAGGCCTTGATTCGGGACTCATTGACGTCCACAACAGTCACTGTGATTTCCGGGCACATCTGGGCGATGACGCTGCATGTTGGGCCTCCTACGTAACCCGCACCAATGCAACAGATCCTCTTTATTTGAAACATCTGGGGAGGACACAACACAGAGCTATAAAGTTATCAAGTGAACACACTTCCCTGCAAATAAAGAGATAAAGTACCCATCAAGCAAGCCTTATTTGTACACATTTCAGTGCTTGCCAACAGCTTATCAGTGGGTTTGCCAGATAAGAAAATAAGAGGAGGGGGTCCCAAGGAGTCCTGGACAGTTTTTGCTCCAAATCACTTAAAAAAAACAATTTATAAGGATTTGAAGATGAAGAGTAAGTAGTAATCGATGATCTCACTCATAATTTCAGCTTCATAACAATACAATCTTTGTCAACAAAATCTTTTTTTAAAAATGAATTTGCTATCATGAAAGTCGGTATGTATATGAAAAAACATGAAAAAACTGTGGCTCAAATAGTCGAGGACAAAACATTTTAACAGCATCTCAAACATATTTCTAATAGTTTAAACGTTATAGATCCAGTTTCTCTGCAGATGATGACTGGAATATTAGTGCATAAGAAGCAAGTAAAACGCTACCATCCAACTATCAAAATAACAGAAAATTACAGTAATGACTAGTTCCGTCACAGGAAAATAATTGCTTTGCTGATGCCTCAACTTTACAAGTCAGGTAAGCTGATTCCCTGTTACACTCAGAGGGGAGTGGCTCCTCCCAAATAATTAGATTTTCTGTCTAAAATCCTCCTCGGGAGTACTTCACCTCCTCGGTGGTGCCGCGGTAATAGTTGCCAGGTGCACAGTTGTAGCCTGGTGGAATATAAAGAGCCTTTTATTGCAGCTCAGCCACGTCAAGCAGAGATGAAAAATGAGCCCTTTATCGGTGATGCCTTTCACTTAGTTCGCGTTGATGTGGCACATCGACAGGAGAACGATGAAGCTACTTTAAGTTCTGTTCCTTCAAACAGGGAGAACTAAACACGAAAATGAATGAGTGGGTAAGTGTTTGTTGTCAGCGGGTTAGCTAACGGTTCGTTACCTCTGCCAGCTCGACAGTCTCTGAACTTCAGTAATGCGCAGACTGTGTTAGCTCTTCCGCTAAATGTGTCCTGTCCCGGCGTCAAACCCACGGCCACGGTTCCGTTGCACACGATAAATGAAAGCAAACCAGAGCTCGACGTATAAAAACCACACCAATGAAATCTCTGCAACAACTTTCCTCACCTGGACCTCAACCTAAAGTGAAGCGCTTCTTCGGAGAAACCACTATTTATTTACTGGTCAGACTTCCGGCATCATACCTTCAAAGTAAAAGCATTTTACACCGTTATATAGAGAGCTGTGGTTAGAAGTTTACAGTCATCATGGACATGAATGTCATGGTAATTGTTCTTTTTCCGAGATGAAATAATTGTATAGTATCCATCTTTCATGACTTAAGACAGCAAATATTCGACTGACCAATTCTCAGAACAATGCAAAGCTCCATGGAACTCAGTGGAGATCTAAAAGGGAGAATCATAGCTTCATAGTCAGGAAGGTCTCTTAGAGCCACTTCTAAACAACTGCAGATTCCAGGGTGATTAGTTCAAATAATTGTACAAATTATTCAAACGTGTTCAGCAACAACCCAGAGACCACTAAGAATCAAGCCTGCCATTAAGAACTGCTGGAATATCAACCCCCTAACCTCAACCCTGTTGAAAATTTGTGAACTACAGTTAAAAGTCAACTCCATGCCAGGAAAGCAACCAATTTAAAGTTGTTTTTTTAAACCATGTTTAGAATTCTGTCAAATAAATGAAAGAAGCTTGAAGCATTTCTGAGATGCTGTATTTGAATCTCAAAGGTGAGCATATCAATACAGCCTATGACCAACTGCTGCTAGTTAAAGCTTTACCAGATCTCTAACAATTAATCCTGTCCGACTATCCTCATATCAGCTTTTTAGATAATGGTATTATGAATGAGAATTAACGGGACCCATTGACCTCCACAACAGTCACCGTGATCTCTGGGCACATCTGGGCGATGACTCTGCATTTTGGGCCTCCTACATGTCAGTTAATTCTCTAATTCCATTTGAGCTGTGAAAATAGGAGCCTGTGTAAAACAATTATTCAATATTTAGTTAAATCCCCAGAATTAAAACAGGAAGTCTGCACCTCAAAATCTACTGTGGTGGTGTACAGAGGCAAAATACAAAAACCTGTCTTCCTCCAAATACTTATAAACATAACTGTGGGTGAGAAGTTATTAAGTAATTACTGAAATGCCCTTACAATACAAAAAATAAATAAATCATTTGCAGGTTTGTGAGTTCTTCTTAACCAGAAGACAAAAATAAACATTAAAAGGGAATCAGCAAAAACAACAACAACAATGTTAAACTGCTTTACTGCACATTCTCATGTTAAGCCCTAATTGTCTGTTGTTTTATTGAAAATTTTATCTTAACTTTTAATTCTAAGTTGTTTTTCAACTGTAATTTCAATCATAATATGATATTTAATTGGGTGTAACGTGTCCTTGAGTGCCTGTAAAGGGCCTTTAAATACATTCATTATTATTATCATCATTATTATTATTATTATTACATGCTAAAGCATAAACATATTTATAAAAATAATCAAATACAATTTTAAAAAATTAAATACATGAATTTTTCCTTGACATATCACAAAATCATTCTGTCCCACAACTGTTTCCAATTTTGCAAACATCTGAGTTAGAAAACATATAAAAATATAAACACACACTAGATCTGCTGTCTAATACAAAATCATATGAAAGTAGCTATCAGAGAACAACATACATTACAAACTTGCATTTGCAAAAACATGTAACATAGCACCAACAGACATTACACGGGTGTTATGTTACATTTTATTCGTCATCTTCGAAACGGTATGGTTTTATTTGGGGGGCTCCATGGTGGAGGTGGGCTGTCTCCGAGTATCTCTTGTATCCGTCTCTCTTCTCTGCGTCTCTTCTGCTCTAGATCTTTTCTTGCCTAAAGAACAACAAGAAAATCTGTGACACTAGCCACAAGGACAAGGACTGCTCACACATACAATATATTCAAAAATACTAGATTTGTACACCTGATAACAACGCCTTATACAACCAGAAATTAAGAAGACCGTGGGACAGTGGTGTGAACCTCATATTTAACTTAATAAAAGTTCAAATCAATTATGTATGTAACGGGTACTGACAGGGATGATGTGATCTCGTCTCTATAAATTAGTCTGAACATCGAGGGGGAAGATGGACTTCAGGCAGACAAAACAAAGCTCTGAGTCAAAGATCACGCCCATTATGATCTCAAGACACGTGTACAATTTCATAACTGTGGTCATGCTGTGAAAGCTCTATGAAATGGAGAGAGTTACTGCGCTACGAGTCACGCACATCCAAGGCAACACAACAAAAAACTCTGAGGTCAGGAAATGATTAATCAAAGAGGGAGTAAGGCTGGATATACAATACTGGGCAAAAGTCTTGAGCCATACCTGGTGCAATACCAACAAGCTTGAAAGTCAATATTTCATACGAATACTTTTATTACTGCATGGTGATCCACAAGAAAAAACAAAGAAATCCTCTAAAAATGAGTTCAAAAATGTCCAGCAGACCTTCAGAAAGCCTGGAGATTTATCACTCAACGCCAAGTCTGGCTCCTTGGAAGCAAAATATAAACAAATGAGGGATGGATCAACAGTTTTGCACAGTACTGTACATATTTAATTTGAGCTTTATGTGTAAAATGCAGGCTCATTTGGCCAAAAAGTTACACAAACAAAAAATATATTTAGATGCTGATTTAATCTACAATCTATATAACGTAAGGTTCTGATCTTATTAAGCTATCACACTTTTTTTATTTTAAAAACTTTCAGAAAAAATTCTCAGAAACAGAATGAGGTAAAAGCATTAAATCAGAAGAAATTCACAACATTTTCATTAAAGATATGCTGAAACAGTTGGTTGAACGTTCAGATTTTCCCCTCCTGAGCAGTGAAATCTGTCAGTGCCATCTAAGTAGTCACAAAAGAAGAGTTCACACTGGAGCCTGGTCGCGACTGCTAAGCGAGAGACCATCTGTCTCATGAACAAAAAAGGATGCGGCGAGCAGCACCTCAGATGCTGGTAATAATCATTAATAATTCTACTTACCAGCCAGTTTTCATACACCTCTAAAGCCATTTTATCTCTTTCTTCCTTCATGTATTTCTCCTCCTCCGCTTTATTTTTGATTTCTTTGCGCTCTGACGTGAATTTGTCATCGATAACTTCTTTCTTCTTTTCACACCTTAATCATGTTTAAAAAGAGGATTAAAAAATCAGTATACATGACTTTTCTGTGAGGTTTTTAGAAATAAACAGTGGATGAAGATCTGAGCTTTGACTGCCATCTGGTGGGCGATATTTTTCAACCCGGCACCACAGCTGTTACAAGTTTTATTAAACATATATGCACATTTAAATCTATGTATTACCACCACTAAAAGCAAAGCTCAGTCATCTTTTGGATCTGTTGTTCAGACCATTCTGCAAAAAATGAATTCTCAGTGCCTTAAAAAAAGAGATATCTCTTTTCATCACCTTTAAATAAATGGGACAAATTAATAATGAATGATTTCCACTCACCAGTTAGAAAAGGCAGACCTGCTGTCCCTTTTTCTCACCTCCTCCTGTTCTTTGTTTTTAAGCTTCAATTTATTTTCAGCCTCCTTTTGTTTTCTGTAATTCTCTTTTAGCAGATGATCATGCTCACGTTTCCATTTCTCAAACACCTTTAATTGTTATTAAAATACCAAATTAACCTCACGGATACACACAAGCAATCTCATTATAGGTGTCAGAGTGATGTATGCTTTTACCTGTTGAGCAGTCTGCCTTTTTTCTTCTTTCTCCTCAGCTGCTTTTTGTTCTTTTCTAATCACAGCTTCCTTCTCTTTGGCCTTAGATTTGAGGCTTTCTGCCTTCTTTTTCTTCCAAGCCTCATAGAACGCAACAGCATCTTCTTTTTTAGCCTCCTCTTCCTGTTTGTTTTTTGAAAAAAATTGAAGAGCATCCATGTAATCTTTAAAGCTTGTAAGGTGCTCTGTAGTTTGTCTAAAACACAGATGACTCACCTTTTCCTTTTTTTCTTTCAACATGGCCTCTTTCTTCTTCAGTTGCATGTTCTCCCTCGACTTTTCCTTCTTCTTTTTGAGCCATTCCTTGTAAAAGTGAGGGTGGATTTTACTGGACTGAGAATGTGCTTTTGATACTCTGAGGCCCGCTTAACACATACACACATTCATTCAAATCTAAATGTTCAATGTGCAGTACATTGTTTTCTCCCAACAACTCACACGATTACGAAACACTCTTTTAATTTAGATTAGTAAAACCACTGCTACTCTATATTTAGCTGCATGGTTCTTCGGAGCAGTGCTGAGTAAGGTTTTCATTGTCTTTTACACACAGACTTTTAACTGTAGATATAAGGGTACGTCACAGTGCTTTTCTCCACTGCATGGCTGACAATGTAAAAAAAACTAGAAAAGACAACACCCTCAGAACCACACCGACCTGATAAATGGCAGCTCGGAGGGAATCTGCTTCTTGTGGCTGAGACTCTTGTAAAGAGACTTTATGGTCCAGAACTTTGAGAGACCCCAAATACTTGGACTCCACTTTCCTGGAGCATGCACTCTGAGATCTTGGAGTGGTCTTAGAGTGAGAACTCAAAGTCCTAATTTAAACAAAACAACAACAGAAAGGCCAGCTAAGTGATCAGGTCTGCTTCACACATAGAGCTCTGCTACTGCAGCTTGATTACCAACCTTGCTTCAACAGATTCCTCAGAGACATGAGAGAGATGAGCTGAGGGATCTCCTGAGCATCCCTGGAAGACAACAATGCACAGACTGAGCTCTTAGACTCTTGAAATGGAAGCAACCGGACTTGATTTTGGTTCGTGAAGATGTTTGACCTCTCATCCACAAGGCTTCTTCTATGTGTTCAATCTGGAATGCAGCGTAATGACGCATGCCTTGATTCATACCTTCAGACCCTCATGTGACCTTTAATAATTACAAGGTGGGTCAACAACTCTCAGGACCACCTCCAAGAGGACGACCTCGCTATAGGTTAAATACACAGAATTCTCCATCAGTTTTTAGAACATAAGAAGCCTCTTAGATGACATGTGTAACGTCTTCACAAACCTACAAAACAGTCCTGTTGCCTCAACTCAAGCGCTTAAGACTACCATCAGCCGAGTGACTGAAAACCCACACAAACTGAAGCTGGAGCTCTCCTCAGAATAAGCTGTGATTCATTAAAAAAAACTAAACTTCACAGCGACGTTACACAGTGCAGAATATGTCTTACAGTAAATTCTTCAAATGATGTGGAGTAGTTCCTCTCCTGCTCTTTGCTGTCATCAGAAATAAAGCCATCTAAAACAATAAAACAAATATTAAGAGCATTAATTAGACATGTAGCAAAAATATTGGTTATTTTCTTTTGACTTTTTAATGATTATTATAATGTGGAGTGATTGATTTTTCTCCCACAGTAGGTTTAAAAAAAAATATATATATATATATATATATATATATATATATATATATATATATTTAAACAACACATTTTTCTACATTTTTCTAAAGTCCAGATTTTAATGAATATTTTTTGTGTTAAATTTTGCTGCCCAAGTCAGTGCATAACTAATCAATAATTGCATGCAAACTCCAATACCTATAAATATAAAAGTATTTTTATTCTCGTCTTCCTTACGATTTGCTAACGTCACACCATATTATCTGTAGTTGCCCTTTTTTAAATGTCCTGAATAAAAAGAAAAAAAGGTTTTGAAGATTTTTTTTATGATCATTACCTTTCGATCCAGAATCAACAGTGGACTTTGTGAGGAGTGCAGACCGTGCACTCTTATTTGAAGAGGGTGAAACTGTGTGGTCTCCTTCTGTCCACTATGATGAAACAACATCACAAACATCCTCTGATTATGAAAAGTTTCATTTTAGTTTGCAGCTTAAAACACTGATTAACAAAGCACAGCTGGACTGCAGCTCCTTACAGCTATGGTGCCAGATGTATCAGTTGAGAGAGGGATTGATACAGAAGAAGTCTGAGGCCTGCTGAGATCCTGAAAGTCTTCAGCTGGCTTCTCTGAAGTGTGAAAGCTCAATCTTAGGGTCCTTTGCCGGGGTTTAGGTCTTGGTGGCTCCCTCTCTGAAACACTATCTGAATGGTGACAGGTGTAAATCTAAATGTAAAATCTGCACTGATTCCTGATAGCAGTATTGTGTATTAAACTAAACAGACCTGCTGAAGCTGTGTGGTTCAGGTCACATGTTGATAACTGTGAAGTCTGTGAGCTTTCTTCAGCAGCAGAGCCGCTCTTTTGCTCTGGCCCTGGAGTTTCCACCACGCTGCTGTCAGATGGTAACGGTAAAGGCATGTCCAGGAGAGTATCGTCTGATGTTTGGTATGACAGAGATTTACTTGAGCTTTCTCTTGTGATCTGAGGATCAGCTGAATCCACACGAGCATTTTTAAACTGTGCGTCATCTGTGGAGCGTTGTGAAGATGCTGACCCATTAGAACTATCACGTGCAGCCGTGTGTGAGTCTAGGGGCTCGTTTTTTTCTTGTGACTCTGACGCAGTGGTGCTGTTGGAGGGAGAGCTGATTCTTTTTGTTTTCAGGAATGAAACTTTCTTTGTCCTCCTGTGTTTGTCTTCATCATCTGAGAGGTCAAAGTTGTTAATGATTTTGGCTTTATTCTTCCCAGCTTTGAGAGGATCTGTCTTCTTTTTTCTTAATTTAAGGAGTCTGTTTAAAAAATCTGAAAAACAAAAAGATAAACTGTCAACACACACACTGTTGTTGTTGTTGTTTTTAATCAATCATCTTCTTCCCTCCCACCCTACCCCTAGCATCCCTTTCTGTCACACCAACCCTCTACATGTCCTCCTTCACTTACATCTAGGCAGCTCTACCTGCAGCATCCACTATCCCTCCTGTGCATGTCTTCAAACCATCTCAACCTTCTCTCTAGCTTTGTCTCCTGACAGCCTAACCCAAGCTGTCAATCTCAGTCGCTCCCATTGAAAATCCCAACATCTCCAGCTCTGCCACCTCCAGCTCCACTTCCAGTCTATTTTTCAGTATAACGCTCTCTAAACCATGCATCACAGCAGGTCTTACGTCCATCTTTTAAGCCTTCCCTTTAACCTTCGCTACTATCCCTCTGTAACAAATGAACTACTCCATTCACTTAGAGTCCTTTTTAGATATAATAACTCTTTTTCGTTATACCATCTTCATCTTCTTCGAAGTCATCAGAGTAGGTGTACTGATCTGTCTTGGCTTTGGTCGCCCTGGCAGAGACAGCAGCCTGGAGTTCATCCTAAAGCGACATAATTTCAGGTTAACATGATTCTCCTTTAATAATCAGGTTTAACTGAGCCGCTCATTTCTTATTTTGTTTAGAAACGGTCCTTACCTGAAATGTTGTTCTTTTAGATGTTTTCGGACTTTTTGAATAAGCAAGAGTCCCGTACTCCTGCTCGGTCATCCTAAAGCTGTAAACAGCTCCCTAAAATGCTAGCTGGGGTTCATTCGCTCGAGCTAATTAGCCTCTAAACACGTTATTAACCTCCCGTGCTGCTCTTCAAGCTTAATCACCTATTCTATACATATTTTTATGCCGATGTATAATGATACACGAGACCCTAAAGCCACGCTAGCATACTGAAGATACTGTGGGCTAGCGAAGTTGTTGATGGTAACCCAGGGAAACAGACGGACAGTTCCGTTTTAGCACTGCGCATGCTTAGAAGACTTAGGACAAGACTTGTTTCGGAAGGAATATGTTTGTTTATTTAATTATTAAAATGTCTAAACTATTGTGTTCAGTGCTTGGGAGACATGATTCATAGTTTTATAGTCCAAAGTTTATTTAAAGGTAACAAGAAGGCTAATTAGAGATAGACTATTTAAAACCTTCCTGCCGTGTTCAGGTCAAATCTGACCGATTTACAAATGTAAAAACTCATAACTATTGTGTTTTACATCCGATTTCCTTGAGGACTTGTGGCATCCTCCACACGATGCACTTGAACATCTAAAAGTGATGAGCACCTCTTTCGTTGAATTTTGAGTTTTTTAGGAAATTAATGGGAATCCACCCCTCACGCCCCTTTGGCCTCTGACCCCCTGAATACCTCACTGAATGGCCAAGTGAATGACCACTGAACGACCCACTGACCCACCCACTGAACTGAATCTGGTGGTGAAAAATGTTTCTTATGTTAATTTAAGAGCTGTTAAAACTGGCTGGTCACTTGTGACCAGAACACTACATGTAAGGGAAGGGGGATTGCACACAACCAGAGGGCTATATAGCAAAAACACAATGAAGGAATTTTATGTGAAAAAATACTGTAACGTCAGAAGTTATCTACTTTATTTACCCAGTCTAGCCTCAAATTGATATTAATAAGGACCACTTTTTTTTTGAATAAGTGATTTAATTATCAAGAGGAGTAATCACATAAATAATAATGGATTGGATTTATATAGCCCTTTTCAAGGCACCCAAAGCGCTTTACAATACCACTATTCATTCACTCTCACATTCATACACTGGTGGAGGCAGCTACAGTTGTAGCCACAGCTGCTCTGGGGCAGACTGACAGAAGCGAGGCTGCCATATCGCGCCATCGGCCCCTCTGGCCAACACCAGTAGGCGGTAGGGTAAAGTGTCTTGCCCAAGGACACAACGACCAGGACAGAGAGCCCAGGGATCAAACCGGCGACCTTCCGGTTACAGATGCGATTTCCAACCCCCTGAGCTACGGTTAACATTGTTAAAATTTATTTTGAAAATACCTTAACTAGAGAGAGCCTAATCTTTAAGGATGACAAACACATACAAATATGCAGTCCTGTGAAAAACTAAAGAATCACTTTTAGCAGCAGTAACTGGAAGAAGTGGTTTTCTATATGATTTAATCAGTCCCTCATATCACTGTTGAGAAATTTTGGCCCACTGTTTATTACAGTATAGCTTGAGTCACTGAGATTTTACAGGCATTTGTTTATGCACAGCTCTCTTGAGGTCCCTTCACTGCATTTCAGTCAGGTTGAGGTCTAGACTGGGTCACTGCAACACCTTGATTCTTTTCTTTTTCAGCCATTCTGTTGTAGCTTTGATGCTACAACAGAAAGACCATCAGTGGTTTTGTTGAATACTCAGAGTCACCAACTACACCTGATAATCAAATGTTTAAAAGTGTAAGTGTTACATTCTTACTCTGGCTGGAAGCATATATCAATTATAAATCTGATGAGAAGGAAATGTGCCAGCTTCACACAAAAACACAGCCAAGCTTCAGACATAAGTCTTTTTATTTTCTGTTTTGTTGTAGGAAAAGTGCATAGTTGAAGCCCTTTTACTCTTAAACAGTAACAGTGTAAATTGAGGTCTACTTGATGCCACCAATCATCTCAATAGTCTCATGGCTTCCCCATTGATACCATACAATTGACCCAGCATTTTCAATCTTTCAGCTCTTCCCCGTGACCTCGCAGAACAACCCTAGAAAGCCATAGTACAACATAATTCAGAGGACTTTCGCTGATAATGAAGAGCAGCCAGATTCAGATGTGTTTAAAACTCCCTCCATGCATTCAACAAATACTCTTCCATTTTAAGATTAATGCATGTAATTTCTGGTATCACAGACACCCTGGGATATATCCCAAGGCTCATATACACTTTAATAACCACACACTATACAGATGTTCACAAAACACAAACAGACTCACTCAGCTGATGGTTCTGAAAACATGTGGGTTCAATGGTTTTGTTGCTTTGTGTGGGTCAATACAATAGGAGGGAGCTATATATTTATTTATGGTAAGGCTCCAGTATCGGTAATGTTCCCAATTAAAATGTGGAAAATGAAAAATCATTCCCAAATAAAGTGAAAATCATAAAAGGACCCCTCAGTATTGCCATTTCAACACAAATAATTCGAAACTAAAAACTCACATTGGCACGTTTCATTAATTTCCACTGACAAACCGTGGTACTGAAGTTGTGAAGCAGAAACTTTGATTGCGTTCATCTTTTAGAAAGCTTAATCTGTACACAAGACCTCCAAAAGGAATCAAAAAAGTGCTAATAATGTATTATTTTGGGTACTAGTACAACTTTCTTTTAAAGCACAATAATACACACAATCATCCTAACATACGATGATATAACTGCAGATAGTTTCATTTTGTCAAATGAGGCTAAGCATCTCTGTATTACTGGAGGTGAATAATAGTTTTCTCTGGTGTGTGCATCAAATATTTTGCTCACATTTTACAGATCAACTTCAATTTTGTCCTTCAAACGTGCTGCTGCACCACCTTATTTAAAGGGACAGCCTTACAGTCAATATAGCAGAGCCGACTACCTGCTTGAGTCAGATGAGTATCTCACCAAGGCCTGAATGTAAACACACTAGACTTACTCACTGCATTAAGAATCCTATGTTGTGTTACTGTAATGAGACTATAACCTTATCAAAAAAATTCTGCAGGGTTAAATATGAAACTAAAACATGATACAAAATGTCATGGTTACTGGCACCGTATAGAGTGTTATCTTCATAAAGTAAGAAGTGTGGAATGTTTGAGAGAGACTGAAGGACCCTCCACCCTTTGTTATTTCAAGCACCGGAAAAACAAATTAACGATTCAACAGGAACTCTTTACTACTGCCCCCTCCCTTCTTCCCCGATTATGTGACACATTCCTTCATCATAGATTTGCATCCGAGTCTCTGCAGATCCGCAGGCATCAGAGCTGGGATCAGGGACCAGCTCTGATGCCTGCGATTGCTCATTTAAGCAAATCCAACTGATATATATTTTTAAGCCACAGCTGTTTGGTAGTTGAGTGTGTACTTCTGCTATGAAAAGCCATGTGTCGTACCAAGTTTTATATTTTTTATGTGATTGTGTTCAGCTATTATCACATTCCTCTGGATAAAATCTTTTAAATTGAGAAATGCAACTGTTTTTAAGAGAACATATTTTGCTTTTCACCATTTTCCCCATGTGTGTCACATATATGCTTTTACATGGGTGGATGCTCATACTAAATACGGTCAAAGTTGCTCAGTTTTTTCTACTCTTCCTCCTTTGTGATGTCAGTGAGAGCAGTAATCCTTAATTGATATCAGGCTTGTAGCTCTGACTGTAAGCATAGAAGCTACACCCACCTTCATTTCAAATTCTGCGCATGGCAGCGAATAAGAATGAAGCTGACTTAAAGAGGGAGGGGCTAACACCTCTCCAGCTAAGGAGCTGCACCAGGACAAGTATAACCTAAAAAAGGATCATTTCAAACTCTAAATCATGCCATTGTAATTGAGTAAAATAAGTTTTGGAGCTGGACATGAGCTATAATAGGTCCCCTTTAAATATCATAGTTGTGCTGGCCTCGTTGATCAGTTGGACTCTAGTAATAAGAAATCAAAGACAAGTCTGTGGCAGCATCAGAAGAAGAAAGAAAAAGATATGTGAGGGAATGTTGACAGAAAGACAGATGGTGCTGTCCTGGTTGCAGCTACTGTGCAACTCCAGTCAGAGGAGGTGTACATTTGCTGTTTGTTTGGCTCCACTGCTAGTCGATAGGTGGTGCTGGGGGCTCTCTTCCATCACTCTGCAAAAAACAAAACAAACCCAGAAATAAATAAATAAATAAATAATAATTTTGGGTATAAATACATGAAAAAAGACAATGTTTTTAACCTTTTTTTTTTGGTTTTGCCTCACAGATAGTGTGCAGGCTTGCAGCATTTCCTTTCCCATCATTCTGGTACAAGTTAATCTGGGTTTAATCTTCCAAAGAACTCTTTTAGATGTTGTCTGCAAAAATCTAATCTGACTTTCTTGTCCTTCAGAGTAACCAGTGGTTTGCACATAGTTTTGAATCCTCTGTATTTCCATTCTGGAAGACATCTTTGCCAAGGTCATTGTAGACGATGACAAGTCTACCTACTTGAGTGCTCTTGACTTGGTTAGATGATGTGAAGCTGTTTTTCTTAGCCAAGGAAGAGTTTCTGTCATCATCCATTTTACTTCATCTGTGGTCTTTCATGTATTTTGGCATTGCTGGGCTTGTCAGAGCATTTATTCTTTTTAAGAATGTACCACACTTGGCCACTCTTAGAGTTAGCTATATTTTGTTTTTTTGTTTTCCTGCACCTGTTGCAAATCCTTGTAAATAAGGGAGCAGCTGTAAGTGGCTTTTTGTGAATGTATTTTCAAAGATCACTGGGATTTAAAAACTCCTAGCATGGAATTACCAGTCAAATCCAAAAATGTCTATAAATATTTTACTGATTTTTAAAGGCTTAAAAAGTGTCCCTTACAAAGGTTTGAACCACGATCCTTTGGGGAAAACTTCGCAGTGTTTGGAGCTGAAGTTTCAGCTAACAGACATGGCCACATACCCCTCAATTTAGCCCACTTCAAATAAGCCGTTTCTGTACCTGTAGCTTTAAATGAAATGATGAGTAAACCTGCTATCATAAAAATTAAAAAAACATTATTGGATCCTGACCATTTACATTTCCTGTATTGCTAATAAAGCAGTTGGTTATGATGAGGCTACACTTCACAACACAAAAGGCAACATGCAAACACACTGACACACACACCCTCCTCCTAGTATTTCAAAGATAAGGTCTGAAGTTTCTGCAGTTTCTCATTAGCCATATAAAGCTAATGGCGACAGTGGCATCAAGAACAAAAGTAATCCACCAAGTCTTGTAAATCAGCACATAGTCTTTGAAGATTTAGCAGACCTGCTGAGACATTTTAGCATTAGAGATGGGACAAGACGCTATAGATAGTAAATAAAAATGTTTGTGAGGCAGCTGCTCATTATAGTCACTTTTTGTAGACTCAAGTATAGCAGAAATGCTATTCTTTCCTCTTTTTAAAATAAAAAATTAGATTATAGGAAAGTCTTGCTGTTAGAGTTGAGCTTTGCAACTCTGCGGATTTTTGTCACATACACATAAAAGGGAAGGAGAACCCCCCAAAACCATAATAACCACAATGTCATAATATGTTGTCCTTAAAATAAAGCTCCAGTTTGGTCTGTGAAGGACATCACAGAATAAATATTAGGTTCCTGGTTTCTATTCAGGGAGAGAATTAGTCATCTTTGCAAATATTAACCTATCCGCTTTGAAATACAGCAACTGCGTTTTTTGCATTGGGAAATAATGTTACTTGTCTAAAACTCAAATAATACACACAGTTATAAAAATCAACAGAGCTATGACAACAACATTCCCAAGAATTACATTTATTATTACTATTAGTAATGTTTATTGACAGAAGTGAAAAGGACAGGAAAGCAGGCAGAGAGAAATTCAAAAATCAAATGTTTAGTGGCAGAAAAACTTGTTTGGAAGCGACTTTATGTTAGTTTTACTCTGAGATTTTGGTTGGTTTTATGTTGCAGCCTTTTGTTATAAAAGACATGTGCCTTGTCAGAGAGGTATCAGGTTTGTCTAATCCCCTGACCTCATTACAACAAAACCTTTTTTTATTTCAGATGACGCAGATTTTCCTCCGTGCTTCCCCAAGTCTCTTATCGCAATGACTAAAGGTCCTGTGTTTTTAGGCTGATTGCTACATAAACACTGGTCTATGTTTTTTTTTTAAACATAAGTTCATGCAGCAGCTGTTAGCCCTACTAACTCTGCAGTACACACCAGATGTAAAACCTTTTTCAGTAATATTTTTACCACGAATTTCCTGAAGCAGAATACAGCGTATTAACAACCAAATTGGCTTTTCTATTTAATCATCTGTGATAATAGCTCTCTTTCATTCATAGCAATCAAACGTTGCATTATTAGATTCAAGGAAATATGTTTCCCTGATAAAACACCTTCCTTTTTATTTAATGTGCACGTGGTATCTGGACTGTTCAGGTGGAGGCAAAAGGGAAAAAAAAAAAAAAAACTCCAGTACTGTGCAAAAGTCTTGAGCCACACCTCATGTCTTTATATTTTGTTTTCAAAAAGCCAGACTTTGCAGGTAGTTAATGCAAGGCATTAACTAGTTTTGTGCATACACATAACAGGTAACCTAGCAAAGACCTTTGTCACTTTGTCTTTTGCAAAAACATTTTCCCCATTTCTTTAGTTGAATCTATACAAAATGCAAAAGATAACATGTCAGGAAGTGTCAGGCCTAAAAACACGTCTCCGGCAGATGAACATCATCTCAAAGTCTTGTCCTGCACCTGCTGCACCTTTCTAATTTTCCTAGCAAATATAAAGAAATGAGTGGCGGTTCAAGACTTTTGCACATTACTGTACGTCTTTACATTTCAGATATATTTGTTATGTAAAATGAGTGTGATCTGCACTCACGTTGCGGGGTCCACTGGGCTTGCCAGAATGATGGGTTCCCCTGAGACTGGATGGGCGCAGCAAAAACAGGACCAGGGCTAACACCGCCCATCCCATCAGAACCATGGGGAGGGTCAGGTCACCTCCCCCGCCCACTGACCCACTGGGACCTGGCACTGAAGAAAAACAATAAAATAAAATAAAATACTTCTTATTCGGACACACATTTGAGTCCTATCGTGCGTTCAAACACTTACAAAATGTGAGCTACACTGAGAGAAGTTCATACATACGTTCCTGAGGGCACTCTGTGTCTGTGCAGTAGGACTGAGATTGCCTCAGCTGGAAGAAAATTACAGAAGAACAAAATGATTTACTCTTTGCCCTCAAACTGGGAGGAAATGACACTGCCTACTAACTTTGATTCATTAACCAGCAGAGATATTGTGGTGAGTAGTGTTACAAAGCCACCATCTGAGCTCTACCTGGTTCCTGAGATAAACACTATAGCTATGACGAAGAATTATTTAGACATCTGAACAACATCCTTTAACACTGTAAGCAAATCAGATGGCCCAGTGTGTATCCAGCTCTCTGCCATGTAGGCTACACCTGTGCACCAAATGTAAATTAGGTCAACTGTAAGCTGCCATACAGTAACTATGAACTGTGTCCTTCATGAAACTGGGAAACTCACAACAACAAATGTTATATTTTGAAATAAGAAGAGCCAAAGTATATTTCCAAGCACAATACAAGCCTGAGGGCAATAAAACTGTCTTTGCATGGCAGAGCAGACAGGCTGTCAAGACAAACACTGAGCAGGAACCAGGATGTAGCTTTGCATTTCCTTCTCCCCACATCTCTTTAAGGCTTGAATTTACTTGCAAGTTGATCTTCGTTTCCTTTTAAACTTCAGCTGATGATGTTATCACTTCACACCACATACTTTGAATATTTTGACATGTCTACACGCCGTCTCTTCAACTTAAATTAGAGGCGATTTAGAAAACCTCCAAGCTGTGTCGCTTACCAAATTGATGAGGCGCCTCATTGCGTACTCCTGCGTGCAGATGCACTCACAAGGGTCAAAGCCTCCCTCCGCCATTCCTCACCAGACAGTATCCACCTGAAGAGAAGTACAGCATGTAACTAGGACGTACATGAACAACTGAAAGAAACCTAACACTCCCTCTTGTTCTACAAGCGCACACTGATTAGGGGGAGGAGACTGTTCAGGTAAGGAGACTCTGCATAGAGTGCTGGCGTTTCGTTTTGCTGCATGTCAGCAACAGTGAAAAGTTAATTTCGGTTTTCTAGCTTTTGCTGGGAATACCAACAAATCCCCATATTCCGCCAATCTCACAGTTTCATCGCAGTAACCTTGAAAGAGAAAATAAACTTTAACTGTGGAATGTTGAGCCTCTATTTAAAATAGCCTTCACCTTTATCACTCTATGAAGCCCTTTATGAAACACCATGTTGGATCATTCAGAGCTGATTTCTGCACTCTCAGTGTATTAGCATGTTTTGTATGAACATACTTTTTTAAAAAAGATGAATCCATATGACACAAACTAGCAGTCCAACTATGAGCTTAGAACCTGCTAATAAAGTGGCTCATACTAGCAAGAACTTGGATGATTGCTGTCATTATGAGTGACAACGGAAGATGAGCTATTTCTGGCTTGGATAAAGCATTGATGGAGTAAGATCAAGCTGGTTAATGCTGACAATGATGGAGGTGAAACACACACTGACAATGGTTCAAAAAACACCCCCCCAAAAACAAAACAACCACAAACACACAGATGTCTGCTACAGGTGTCTAATCGTGGTTATCAAACCCATAACAAACCCCAGATGAACTTCTAAAGCTCATAACGATACTGAAATACATTCATTTCCACTTTCTTGGGTACACCTTGCCAGTACTTTGTTGGGCCCATTACATTACCAACAGCCTCAACAATTCAGGCCGCTGAACCATCATCTTATATGAAACCTGAAAATCCATACTTTCAGGCTGTTTACGCCAAATTCTAACTCTATCATCTAAATGTCACTGCACAAATTGAGACTGGTCAGACCAGACAACATTTTTCCAATCTTCTGTTGTCAATTTTAATGAGCCCATGTGAACGGTAACCTTCCTATTTCTAACATGAGTAGCACCAGGTGTGGTCTTCTGCTGCTGTAGCCCATTTGCTTCAAGGTTCAATGTGGCAGCTCAATTACTGCCCACAGAGTCACAGAGGTTATAACAGAGAGCACAGAGTTTATTTTTTGCACTGATAATAAATCTACAGTGTAATTGTTGGATACATCTTTACACTGAGTATTGGTTGATTATAAAAGAGCTCATATTAAGTATAAAAAACTGCAAACTATAAACTAACTGAGGCTTCTGCAAATGGATTTGCGCTGCTATGAGCTCTGATAGAATCTCAGTTTGTTGAAGTAAACCGGCCAGTGAGCAGGTTGGGTTCACACAGTGTTACCCCTTGGACACTGGCTCAGAGTTCAATTTAATGCTCTCTCTGGAACAGAAAACCCAGAGTTTCCCCTCAACTCAGGATTAACAAACTCAGCCCCTGTGGGCGATCGTGGCTCAAGAGTTGGGAGTTCGCCTTGTAATCGGAAGGTTGCCGGTTCGAGCCCCGGCTCAGACAGTCTCGGTCGTTGTGTCCTTGGGCAAGACACTTCACCCGTTGCCTGCTGGTGGTGGTCAGAGGGCCCGGTGGCGCCAGTGTCCGGCAGCCTCGCCTCTGTCGGTGCGCCCCAGGGTGGCTGTGGCTACAATGTAGCTTGCCATCACCAGTGTGTGAATGGGTGGATGACTGGATATGTAAAGTGCTTTGGGGTCCTTAGGGACTAGTAAAAGCGAACAGAAATACATACAGGCCATTTACCATTTAAATTAGACCTCATCCTGGAATAGGACCCAGCAGTTACTGAAACACAGCCCATCTGGCACCAACTTTCACGCTGTGTTTAAAGTCACTTAAATCCCCTTTCTTCCACATTCTTTTACAAACTATGAACCTCAGGAGTTCTTCTCGACCTTATCTGCACGCCTAAATGCACTGAATACCTGTGATGGGATTGGCTGATTTTACTGGCTGACATTTCTTTCAAGATTATATCTTGTTATCATTTAAAAACAAAACAAAAAAACAAAACAGCGGCCAACATATATACAGTGATTAGGATATTTTCAACCACTTATTTTATTTTCATGTTTCTTGCCATGCATCCACCAGCACACAATAGACATCCGAATTATCTGTCTACACCACAAAGAAACAAAATAAAAAAAATAAAAAGCCAAACATGTTTACCTAAGACTGACTACACCCAGCGGCCAGTGATGCACACCTGGCTAAACCTCACAGCCTTCAGCGAAAGATTGTGTAATAAACTAGAGGGCTGTTGGGTGAACTTTATGGGCATTCTAAAGGTTTCATTTGGTGGTGCTGTTAAATTTCTATTGGCTTATAGCTAGCTTTTTTCCTCCACCCCACTGTCGTCAATGACAGTAAACTAAACAACACAAATATGTGAAGCAACGTAGTGCAACAACACCACAAACAACCTGAATCAACACAGCTAAAGCCGAAGACCGTAATCTGTCACTGCGCGGCTTTCCGATTAAGACTGCAGGAGGTTTAACATCAGACATACAAAGGTTGCAGTATGCCTGCACTTTTGCGGAAGTCAGCTAAAACGAGGTTAAAGACATCTACGGTTACTTCCCTGTAGTTTTAAAATTACGTGATTTAGCCTAACGTTTACACTAGCTTCTTGCTAACCCCGCCAGCCAAGCCAGAGGAAACTCACACCCATTCCACCCCCCACCCCCACTCCCTTGTCTTTAGATTGTTATTAACTGAACAAAGACATGAGAGCAAAAAACAGCGACTTACTGGAGCGGCGTGATGTTAATAAAACGATCACTGTCTCTCAGGGGCCCGAGCTGCACCGCTGCTCTACACAGAGACCATCAAACTGCAAACACGTCAAACCACCGTCTGTGTTTTGTTTAATACACGTGAGCCAGCGGCTATTCTTCATCCGGGACCTCGGGAGTGGGGCGGCTCCCCGATGGCTCTGCTCTGTGTTCAGCCAAACAGCTGTCTTGCTTATTGGTCTGAAAGTCTGATGGGCGGGCCCTTTGAGCCAATCACAACAAGCAACGATCACTTTTTCTGGATAGTAAACAAACAGTCCAGTTGCCTGTCAGCTTACAGAGGCCCATGAACCTACAACATCTGTGCAGTTGTGTAATCAAATACATGGTGGTGGATTCGACTTGAATACTTTTCATTACTTAAAGTTTTCATTAGTTAAAGTATTTAATTTTTATGCTACTATATAAATGCTATTCTTTTAAATAAGGAAAACAAAGAGATACCTTTCTGCAGCACAACACATACTTTAACTTTGAATCTGGGCTTTTATTTATTTATTTATTATATAACTTATTGGTTTTATTTTGTCACTGTGGGAGTGGAAGTTAATCTATCACCATTCCCAAATAAGCTTATAAGACACCAATACTTAGAAATAAGAGCCAGAGAAGCACCAACCTGTTGTATTTTCCAAGTTTTAGAAACATTACAAGCTCAGTTACACACACCATTAACCCCCCCCATTGAATATAATAATATATGTGGAGGTTATTATTAATATTATTATCAATATAAAAAAAAAATATGAGAGGTTCTTTACCTTACTTTCATCTGTTACCAACCTGGAATACATTCACTTCTGTGAATGAAACAAAAGTTTATTCTAGTGACTATAAAGATGCATCTGTAAGAGATGGAAGCAACTCCTTTTCTTTCATCTGGTCCCTTTAGGGTTCGCCACAATGGATCATCCGCCTCCATCTCACCCTGTCCCTAGTATCCATCTCTGTCACACAAACCTTCTGCATGTCCTCCTCCATTACATCCATTAACCTCCTCTGCGGGCCTTCTTTTCCCTACTGCCTGGCAGCTCCATTTTCAACATCCTTTGCCCAATATATCTCCTTTCCTCCTCTGTACATGCCCATACCATCTCAGCCTCGTCTCTACAACTTTATCTCCAAACTGCTCAACCTGAGCTGTCCCTCTAATGTACTGATTTCTATTCCTGTCCATGCTGGTCAATCCCAAGGAAAACTTGAGAATCTTCAGCTCTGTCACCTCCTGCTCAGCCTTCTGTCTTTTTGTCAGTTTTGACATCTCCAAACCATACATCATATCATCTTATAAACCTCCCCTTCACTCTTGCATCCTTCAAATCCCCCCTCATAACATGCCCCCACCCCCTCCATCCGCTCTCTTCTGCACCTCCAAGAGTTGAAAGCCACTGAAATGCCATTCATGTTACAAACCACAAAGGTGTGAATGCAGCTGAAAAGTTTTAAGTTTAAGCTGAAGAACTGTAGATGAAGAGTGTGTGCACTCTACATAGACAGCTGCCTGCGCCAGTTATCACAAGATACTTAGGGAGTGACAGAAGCTGCAATGTGTCTGTTAATAGCATATATGGCTTTTAACATATATGCAGAACATTACACACACACACACACACACACACACACACACACACACACACACACATACATACACACACACACACACATAGAGATACTGACCACCATGTAGATAAAATGTGAGTAAGAAAGAGTTCCCATTCCAGTAAGAACATCCCTCACAATCAGATGGAAACCATGACAGAAATGCCCTGAAGGGAAGTTACAAAAGAGCATCAACCCAGGTTGACTGTCACCAGAGCTCATTAATGAAAGTTCTAGTGTGTGCTCCATGCAGCTGCTCTCTGTGTGTGTGTGTATGTTCTGGACGGACTGACGCTGAGCGCAGGCAGGCGAACTGCGAACTCTCGCTGAGCTGGAAAGAAGCGCTATACACGGTGAAAGTGAAAGGAGCTCCGTAAGTGTGGAAAGCACCGAACAGGCGGCCTCCCCCCCCCTCACACACACACAAACAAACAAACAACACAGGGAGACGGGCCACGGGTGTAGCTTGAAGGCAGCAGCGGCGGCAGCAGCTCAGCAGACACAGCCATGGCCAACATTGCGGTCCAAAGGATCAAACGGGAGTTCAAAGAAGTTCTCAAAAGCGAAGAGGTGCGGTAACGCTACCGGCTTATTTTCACTTCTACTCAGCTCTTTCTTTAAAATTGTGTCAGCTCTGTTAAAATATACGCTACCGGCAGCCGTTATTGTGACCAAATAGATTTACCCTAGTCAGGTTTGGGTCCTCTGTTGCAGCAGGTCAGGCCCAAATAGGAGAACTTTAGCTAGCTTTAGCTTCAAATCAGCGTCCAGGCGAACCTCCCTTGTTATGTCAGGTGGGTGTGTTCAGGAAACACCGGGGATTCGGCTCTCTCAGCTGACAGGCCCTGAATGCCTAACAAACAACGTCGCACACCTTTGTTTTAATTACACAAGTCAAGTAAACCTAGAGTGTGTGGCCTGTTAGCGCCTCAGGCAGGGAACCGCAGCTGTTTAGCAAAGTAAATGAGTTAGCGGCAGTTAGCAAGGCTTGCTAACGCTATTTTGACATGTATCCACAGTTAGCATTAGCAGCCGTGATGTTTTGCTGCAACGTTCAACAAACTTATCAGGCGTTAATCAGCTGTTTGTTAACAGTCTGAATACACTGCGTTTATTTAAAAGGTGTATGCTGTCATATCACCTCCTGCCCAACTCCTGTTAATGCTGTTTTATAGTTTTGTAACTTTGGTGCTAACCTGAATTGTCCTAGTGTTTCCTCTGGGAATGGGGCTCAAATTGGTTTTTAATGTTAACACAAAATGACACTAGCCGTGCCTTTTCTAGCAACCATCTTGCCAGGGACTTGTTGTTTTCAATTTGATGTGAACACGTGAAGACATGAGCTGGGTAACTCCTTTTTCTTTCTTTCTTTCTTTTTTGCATTTGTTCCAACCTACAGACGAGTAAAAACCAGATTAAAGTAGATTTGGTGGACGAGAACTTCACAGAGCTGAGGGGTGAGATAGCAGGGCCTCCAGACACACCATATGAAGGTACTGTAATATTGGAAACGATGGCCAAGATATGTGATACTCGTCATGTGGTCTGATATACTAACGCATGTCTGCTTTTCTCTCTTTCCTAGGTGGCAGATATCAGCTTGAAATAAAAATCCCAGAAACCTATCCTTTTAACCCGCCAAAGGTATTTGCTTTAGTGCCTTTCATCCTCTGCCTCTCTTCCTTGTTCAGTTATTTTGAAAACATGTACACTTTTGTTATAGCTGGTAAAATCGGTTGTCACTAATTGCCACTGCTCATGCCTAAGTGACCCTGTGCATGGTACCCAACTCTAAAAACCGCTCCCAGTGCTGCAGTTCAAATCACTTTTAATTATGTAGCACCCATGTTTCTACGATAATAGAAACATCAATCCCCTGTGAGCAAGCACTTGGCAACAGTGGGAAGGAAAAACTCCCATATAGCAACAAGAAATCTCCTGCAGAACCAGGCTCAGGGAGCGGGCAGCCGTCTGCCACAACCAGTTGGGGGTGAGAGGAAAGCGAAAAAAGAGGGACCAATAGGACAAAAGGCAAACTAAAGGAGAGCGAACCAGAGCTTAATGATTAAATACAGTGGTGGTGAATAAAAACAGGTAGAGTAAGGAGATAAATGATGAGCAAAACATTCAGTGCATCATGGGAAGCCCTGCAGCAGTCAGAGCTTGTAGCAGCATAACAAAGGGAGGGTTCAGGGTTATCTGATCCAGCCCTGACTATATGCTTTATCAAAATGTACAATTTTAAGTCTAATTTTATAAGTAAAGATGGTGTCTGCCTCCCAAATCCAAAATGTGAGCTGGTTCACAGAAGAGGGGCGTGAAAGCTGAAGCCTCTGCCTCCCATTCTACTTTTAGACGCTTTAGGAACCACAAGTATGCAGTCCAAGAACGATATGTATTCGAAGTATAGTGTATAGTAATATGAGGTCTTTAGGATATCATGGGGCCTGATTATGCAAGATTTTGCATGTGAGTCGAAGGATTTTATATTCATTTCTGGATTTAACAGTGAGCCAATGAAGAGAAGCGAGTATGTGGCACTTTGACCGGAATCAATTTATAATTCTTATGAGCATCAGAGTTTTGAGGTAAATTCAGCTATTATGCTTCAATTAACAAAACCTTTTTGTGTTAGTGCTCTAACAGAGAACAGCATAACGTGACTTGTAAACAGCCTTTTCAGGTTTCTGGTCACTATTAGCTTGTATGTTAAAAGCAAAAGAGAAAGTCTAATACTGATAATAGTGAAAATAAACATTTATTGTCTCCCTCCTGTAACCAAATGAATCTTGTAAACATACCTTCAACACAGGGGTGGTAAGAAATCAATCTTTCCCTGAAATGATGTCACCAAATAACCTGTTAGGTAACAGTTTACGGGTTTAAACTACCGGCGTTTGGCTTATACAGTAATTTAAATGCTTAATACATCAAGTTAATTTGTCACTTAGATGTAAAATGCAGTGGTGCCATAAACTATAACTGCTGGCTCATTAATTTGCAGTATTTCCCTCGCAATGGCTTGCAATACATCAGGACATGGTAAAATGACAGCTACTGTAGTGTAGCCTGGATACTGACATATCTGTTGTAAGAAACTGTAAATATTTCTTCTTTCTGTCACCTCACGTTCTTCTCTAGATAACGCTTCCTCATCTGTATGTCCTAGGTGCGCTTCATCACTAAGATCTGGCATCCTAATATCAGTTCTGTGACCGGAGCAATATGCCTGGACATTTTAAAAGACCAGTGGTAAGTGCAAAGTATCTGAACTGTTCTCAGTGTGCCTGTGTGCTCCATTCACTTAACCTGCCCTCTCACCCTCTCTCAGGGCAGCTGCTATGACCTTGAGGACAGTGCTGTTATCTCTACAGGCTCTCCTCGCTGCAGCAGAACCAGACGATCCACAGGATGCAGTAGTAGCAAACCAGGTGGGAAGGACTTAATGCACGACTCGCATTTTGTCTGCTTATAATCGGATATTAAAGTACCAAATTATATTTGGGTAACTGTACGTGTCTCGGTACCTGGTGTGAACTTGTGTCTAAAATAAAATCTGCCATATTTGCTAGTTCATTTTGTGATGTTGCTCACAGACCTGTATTTCTGAATCCTCAGTATAAGCAGAACCCAGAAATGTTCAAACAGACTGCGAGGCTTTGGTCTCACGTCTACGCGGGCGCTCCTGTCTCCAGTCCTGACTATACACGTAAAATAGACAAACTCTGTGCCATGGGCTTCGATAAGGTCAGAACCCCTTTGTTTTTGTTGTGCCCTCACATTTATAGGTAAAATTTAGTTACACTCTATCAGCCAGTTTCCCAAACATTAATCGTCCCTTGTTTTAGAGCAAGGGAAAAATTCACTGAAGCTCTCCATTAAAAAAGTAAATAATGATAAAATAATTTTTAGTCTAAGACTAGGCTTAATCGCTGTCTGGGAAACTGAGCTTATATTTAACATAATAACATCATATTTTAAGAAACATGCTTATTTTCAGCTTGATGGCAGCAACATGCTTTAGAGACATTTAGAAAGAGCGATGCTCATCACTGTTGCATCACATCTTCTTTCAACAGCATTTTGTGCTTGTGAAACAAAGAGAAGTGCTTTTGTTTTGAAAGCTGTTGCTTCATTCTTTCCTAATAAGACACGTGAGCTGCTCAGATTGAGCCCTTCTACCTTTTTCTTTTCTCATCTGCTAATGAAATGCTCAAATTCTTTGAAGTTTTACCCTCCCACACCCTCTATTCACTTCCCTGAAGACTTGTTCCATCTCTGGCGCCATGTTTTTACCCAATGATAAAAACGAAATATTTGGTAATGAACAGTGAGATGCGGCGTGTCAACTTTTTAGTTTGTTCAGCTGAATGCTGGACAAACTCATACCATGACGAGCCATCTGTCATGCATCTGTTCGATTACAATTCACAAGAATCACTACTCTTGCTGCAGTTTTGGTCAGATTTAAACCAACTGGCACACAATGATCGCCTACACATTACAGTAACCTGTGAACTGGATCGACCGCTGCATGAGATTAATTGGTGTTCTGGTTTGTTGCTGGCATTATATTCAATACGGTCATTATACACAATAATATATGTGTATAATGTAATTTTTTTGGAGGGGGGTGATTTGAAGTTGGATGGTGATGTAATAATTTTTAAAATGATTTTTACCCCTCAGCTGTAAAAGGCTGACGGAATATTGACATCACCCTGCGGGGCAGCCGGGCAGACAAGGTGAATACCTAAATTTGTGAATGCGATAACTCGAGGATGAGGCAGCATGTCCCCTAAAAATCTTGGAGAAGTTTGAATCTCAGAGACCTCAATGTTAAAGTCAGAGGTCAAGTTTTCTGAAAATCTAGTGAATGCGATAAGTTGAGAACAAGGCAACATAGGATTTTAAAATTGATAGCATAGATGTGTCTGGTAGGAGGCTATTGGGTAGCATTGGCGGTAGCCAGAATTTTATTATCATTAGTATTTTTTAATAGTCTTTATTTAAACCAGAACGTTTTACAGGTGCAGAAGTAAGAAATGAATGGGGCATGATATACAGTGCTGATAAGCTGGAAACATCAGGTTATAACTTATCTTTACATAGTTTATTCACATTTTTGTCAAAGGTATTGACGGCCTTAATTCTCAACTCATAGGTTTTTTTTTGGGGGGGGGGGGGGGGGTTTTCACTCTGTAAAGTCCTTCAGCAGTGCATATGGTTTAATGTTGGGGGCTCAACCATTTCCTCCTGATGGCCTTCTTACCTGCCAGAATTAAGGCTTTAAGTAGTAGATTGTAGTTGTAGTAGATAGTATGTAGATTCCTTCCTTTTTATGTCTGTGGATCTTTTTTCTTTACTTTATAGTTCAGAATAGTCTCTAGTGTATAAATAACTTTCTCAAAATGGCTGGAGCCTTGTAAATGTTGGCCTTGCAAGATGGATTACACAAAACACACACAAGTATTCATTTGTGTTCGTGAGCATGCATTCTTGAATTTATTATTATGCAGTAAGCTTATGCAAACATTTACATTACCGCAGTACTTAAAGACAAACAAACAGTATATTTAGCTCTCTCCAGTGGGTTTCTTGTCTCGTGGATGGACTCCAGCTGCAGTTGGTGGTTCTTGTTCTCTGCAGCCTTTGTGAGATCTGCGAATTCTCAGATGAGAATCATTTTTCAACTTTTCTTCCTCCTTTTATACAGAATGCAGTAATAGCGGCCTTGTCTTCAAAATCCTGGGACGTGGAAACGGCGACAGAGCTGCTCCTAAGCAACTGAAGCCAGGTGTGAGGATCCAAAAACCCTTCATCACAGTGTCAGCTCCTCCACCACTGCCTTTTGTTACACAGAAAACAAACACCCCATCCACCATGGCAGTCTGAGCCTTCTTTTATTACCAGTTTGTTTGCTACTAAGTCAACACCAGTAGCGCTGCATTTGCCAATATGCACAGCACCCCGTTGCCTGCCGAGTCTTTACTCCCACCTACCCAATATGTGTATTTCAGTATTAAGCCCTCCCACCCTTAAAAAATGAAGAAAAAAAAAATCCACCCATGCCTCCAGTCTTCCATGCCCTTTAAACACATTATTTTTTCCCCCCACAAATTTCCTTAAAGTTGTAAAGGATCGAACAGCTGCTGTAATCAGGTGGATTTTCCAGGGTAAAATGTAAGGAAAGGAAAGCCTGCTGACTGCTTCTACACTACATTACCGTTTAATTCCTTCGGCAGCCAGTTGGACCGTGTGTGTTTCTCTGCTACAGACTTTTAGTACTGTAAAGAAAAAAAAAAGTCTTGCTGGATTAAATTTTCTTGACTGGATAGTGCTGTGCATGAGCAGTGTAATGTTTTTTTTCTCCTGAACAACCTTTCATTGATGCCTCAATCCACTACAGAAGTTTGGATGTACAGGTTTTATTTTCTGTATGTAGACTTAGAACAAAATCACACACACACATCTGCCAACATCTGCACACATGCACAGAAGAAAAATCTGTAAATAGATCTGTGTAAATTTGAAAATACAGTGGGGATGTACTTTTTTTTTTCTTACATGGCATTGTAAAACAGATTTTAAATATAAACTATGCCTAGTTTACAATTGTAAGGAGATAAATGTGTTCATGCTTTTGTGATCCATGAGAAGTCCCTCTGAATGTATTTTTTTTTTTTTTTAAAGGGTGGCACAGCCAAAATCTTGGCCCTCATGGCACAGGAGCTAACAGCCAGCTCAGCCACTTTTTCTGCTATCATCTACAGTCCAACTTTTTTTTTTTTTGTGCACGTGTTTGTCCTTTCATGTTGTTGCCTTTATTTTGATTTGGCCAGATGATGCAGTGGGTGTTTGTTTGGTTTAACACCCCTCTCCTACACTCTTGGATCTCACAGGACTCATTCTATATAATCAGACACCTGGAACTTCTGATGGGGAAAGCCACCAAGCACCACCCAGTTTGGCGTTACACTGGTAGGGAACCAAAGCCCTACCGAACACGTTGATGGAAAGCGAATGGAATTTTTTTTCAGACATTTGAGAGGAAGATTCTGATGAGTGACATTAAGGATTTGGGTTTGCAGTGCTGTTTTATTTTTTTTTAACCATACGCACATCCTCGGCCACAGATTGAGGATCTGCTCATTAACATAACCAATAGGAGGCGGCGCTGTACACTTTATTGCTGATCCAGTCAATCAAAGGCTTTGGCCATATATACAGGTATATAGGTGATGTCCTATATTCCCAAACATGCTTTACTACACAGCCAAATAAAACACTCACTGAGGTCGTCTTTGAACTATGTCTTCTAGGTAGTAAAAGAGGCTGGAACTCCTCTGTTATTCTATGAAGTAAAATAGCAGACCTGGGAAGTGTTTTCACATATTTTTGATTTTGAGGTACATGGACTGTAAAAACATGTTTGGCATTTAGAGAAAGGGTGTAGATGCATCCCCACACAAGGGGCCATTCTGTTTTTAATAAAGGAATTATTTTGCTTAACCTCCAGCTCAGTCCCTACCAGCACAGCAGTGTATTACACTGCAACATGGAGTTAATGTGCAGCAGTCTTTGCTCACAATGGGGGGAAAAAAAAGGAAGTTCATAGGCAGGCAGAATGCACACGCCATCTCCCTTACTTGTAAATAGCTGGGTTTGGTTCTTAATAAAGAGCCATCTTATCACTAGAGTGCACCATTGATGGCTGGATCGAATATTTTCTAAGAAAAAGACAAAAACGGACACCCTCCCCAGTCTTCCTCATGATGTACAATATTGCACGATTACAAGCATAGAAAAGGGGCCTGTTGCATCTCAGTTTCTCCATTTGGGTTGAGACTTATTTTTTTTCCTTGTCCTCGGAAGCAAGCATCCGCAGTATAAAAAGCATGGTTATTTATTGTGACAGTGTCATGTTTCTTTGAATAAAAAAAAAGAAAAGAAAAAAAAGTGGAAAAATCACCTGTTTTTGAAATCTGCACTTCCAAAACACAGGCATAGAGACAAACGCACTGCACCATAACATCTAAAAGCATTTATTTTTTTTTTCTTTTTGGAAAAAATTAAATATGATCATGAGTATAGGCATATTTAGTCCCCGTCATCAACACAACCCACATGGCATCCACTCACTCGATGCTTAAAAATCAGGAATAACCCAACAGAAAACTGACAAAAGTACAAAAAATATTCAATCATAAAAGATGAACAAAAACCTGAACACATACTTGGATAGTTATATATCATTTATGCAATCCAAAGTGACGTACTTCAGAAGTAAAAAAAAGAAAACAAAAGTCATTAAAACCCAGCTCATTTTCAGAGCCTCTGACATGTCCAGGGCACGAGGCAGCGAGCAGAGCTGGGAGCACAGTATCCAGAAATGCTTGACCGCTTAATTTTGTCCATTTACACGCACTGGAAATAAATCAAAAGGCCTTTAAAAGCATTACTGGTGTCACTTGAGAAGCACCTGCAAGTTTCTAACTGGCCTTGTGATGCTATAAACAAGCAAAAGCACCTAAACATACCAAAGTTAGAAACCTAAACTTACCAAAGTGTATAAAATTTTGGTGCCGGTACGTCTGTTAAACGCATCAGGTGTTCCCATATTTAAGCCAACTGCTGCAAAGATTTTAACTGTTTTCACTTAGATATTCAAAAAGTTTTCAGTGGAAAGTTACACAGGCATATTTACAAAATATAACTGTGTAAAAAACCGATGAGAAAAAAAAAAAAAAAAAAAATACTGTGCAACTCAGACACAAAGAGGAAGAGGTCAAGAGACGTACAGTAGGATTTTCCCAGGGGATTTAATAAGCAACAATCATAACCAGATTAAATCGGCTGTAAAATATCCATCCTGTTTTTTCTTAAAAATGGCTCCACAAAAGAAGCAAAGAGCAACAAACACAAAGGAAAAAAATAACATGATTCTGAGTAAGACCTACATACAATGAGCTTCAAATCATGACTACAAGGTAAAACCTTCTAGAGTGTGTGTGTGTTTGTGTGTGTGCCTGTGTGTGTGTTTTAAGAAAGGTCCATAATGTATCCAGGAAAGCTGTAAGAGTCAGAGGAGCTTGTACGCAGGGTTGGGAGGATATAAGGAAGAGTCTGGCCCAGTCTCTACAGTCTTGGTTTCACCTTCAGTGGTTTCCTCTTTACCTGAAAGACGAAGTTTTGAGTCAGTGTCGGCGCAATCATCATCATCATCATCATCATCATCAACGTAACATGTACACAAATCCTTAGATAATATTTAGGTTGTTCCTTTAAATCAGGGATCTCCCCAAGAGTTCATCAACTTGTACAAACATCTGTAAAAACTAAAAGGTCAATTCTGAGCAACATCTCAGTAGTGATCACTTTGTAATGCAGGTTGCCCCTAAAACCTGTAGGAACAGTAATCACTTTCAGACCACAGGAATATTTTCATTACCCCAGAGGAGGGTTTTTAAAGCTCCTACATCAGAGTAGGCACTCTCTGCACCGACAGACTGTACGGTGGCGTCACATTAGTGACTCCTTTGCAAAAATCAAAACTGCCATTTTGAAAGCCAGTGATGAGGGATATAGCTACACAAAGAACCCCATAAACCAACAAAAACAAAAACAGGTATACCATCACTTCCACATCCTCCATTGTTGTGTTCATGTCACACACAAATTATGTCACAGGACTTTCAGATAATGGAAAATGACCAAAACCGAGGGAGATAGACTTAAGCCAAGTAGGTATTGGTGGAAAAGGGCTGCAAATGGACATTTTAAGTATAAAGTTGCCGTTCATTTTGCTAGGTACACATGCTCAGTTTCTCATAAACTCAAATCTCTTATCAGTCAATCACTTGTTAGCAACTCAGTCCATTTAGGGAATGCAGACATGGTCACCACAACCTGCTAAGGTTTAAAGTGAGCATCAAAAAGTGGAAGAGAGGTGATTCAAGGGATTCAACATGGTATGGTCCATGGTATGAGTATTTTAGAAGCTGCTGATCTACTGGGATTTACAGGGAATGATCCCAGAAAATATCCAGCGAACAAAAGTTCTCTGGGAGAAAATACTTTGTTGATGCCAGAGGTCAGAGGGGAATAACCAGAAGGCTGTGAGCTGACAGGAAGGCAGCAATAACTGTGCATACCTCATTACAACCAAGGTATGCAGACGAGCATCTCTAAACACACAAGTTTGACTTTAAAGCAGATGGTGTATAGCAGGAGAAGACCACACCGGGTGCCACTCCTGTGAGCCAAGAACAGAAAACTGAGGCTGCAGATCACACATGTCACCAATACTGGACAGCACAAAACTGAGGCTTAATTTCTGCTGCCACACTGGGAAGGTCGGGGTCAGAATTTGGTGTAAATACCATGAAAGTATCTATCTTGGCTTGTATTATGTTTCAGGCTGCTGGTGGTGGTGTAATCATGTGGGGAGTACTTTCTTGTAGCACTCTGGGCTCCTTAGTACACACAGAGCATTATAGCACCCTCTGATGGCTGCTTCCAGCAGGGTCAAGGGCCATGTCACAAAGCTTAATGAAAATGAGTTCACTGTACTCAAATGGCCTCCACGATCACCAGATCTGAATCCAGCAAACCACGTTCCTCTCATTCTCAGACCTCACCTCTGCAGGTCAATCTGTCTCTTTGTCCCTTCGTCATTCTGCTGCTGCTGTTTTGACATCTTGATGTTGATTGACTCTGCAGACGGGTTCGAGTTGGGGTCAGCTGCCCTTTTCCTGCCTCTGCTGGTTCCACCCCCCACTGGTGCCGCTCCTCCCTCTTTGTCAGCTGCTACTGGAGCAGCAGCAGCTGATTTAGGCGGGCGACCACGTCGTTTGACAGGCGACGCTTCTGTCCCGGCATCGGGAGCTGCTTTCTGACTGGGCTCGACCTGGGAAACGGCAATAAGAGTTCAGTTGAGTAAAATCAGTGCTTAAACGCAGGAATGTGTAGTTCCCACGTGAGATTACCTTCTTCACCTCTTCAGCCTTGATGACTGGGTTCTCATTGTTTTCCTGTGCTCTGCTCTCTGATGACTCAATGGTAGAGCTGCTGTTACTGCGAGACGCAGAGAGTGTCAGTGATACCGGAAACTTTATGTCTAAGAGCGAGCGCCTGTAGCATCTGTGTCTGCGTGCTTACCTGTTCTTGTTGATTGTTGAGCTCAGAGGAGAGGAGTTGGTGCTGGTGTTACTGGTTGTGTCTGAAGCTGTGGTGGTCTTGGTGAAGATCCTCCTCCCTGGTACCGTTAGAGGCTTGTTCACTGCTCCTAACACAGGAGCTGGTTTGGGCTACATAGTGAAAGAGAATTCAGCTTTCTGTGCTCAGAATAACATGGAAAAAATTTTAAACCTCTTAGCTCCACATCATGACTCAAATTTAGAGTTTACTGGCAAACTGTGGGTAACAAGCCTAATGTAACGTAACAAGCCTCGGTGTCGTGCATTTACCTTTCCAGTGAGCAGCATTTGTCTCATTTCTGCCGTCAAATACTCTTTATCGTTTTTGAAGTCCTGTTGAAAGAAATTAAAAACAAGACAACTGATCACCGTAAACCCAAAACATAAATAAGGTCATGATTTAGATTCCTAACTGCACATCAGCACAATTTCCCAGCTCTATACCAGCATGAATCACTTTCCATCCCCAGAGTCAAACAGCTCGATTAGCTGAGATGACCAAATGTGTCCAACCCTAACCATTTTCCTGTGTGTGTGTGTGAGACACATATCTTTGTGGGGACCAAAAATTGGAAGTTTACTATGCTTGTGGGGACAAACAGCCTTTATGGTGAGAAAATAAGGGCTGTTCCCCTGAATTTGAAGACTCAAAATGTGGTTTTAGTGTCAGGGTTACAATTAGGTTACAGTTAGGAAAACGCTAAGGTGTGTGTGTGACCTTGTCCTGTATGAGGAAGAACTTGGAGGGTAAGACAGGCTCTTTCGGACAATCCAGGTGACACGCAGTGCTCTTGTTGGCGATCACGAAGAGAGCGACGTCACAGACAATGTACAGTTTCTGTAATCACAACATGAAAGAAAGCCATTCAGTTGCCCGATTGCTAAACACACTGTCTGCCCAATAATGCAGAATCCAAAGATTTTACTTTGTAATTTTAAAGAACAGGAATGACTCAAATTTATAGTTTACTGGCAAACTGTAAATGCAATTCAAAGTATTAACTCTATTATATAAACTACACTGGATGTCCAGTCAAATGTTTTTAAATGTTAAAATGCAAAACTGCAGTAACACTATTACATACCTCGTTGGCCTTTGCATCATCAGGACACTGAGCATCCTTGGTTTGTTTGATATTTTCTACCATCTTCCTAAGAAAGGCATGACTGTTGTTCTCATTCTTGGTCATCAGCACTTCAAGCATGAACCACAGGCATCTATATATGAACAAACACACACACACACACACACACACACACACACACTATAAATATTCTTTATGCCACAGCTGTACGATCATCACTTATGTGTATTCACTGGACTTTATAATAGAACAAAAGAGCAATTTAGAAATAAGAGCATTTTTGGAAAGGCAGTCACAGCAGGAGGCTAAATCAAAACACACTCACTCTTTGATGTCTTTGAGCTGCTCATATTCATGCGGTTTTGTGAAGTCTGGGTCATGAGCCAGCAGGTGGATCATGTAAGGAACCACATACTCAGGAAGAAGAGAGACAAGTTTTTCTGAGGAGAAAGAGACAATAGCTAATTTTAATGCGTGTGAGTAACTTTCTATGTCCCCTTTTTCAATGTGGGAAAAAGAAAACGCCAGGTGAAATGTTACTTCCTGAATAAGTATCTCAATAAATCTCAGCCAACAATACTGGTACTTTTTCTGTGATGCTGTGTTTGAATTAGAAAAGCCAAACATAAAACTGTAAAATGACCTTTGGCAGGACAAAAACAAAGCTGTTCTGAATGCTGTAATAAAAACAAACCAACAAATAACCATTATCATCATGTTTCTCTCTTCTGTTTGATGCTTTTTTAATTATGCAGTGACTTAACAACATCTGACTAAAGTATTTATTCCAAAAGCTGTTTTTCCAACTGACTCAAAAGCCTAATATTAACATGACATTAGTAACAATTTGTACTACATTTGGATTAAACGATCCTCTTTCATCATCTAAACTGCCATCTAAGAAAGAGCACATTAAAAACTGATGTTTCGGTGTAGAGAACTGACCCTGAGCGAGGGGGTTTTGTTTGATGTACTCTCTGCGGACGGAGATGTTTTTGAGGAGGCACTGTCGGGCATGTGCGCGGCGCTCCTTCACCGGGTCCTTGGCGCACAGAGCGAACACAGCCAGGTATTCGAGGGGCAGCAGCAATTTCACAAGAGCCAGGTGCAACTTCTGTGCAAAGATCTGACGAACCTGGTAGCACTCGTCCTGCACGGAGGAACAAACCGCGTCAGTGGATATGAAGTTTTTTTTTTTACTTTTTCATCGATGACAGAGGCACTAAAGTCTGATATGAAGGTGAGACTTGCATTGATAACGAGGCCACACAGCTGAAACTGCTCAGGTGTGATGATTTCATGGTAACACGGCTCTTGTGCCAACTTCATAATGGCTCCACCTGCAGCCAGCCTCAGACGGGACATGTCCGATTTACTGTCAGGAGTAGGAAAAAACAACCGGTCACCTCAAAACATGAGCCAAGAAAAATTAAGGTCTCCATCCAAAGCACTCCCACACATATGACTTTTAACATCCGTCACTCAGCAAAGGGACCTCCAGCCCCAGGTACCTGATCTTCTTCTGCTCTGTGAGGTCTCCTTCGCTGACCAACATGGCTGACAACAGGCGCAGGGTGGAGTTCGCTGACTTGGATTGGTTGTTCTTCATTCCTAGTAACCAACGCACGAGCAGTTTGATGGCCTGAACCTTTGGGAACAGAAATTTAAAAAGAGAAAGATCCTTGTTATAAAGATTCTGTTTTTAAAATATAATGAGACAAAAAGTTTTGATGAAGAACCTCAAACAGACTGTATTACAACTGAAATCACCTCTTACCTTAGCAAGAACTTCCGGTGAGACTTCCTCATCAGTGGTCCACAGTTTTCCATTCTTGTTTCCTACCGACTGAAGTAACAAAGGCACAAGCCAATCAGATTTTCACTTTTTCTTTTTGTGCACGTGCGTACACACACACACACACGCACGCACGCACGCACGCACGCACGCACACACACACTTCTTGCCTACATACAGGGGTCTTCACTTACCCGGTCATTCATGAGCAAGTCCTTCACGATGAAGTTGGCAACAATGGATTTCATTGGGGAAGCAAACTGATCTGGAGCCAGCATGGAGATATGGCCCAAGGACACGAGAGGCGTGATGAGCTGCTCTGGGACGTCTGCGTTCAGACTACGTGACAGAGGCTGGAAGAAGAAACAAACGGTGTAAATACATCAATACAAAGAAAGGAAAGATGACAAAATGTTTGAATAAAGCAGCCACATATTTGATATGCAATCGAGGTGATGTAAAATCATACAATTGCTCAAGTGGAATAATTGAATACCTCAAAAATCTGTGCCAGCTGCACTTCCTTGTTGTTGAAGATGGCATGAATACAGTGAACAGCCTGCTTGGCCTGGTGAGGGGTGCCCCGCTTGGCCTTCTGATGCAAGATAGGAATCAGAGTCCTGATGGACAAACAAGAACAAGCGATTAAAGACCAACACAGCTAATTTTGTAATTTGTTTTAACCCCTAACTTAGCATCTTCAAATGTATAGTGCTGTTATTTAATGATTTACCATTGGTGAAGCACCGATAAGTGAGTATATTGAAAGTAAAGGCACATCTCTTGAAACGTAAAGACTCCTGGCGCATTTACGTCTCTGTAAATTTATGTCACTTACGATCTTATCTGCTGTAATTCCGTCTCGATCTTCTGCCCAGTGTTTCTGAAAATCTGGATGGCTGCCTCTGCAACTTTGTCATCCTCCATCTTCAAACACTGGAGCAGAGACTCGTAGGTCTCTGCCGAGTGAAATGCAGTGGGGTGGGTGAAAGACAGAACCTGGAAACAGAGAAGGAAATGTTTTCTAAGCAGCATCATACAGGTATTTTGTTCTTCTTATTATTGTGTGCTGACAATTTGATTTCAGTACACTTTGGTGACAGCATGTACCTTGAGTAGCTCCAGTCCTGAGCGGATGGCTGTATCAGGGGTAACACCTTCCTCATCATCATCAGCTGTGCCCTCAATAGACTTGTTCAACAGCTTTACCAGAGCACTAAAGTAAAAGATGAAACACAGATTATTACTACTCCTATATTAAGCAAATTTATGTCCAAATTTGATTGGTTACAGCTTCAGGAAGTAAAAAGGGTTGAGTAGAAACTGTTAGACTGCAAAGCATGAGAAGTAAAAGTCATTCAGTACATGTGTTTATTCAGAATGGTGTTTTTCCACAATGAAGAAAGGGTTAAACTTATGCCCTGCCAGAGGCCTGCAGTTACACCTTATCGCCACTAGGTGTCTCAGTGAATGAGGAAAGTCTGTCTATGGTAAAGTGTTACACAATGACAGAGACAAAGCTAGGGCATGAAGCAGTCTGAGTGAGGGGAAGAGACACACTGCTAGTCATACAACTACCTGTTTTGGAGACTATACAAAAACACACTGGTTTACTGTGATCCAGTTTACTGGAATCAGAGTTTAAACTTAAACACATGTTAACATCTTAGCTCTGTTTTGAGTCTGTTCCATCAGTGTTCACATGTGAATTTTTCTGACCTGATGGCTTCAGAGTCGATGTGAACAGGAGCAATACGCTCCAACAGGAACTTCACCATCTCCAGGAACGGGTTAGTGGGCTGTTTGGGGAACGTCAACTTCCGAGTGATTTCCCTCTGCAGAGAGTATAAACAGCATCATAACATCTTAATACTTGTCATTCTGTGCATGTTATTATGCATGCACATTCACAGCAAGTCATGTATTATTAAAACTCTGGTTAAGAGGGGAAAAAGTAAACCTAGCAGTTATTTTGCTCTCTATCACAGTTCAAGACTGAAATCTGTCACAGAAATCTGCATTTTCTTTGACTGACTGGACCTTTAATTGAAAAATAAAGTTGTTTTGGTTATTTCGTGCTTTTGGTCTGATACATTCAAACTAACAGCACTGAAATTAGGGACCAAACCATTAAAGAGAGGAGGCATCAAACATGTCATCTCACCACACAAATCTCAGCTTGTTTGCAGGAGCACGTCGGACTGATGAGCATCTCCAGCTGAACTCGGAGCTTCTCATCCTCACCGAGTACCTGATTGAACTTCTTCATGAAGTCCTGAGCTTTCCCAGCATCTGGGAGGTTCTCTGAAAACACAAGGCAGAGTTATAATAGGCGGTAAGTTATGCACCTAAAGAATTCAAGCTGACCCACTGGATTATCCATCATATACCCACAGACTGCAACAATGACACCTTGACATGAGGACTGGTGTGGCCGAGAGACAAATATTGACCCCATGATTTGTGAACAACACGCTTGGACATATTAAGCAACCATGACAACACTATTTGCATTTATTTAAAGAATAGTGATATTGTGCTATATATACACAAATACACACTGTTTCAATGGTGGATACTAGGACTAATACTGGGCCAAAGTTTCAAATAAAAAAATGCAAATAATCAGGGTAAAAAGCTCAGGTTTCAAACTGCTTTAAACACTCGTCTAGTTTCTGACAGTTTTTCTAGTCTTGGCTCTGTGTGATGTAAAAGAGAGAGCCTGTCTTTAATGTGAACACATCTCCGGCTGTGAGTAAATGGTAAATGAACTGGTTCGTATATGGTGCTTTTCTCCTTTACCTGAGCACTTTAAGCACTTTATACAACATGCATCACTCACCCATTAACACCCTAATGAAAGCATCATAGAGGAACTTGGGGTTCAGTATCTTGCCCAAGGATACAGGCTGAAGCCGCCAGTGATCAAACTACCAACCTTCCAATTAGAAGATGACCTGGTAAGCTACAGCCAGGAGGTAGGTTATTAGTGTGAGGACAAATAACCCACTTGCTGCTCAAACCGTGCTTATGAGGGGCAACCAATCAAAGAAAGACGATTTAAAGAGAAGCTGGCCTTAAAGAACAAGGACCTGTCTAGTGTTTGTGTGTATGCAACTTACTGGCAATACTCATCAACTTCCCAAACATTGCTGTGTTGTTGGCCTCAGACTAAGAGAAAGGGAGAGAGAGAAAAAGAACCAGGTTATAGTTTTAAAGAATAGGAGGAACAGGTGATCAGTGCGTGTGTTTGCATAAATGTACCACTGGCAGCTTGTGGAGGTCAAGCAGCTCCTTGACGAGGCCTCTGAGCATGTTCTGACACTTCCACATCTCATTCAGGGCCCTGAAAGCAAAAATGAATTACACCAAGAGAGAAAAAAGTATTCAGTCTTGTTATGCTTCTTTGAAGTCCACTTGTCTGCCGCCTGGGGCACATTTGTAAGTTGTGCATTGTAAAACAAATTATCTGCAGACAAGTCCACGCCGCCACAAAAAACAAAAACCAGACAGGCACACAGACATCCGCAAAGACCCTTACGGTTACCGCAAGATGATGAAATTTATGTCACACAGACTCTACGGGACGCATACATGTGTAAAGAATAATCCAGGCAGTTTTATGGTGTGTGTAATATAAAAATATACTGGTCATTTTTCATTTGTACGTATCTATGATGATTTGATGGTGTCATTAGTGTGGGTTTACTGACTTGACAGCGTTCGTGTCCAGGCAGGCATACAGGTAGTAGAGGCATTTCATCTTCTCCTCTGTATCAAGATTGTGAGGGACCATGTACTGGGCAAAGATCTTCTCAACTAATAATCTGCAGGAAAAGAAGGAAGAATTGTTTGAAAACACAGAAAAATCAATAAATCAGCTAGGGTGCAAGTTTAAAGGCCTTCTCTGCTTTAAACACTACCCAGTAGTGGACAACTAGCCTTATTCTGCAACATTAATCCAGGAGAAAAACTCATTATCAAAAACACTGTAGGAAAACAGTTCCTTTAAAACACATCAGTCCTCTTAGCCTGCAGCAAAGACCTGGTGCTGTAAAGTGGTGCACTGAATTGGTCTGTCAGCCTCATTTCTGATTACCGGAGTTGCTGCTAAGGCTGGTCTGCAGGTCACAAGGTACAAATGCTCAAATATTTCACCTCAGTCCTCCTAACACAATTATCAATTAATTGAATCTAAAACTTATCCGCACTGTTTCTTTTCCTAAAAATGAAAAACAAAATAACTTCAGTACTTTTACTTTTTTGCCCTCGCAGATTCGCTTTTGCCTTTTAAAATGCAAATGAAATATAAACAAAACAAACAATAGAAAATAAAAAGTAAACCTCTTGGGTTTTGTGAATTTGATTCTTAGCAGCAGTAAATCATTAGTCCAATTTGTAAAGCCTGCATGTTCTCACTTGTCGTCGATGCTGTTCTGGTAGTAGATGTGCAGCAGTTTGTCTTTGATCCAGCTGATCTTTTGGGCAGACTCTTTTCCAGCCTCGTGGTGCAGACAGTATTTCTTGTAAAGCTGAGCCAGGCCCATCATGGCCTCCTTACGCACACGCCACTGCAGCAAGAGGGAGGAAAAGGGAAGAGAAAAAGATTAAAGATGAAAAAAATGTAATTAAGATTTTGGAAGTACATTATATTATTTCTTGTTTGATAAAGAAATTATGTTGCATTCAGGGAAATTTCATCTCTTTTATGAACACTGTTATATGTTATACATAATTCACTTCATAAGGTCAATAACTACTGATGATGGCACTAAAATTACACTATTGTTGCCATGACAACGTTAAGTGACAAGCCAATAAACCCACACGTCACTAGTTCTAATGTAACACATCCCCGTTACAATATCTGTACTACAAATATTTATCTTACCCTCTTGTCTAAGGTCCTTTCCCGTACAAAGCCTAACAGCTGGTCATTGACCAAGTTGAGGTCTTTTTTCCCAGCATTAATGATGGTGACGATGACATCATGACGAATGGCTTCCTCTGGGTCGTGGGAACGCACCTTCAAATACTCTGAGGGAATAAAGAATAATAAAGATAAGCAAGAATATTTCTGTTAAATCAAGATGAAAAACAGCAGGTTAAGACTGAAAGTGGAAAAACTCCCAAACACAAAAAAACAAAGCAAACCTGTCAGGTCTTTTGCCAAGTCTGGGTGGTTCATGAGGCAGTGGCTGGCAAACTTTACACACTCTAGCCTGACTGGTACATGGATGTCATTGAACCTGGAAACCAAAATACAGTTACACATAATTAATTTAATTAGGCATTAAACTTTGTAGGTAAAAGAAAAAGTGCCTCAGTAAAACTTAGTAAATAAGACTGATGAGGCCTACACTGTTTCCCCACACAGACTTTACATAGACAGGTCTCACAGGCACCAAAGAATAATTGGCCACTTATTTTAAGCATTTCTTTTCTTCTTTAAGTTTTTACACAGAAAACGCCCTCTCTGCAATAAAAGTACTAGAGGAAAATCCCCTCGCTATTATTTTTAAAGGTTAGTCACTGCTTATTAGTGAGCCTGTGCCCTTCCTGCCTTGTGTTTTCTCTGCTGTCTGACTCACTGGCCAAGTTGCTCTTGTGGTGGTCCTCACTATCGTTCGGTTAGATCACCAAAGATGACTACGTCCTGCTTGATGTGCTTCAACCCCACAGTCTTGGACTTACTGCAAGCTCAAACTAGAACGTTGGGTTACTTAATTCCTGGTTCTTTGATAACAGAGTCAGGTGTTTCACTGTGGGAATCGCCTTGGTGTGACCAACTACGGAAGTCACGATTCCCATAGTGAAACACAGAGCGAAGTTAGAAAAAGAATCTTTATTCAGCTGCCTCTAAATAGAGAGCTGAGTCCACCTCCTTACAGGACTCCTTAAATGAAGGGATCTTTGTTCTGCTCTGGACAGCTGCTGTAACCAGAACCAGGTAGAGCATTTTTGCATTCACCGCAACACCAAACGACCCAAGATTGGAGAGCAGAACAAGGACTTTCCATTACCGGGTGAAGTCCACTGAGTGTGGGAAACATTTGCTGTCCTTTGACCTTAATTATTATACTTCAAAATTAACTACCAAAACATGTGGCTTGCATACACACATGCACAGATAACCCCATCACCCCAACCCTCACCTGTCAACACCATGAATAGGATCCAAATCTGTAGGAAACCCAACTAGCAGGACAAATCTGTACACATTTTACTGATAGGTGAGCTGAGGTCACACTTTACACTGTTCACCAATTCTCCATTAATCTGAGCTCTTTTTGGAGCCAGGAAACTTTCCCTTTTCCCCCATTGTGCTAAATGGATAGACCAGTTCCCAACTAAAACACTACAGATCCAATTTATAGATAAATCATAAGATGATGGAAGTAAATTCACTTCTCTCTACATAACTTCTCCTTAACTAATATAATTGTAATAAAAATTACATTTTTGCAATAATGCCATCTCTTTACACGTTTCTGTGTCTCTCGTGACTGAATCGAGGCAGCTTAAAACATTACTTCATGTCTGTGTTGACGTCACCCACCGTCCTAGGAAGCACTGCCACAGCGGTCTGTTCTGCGAGGCCAGCTCAGAGTCTTTGGCCCCGAACAACTTTGCCAGCAACCGTACAACAGCAAGACGCTCCTCACCATCATTGCTCTGCAAACACAACACACACACACACACTTATTTTTAATACCGGCTGCAGCTTTTATCTTGAAGCTGTTATTAATACTGTTCATATCTTGTGCTCAGACCCATTTCACATACTGCTGCACACACAGAGCAGCGCGTGTGTTTCAGCCACTCCCTTGAAGACAGTTTTATTTTAAAGTATGAATTTTTTTTCCCCACTTGTTGGTCACTCATTCTAACAGTATCTACAGAAACGGCTCAGTTATGACGGCAGACTCAATACAGAGGTGGCTTACTGTGATGGTGTAAAGGTACTGGGCACTCAAAGAGTCATGTCATGACCAAAAACGACTTCATACAAGAAAAGCTGGTCTTCAAAAACATCTGCGTGACAAACAAAACAACTGAGCATCTAACTAAGAAAAGGAAAAGTGAATGAAAGATAACAGACGAGTCATTACTCAGTGGTGATGCAAGATGAAACCTCAGTGATGCACTGATATCTCAGCCAAGAGTGCGTTTTGGCAGATATCGCCTTGCTGACTGATATCAAACATGACGAGGTTTACTGATGTCTGTGGCTGATGTTTATCGGCTCTACCACATGACTCTTGCTCTCGCTAAATTTTCAGAGCTCATTGGATGACAAACTGAAATATATTAAAGCAGGTCATATTTTATGATGAAGATTTCTTGTTCTAAAGAACAAGATCACAGAGCAAGCGACGGAAATCAGCTTTCGCTGAAGGGTGGCTGGCCTCTCCCTTAGGGTGATGAGTTCAGTTATTTGAGACATCCACATTGAAAGGAGTCAGTTAAGGTTTAACAAGGATGCCTCCCAGGTGAGGTGTTTTGGATATGTCCCACCGGGAGGTGGCCCAGGACATGCTGGAGAGATATCTCTCAACATGTCTGGCAACATCTGTGTGTTCCCCCAGATAAACTAGAGGTGGCTGGGGAGAGGGAGGTCTGGGCTTCTCTGCTTAGGCTGATGCTCCTGCAATTTGCCCCAGATAAGCAGAAGAAAATGGATGGATGGATGATTTTTAATAATAATAATAATAATAATAATAATAATAATAATAATAATGGATTGCATTTATATAGCGCTTTTCTAGGCACCCAAAGCGCTTTACAATGCCACTATTCATTCTCTCTCGCATTCACACACTGGTGGAGGCAGCTACAGTTGTAGCCACAGCTGCCCTGGGGCAGACTGACAGAAGCGAGGCTGCCATATCGCACCATCGGCCCCTCTGGCCAACACCAGTAGGCGGTAGGTGAAGTGTCTTGCCCAAGGACACAACGACCAGGAAAGACAGAGCTGGGGATCGAACTGGCAACCTTCCAGTTACAAGATGAGCTTCCCAACCCCCTGAACCACGGACGCCCACCACGGACGATTTTTAAGGAAAATGAACAGGATAAAATAAAGGTACCAGCTGCCAAATTGTGAACATAAGTACTCCCAAAGAGAGTCACAAATGGCTGCATTGATATGTAAAATTGCTGAACTCACAACGGTCAGTAAGAGAGAAAAGGTTTATGCAAAGAAATACTTTAATATTATTTATTTCATGCCTCCTTATGTGTTCTGAAAACCAGGTTTAATGAAATTATCGATATTTTCATATGAAGATTCTGCCACGTTATATTAGAGGAAGCAAACAAAGCCTTGGCCACTAGCCTCAAGCAGAACTGAGTGGCCAACAGAGGTCTGTAAGCTCACTTCTTTCTAAATCTAATTCAAACCATTAGCCTGCACTCCTCAAGGGACATGAAGGTAATGAATTACATTCTGCACAGGCCCCTTCTGGAGCCAGAAAAAGATTTATGCTACTTAAAAAACAAAAACAAATCTCATTAAGATGAATCTAGATTAGTCAAATACAGTCCTCCGCTTTTCCTTTAACCTTCAGTAAGTTGACAACCCATTAAACACCAACACCACAAAGGTTAAATAATATTAAAAATGCATACTGTTAATCAACAACAGGGTTAAAGTCTGTTTTGTGATTGTTGTCTTCACCTTAAGCTTGAACTCCAGCTGTGGCATGACAGAGGTAAGCAGCATAGGATCAATGGCAAACAGTTCCTGGATGAGGTCAAAGACGTGCTCTGATAAATCGCTGACTGATGACTTGCCCATCACTAAAACCTGATTGAAGAACTAAAGATGAAAAATAAAACACTGCATTAGATTAAAAAAAACAAAATGTTAGAGACACTGAAATTTAAACGAACCAAATACAAGGGAGAAGGTGCAAGTAAAACATTAAAATATGCAACTGAGTGCAGGACGCTACGCACATTTGCAATACATGTCTCGATGGTCTGGACAGTCCTCTTCAGCAGAGTCTTAGCAAGATCATATGCTTGCTTGTTCAGATTCTGTTCCAAAGAAGGTGAAAAATGAAAATTAAATCCGGTGAAGTGTATTATTCTTTTGATTTTATATTGTACATTGCTATGTTATTTGCTGTTTACCTTGTGTGCAGGGATGAGATTAATGAGGATGGTGTCCAGCAGCTCCTGTGTGACACCATCTCCCTCCATGATGATAGAACTCATCAGATCCAACATGTGCATCTGTACCTTGTGGTTATGGCTGTTACTATGAAGGAAGAAAGACAGAAATCCTTTCAGTGTAAAAACAGGAGGACTAATTAAACAAACAAAAATAAAAACAATAATAATGATCATCAAAAACTAACTATAAACAATTGATACAGTGTTTATTATAATCCCATTTAGTAGTAAAATCTAAAAGCATACATGTCTTTATGCTAAAATAAATCACATCTATCGGTTTTCCTTCAAGTTACATATTTTAAACTCTGGTGTAAAAAGAGTTTGACAGACTCGAGCAATAACAAAAGTCTTTACTTGATAACAGAGAAGAGTGTTTTGAAAAGCTGGATGAAGATCTCATTGCAGTCCTCCAGCTCAAAGCAAATGTTGTACGACTTCACCCAAGCCAGGTTCTATAGAAAACAACAAAGCCATAAATGTTACTGTTTTTTTTTAGCAGTTAATACTATTACCACGTACTTTACCTTGAACTAAAATCCATGAACACACTGACTGTGTATGGTTAAAAGCTTATGATACTATCAAATATTTACTATTAAATATGACAACGCAAAGTAACATATCCTGCTATTTCAGTAGCTGGAAACAGAGAATGGAAATTTTCCATGAAAACAGATTAAATTATTAATTACTTTTTTTTTTTGTTAGTCACCCAAACTGTTTTAGCTCCAAACATAAACAGTGATCTCTCCTTTAGCACCTTACCTCCAGCAGGTAGAAGTATCGGTTAAACTGAGGACTCTTGGTGTCTTCTAGTCCCTTTAACTGTCTAGTGATGAAGAGGAAGATGTCCTAGGGAATTTTGGGAAATTGAGTTAGTGCTGTTGAGTACACACAAGTTTCACAGTAGTAGTGACAAAGGTGATCAATGGAGGGCTTGCAACCAATATTCACTTGAGGTGTGCATCATGGTAAAATAACTTTGCCGTGGTTTTGAATGAAAGAACTAGACGTCAACGCTGTAATCTTGCTGCAAATTCAACCATGCCATTAATTCACAACTCAATTTTGTTTACTTTTGATTAGAGCTGGGCGATAGAACGATAACGATATGTATCGCGATATAACTTTTACTCGATAGAGAAATTAAGCTATCGCGATAGACTTCGCCGCTCTGGTCAGCCAATCCAAACTAAGTAGCGCAGAGCCGAACCAATCACAGCCGCAGCGTCACGTCGCGTGACTTGTTACGTACAGCACAAGTGCCAAGCCGCACGTGTGTTTGTTTGGGAAGCAGGCAGTGGGTAATGGAGCCAGCGCGTAATGGAGGAAATGAGTGTGCCGACTAGAAAAATCAACCGAGCGTGACCGAAGAGAAAACAGATGACGGTTCCAATGCCGGAGAGATTGTCGAACGGAAGAGCCATAGAAGTTCTGTAGTGTGAAGGTATTTCGGCTATTTCAAGTCTGACAAAAAACAGAGTAGCGTGCACTGTAAATTGTGCCGAAAGCAAGTCTGGAAATACAATAAACTGGTGCATGCGTCACACTGTGCGCCACGTTATTGTTTCGGTGAAATGAATTTCTACAATACTGTTACTGTTAATTCTACTCTCTGCAGTGTTTAAATGCTTAAATATACACAGTTACTGTCCGTCCACACATACGACTCGGTTCTGCTTCTATGCCCCAGCTTTGTTTACTTTTTCCCACCGAGGCTTCTAGACTTCTGATTGGCCAACATTTCTGCACGGTTAGGAATCTAGCGCCACCTGCTGCTTTGGCATGTTCATAGCAGCGTTTTCCTTCATTTCTGCCTTTATGTGTGGACGGGATTATTTTTTAAAACGAAAACGGAAAATCTCCGTTTTCAAAAACACCCGTGTACGTGTGGACGTAGCCTCAGTCTCTGACTGGAAGCGCTAATTCGTCATTCGGCTTTTGTCAGACTAAAGTAACTGTTAAAACTGTTTGAAAAGCTAAGCTATACAACAAGGAGAGATTGAGAATTTCCTTTTAGTTCTCAGTTTATTTGATACTGACAAAAGTTAGTTTTGTCTGTTCTTCTGTAAAACAAACTAAGATTTATTTTTAGAATTAATATTTTGTTTCTAAGTGGAATTGACAATTTAGTCTGTTTCGTTTGTTCTATTTTGAAACTTAAACGCTTTAGCGGCTGCCTTTTGTGTAGTTTGCAATATTTGCCTTTATTTATCTGAAAAAGTCTCATGTTCCTTAAGTACATCTACCCTGTTGAACTTATTATGGGAAATAAATATTTAAATCAAAACAAGCTGCTGATTATTTCACATTTTACTTGTGAGCAACGGCACATTTAAATCTTACAAATATAGTTATTTGGCTTATATCGTGATAGATATCGTTATCGCCTGAAATGAAAAAAACATATCGTGATATGAAAAAATCTCATATCGCCCAGCTCTACTTTTGATGTAAAATGATATTAATGGACTCAATAAGATCTGAGCACATTTTTAAAGGGGTATGCACAATTACTAAACTTAGAGATTAAGCTTTGGTCCCTCACTAGTAAGGGCAATGTGTAACCGCATGTGGTGCAGGTGTTAACCCATCAGGAAAGAAAGCCACTGACGCTAACAGTTTTAACATTAGCCACACCCCGGCAAACCAATATGACCCTGCGTGTGTGCATGAGATCACAGTAGACGCACATTTCAGGGTCATTTTGGTTCACCATAAACTAGCAATCAAACACACTCAACTATTAGCCAGGAAACAGGCCAATAAGTGAACAAAAGTCAATATTTTGATTTAGTCCATAAATTTGATGACAGCTGTCATTTCAACTTGTCTAATCATCAAAAATCTGGACTACTATAAGACTCCCTTGAAGACAGTGTTCAGTCCAAGGTTGGTATCTAACCTTGAGTTTATCATGGGAGGTATAGGGAGCCTCAGGGGCATAGATCCTGAAGATATCAGCCAGGCAGCAGGCCACTAGTAGCCGAACATCTTTATTGGGGTTCCTAAGGAAGAACTCTGATGCAAGGTGGAGTGCCAGGCCGAGGTATTGCTGCTTTTCCTCTTCTGAGTCTTGATCCATGTCCATGTATGTCTTCACCACCATCTGTTAAACAGAGAGACAAGGGTGGAGGTTGAAATGGTGGATGCATGCATTTAAAAAAAATAAAGCAAGTGGAATATTTCAATGTTTCAATACAAAATACAAAATATAGTTGCTTGTGTTTCCAGTGTTTTTGTCATAGAAAAAAAAGGTATGTAAAAAGTATGAGGTGAGCTACATCTTACCCAAACCTTCTACTACAGACCTTCTGGCTAACAGCAACATCTCTAAGCCAATGGGGAATGCGCCCTAAGAAGTTCTACAAAAATTGCTGAATGGCCTTTACATACAATGCAATTGTAATGTAATTAATCCCCTTAATAGAAAAGCAGTCTCACCAAAACATCCACCAGAGAGAGCAGACAGGTTACTTTTCATCTGTATGACATAAGACAGGTACTGCCATGAGAGGCACACGTTTTCCTTATCCATTTATGAGTTTCTCCTCTACAAACATTTGCAATGTACTTTGTGATGTATGGCTGACCACTAGACCAGCTACACCTGCAAATGAACAACAACTCCACTGTCTTGGATTGCAGCTGATAAAGGTAGTCATTGTTTTGCTCTGGAGCCCAACAAAGCCGAGCTCCAAGACGGTGACCCTGGACTACATCTAACCCAGAGATGATGTCTTCTTTAGCAAAGCAGCTGGATAATAATATGGACCACCACATCAGCAACCTGCTCAGCAGGCTAGCAAATATAGAAATTGGGACGGGCTTTAAAACAAGAAAGACCAAATTATTGATGCACGGCATCATTATCTTCGAACATTTAAGGAAACAGAGGTACCAATGACAAGAGGTACCAATGCTGTGGGTTATAAAGAGTTAAATGACTAATATAAAAAGACAACTTGAGAAAGTGGCAGCTTTCCAGCACTCATCGGTGTTGATGTTGTCGTTGCCCTTTGGATTATAACACAACACAAACATAAACTTCAGTTGAGGACCTTTTTATTTCTCAGTAAAATGAAACACTGGCTTCTCAAGCTTATCTTCACACCAGTCTTATCAATCCAATGACTTTTTACAGCTACGATATCTCTCTTTAAGCTGCTGCTTCCTCTGTGCGTGAGTGTTTATGTGTATGAGAGCCAGCTGAAGCATAGCAGTAGAGCTCAATAACCAGCCAGCAGGGGTGGGGGATGGGCCAAGAGCTCCAGCAGACTGCAGAGCACCACAATTACTCTTACAGACAGACACACACATACACACCTTTCACTCCTACACACACTCGCACATGCACCCCAAGCTTCTCTACTCTCTGTTGAAACACTCGCTACTCAGAGCTGAGGCCCTCCACGCTAAATGTGTGGGACTGTTTACTTGCATTTCTGCAACCTAAATATAACAAAATCTCTAGTTCAGTGATAAAATGTAAGTGACGCATTTTCAAATAACTGCTAAACCAAGTTCTTGACTCTTGAATCTACAACTGCTAAACGTCAGGCGAAAATTAGGCTGAAGTCCTTTCAGCTCAAAACCTTTCTGTGTATATACAAAGGCAGCTATTAATGAAGCTTTACCTACCTTAATTTTAACAGTCACAGGTCTTTAATCAGGTGCATCATCAATCAAATCTGATACGGACGTTTGCTCTCTTTACTACAAATTAAACATCTACCATCTGTGCTGTTCCAGTTTTTCCTCATTATTTTCAATCAAGAATGCTCTGAGTAGTGTGTGTCCTTGTTATGATTAAGCCACAACTTTATCCTCTAACATGTTTATTTCAACTCCTTCCTCTTAAGAGTCTGTTTGGAGAACAAATGCATAGTGAGGGCCTTGTAGTGTAGTGTTACTGCGGACTATTCGTCATGATTACAACAAAACTAAAGGCACGTGGACATTTACAGAGGTTCACTTTGACCACCTAAAGCATACAGACCCAAGTGGGCTATGGATGCCTTAAGTATAACACTGATGTAACAAGTACAAAGAGGACAGTAGAAACAGTGAAGCCAGGTCAAGTACAATGTTTTACTCAAATCATCCAAGACCACAAGTTCTACTCTTGTGCAAATCTAATGTGTAAAACACCAGCCAGAGTTCATTATCAAACTAACTAATCAAAAAGTCCAAGAGCCACATTTATAGCCACTCCCATTCATTGCACGTCAGCATGTTGGTTATGAATTTCTACAGACAAAAAACAGAAGCTTTCTCTAAATAGACTAATGGCTACTTTTGAAGCAGCCTGAGACAGTAGCCACCTCCACATATAGAGATGACTGACAAGAGCTCAGAGTAGTTTTCACACATGAACTCCTTACAATGAGAACCAGGTCTGTCCTTTCTCACATGCAGTACACAACAGGAAGTAGTCCACTTCAGACGCATTTTGACAACTGGAAATATTCTGTGTGGTTTGACAGGGCTGAGTGCAGCAGGAAGATACGTCACCCACTTTGAATAGATCTAACTGTTACTTGCACTGTGCTCACATGGGCTCATTTGTGGGAAGATCGCAGGTTAAAGACCGTTTAATGTCCAAACCAACTGCGCCAAACGTGTTCTCGCACGTCCCTCTGTTGGGTAACAATTAGAAACCCACAGAGCAGCGCATGTGTAAAGACATTTAGTGTCTAACGACACAACTTTTTAAATTTTATTCACATTTTACTCTTGTCTGTAGTGAGACTGTTGATTTTAACTGGTAACAAGTGCTGAAAATCTTCATGTTGGTGCTTTAGAAGTAAAATTTGGTTATAGTTTTATTTTTATAGTTACATTTTAAGGCCGATGGAATATTTTAATTAAGAAAACGCTTTTTAGAATTGGAAAAAACAACCAATAAGACATATTAAGGCGTGATGAATTTTTTATCTGCCTAGTAATTGCACCTCAAGTGTACCAAACATCACAGCTGCAACTTCAAAATCCAAGTCCTCCAAAACACTCTGTTTATGTGCTCAGCAGTTGACAAGTTGTCTTGTCAGATGCAGCTTGACAAGACTGTTTGCATGAAATTGCAGCAAGCAGCTGGTCACCTAGAGGTTGAACTTTCAACCACCTTAACCTCTAGTCTCCAAGTAATCAATTCGGACTGACTGCAATTACTCTGAGACAGACGAAGGCAAAGGTTTGCAAGTGTTTCTCATCCAGTTTATGAAGATTGTCAACAACCAGCTGTATTCTGGTTATGTCTCTATATAAACGCAAGAGCAAGATACTCTTATGACGCTTCGAGCGACGCCATTGACCAGCCAATCACTGGCATGCTATCTGTCAACGTCACATTTTTGGATTACCTTGGACCACTTTGAACCCTGGCAGAGTAGGTACTAAAAAAGGACCTGTACCAGGCACTAGGGCTGCCACAATTAGTCGACTAGTCACGATTACGTCGACTATTAAAATCGTTGACGACTAATTTAATAGTCGACGCGTCGTTTGACGCTTTGTAAGATTCCAAAAGACGCAGGAATAAGTAGTAGAATTTAAGAGTGTAATAACGGACTGAAACAGAAGATGGCAGCACTGCATGTACAAGGATGCCAGCTGCCGTTAAACCCCGAAGAAGAAGCTGTGTCCCAGAATTCATAGCACGGCCCAGCTCAGTTTCCAACGATGGTGGCAGCTAGTTAGTTTTAATATTACTCCTATTTATTCTTTCTGAGTCAAATATCTGCTCAGTTTATCAAGACACCACATATTTTCAAAAGCGCTCCGACGTTTTCGGAGATGTCTGTTACGAGCCAGTGAGACCACCGGACTCCCGGCAAACCGTTTTCAAACCCACCGCCGTCTTTCGCTACTCAGGTTAAATATGATATATATATATATATATATATATATATATATATATATATATATATATATATATATATAAGTCACTTAGATAACTTAAAAATGTTATTGTTTGGCTTTTTTTAGTATTTTATTTGTTCCTGATTAAATCGGTTTGGCTGAGATTAAAGTTATAGTTTTTACACAGCTGAATAAACGTCAAGCAGATTAAACTTCACCGAAACAATCTGCAAATGTCATTAAAATTTAATAAACTCTCATGTTGTCTTTATTTTTAGTTAGCACATACCTTAAACACTTAAAGCTGTAAGCTAATGATCGTTAATAAGAGCAGATGCATGCTGGTGCATAGGGTTGGGCCATATTATACCGTTCACGGTAATACCGGTATAATGTTAGGCAACGATAGGAAAATGAAATATCGCAATAGAATATGAGTAAAACGCGCATGCGCAGTGCCTTTGTTTTCATACGCACATGGCCGATTGTTGAGTGAAACAAATGAACCAGAATTGGTTTGTAAAAATGGTGCAACTTCAGTGATGTGGAACTGGTTTGGTGTTTGTCCGTCAGATACATGACAAAGCACATTTTTTTGCAGAACATGCAAGCGGCCGTTGTTATTGTCATATTTGTCGGACTAAGATGCTCTTAAATCTGGGAGTAATCTGGGTCCTAAACCCCCTCTTCAGGTCAAACGAACACTGCAGCATCACTGAGAGTTAAAAACTGTCTAAATTCTTTCATCTTTAATAAAACGATCAGCATTGCTGCTTTACCAGGTGTAACTATGAAGTTTAACTTCCAGGCATCCATGAAAACAAAATTTATTACATTTAACGGAGTTAGAAGTTAGCAGGAAGCTAGCGGAAGTTAGCTCGCTAGTTTCGCTAGCATGTTCTGACTGAGAGACTGAGAGATTTCTGAAAAAAATCAAACGTACAGCTCTGCTATCACTTCCAACATAAATGAAGACAGGAAACTAAACAGCAGTGACGTTTGTAGGGTTACTGAAGTTGGGCTAGCTGGTATTTAATGATGTGCTACGTGATCGCTAGCAACACAGCTATGTTAGCATAATATAAACAGTGAAGCTGGAGGACGAACACTAACACTTTTCCACTTAAAAAAGTTAACGTTAAGGTTTCTGATAGTTAGAGACAAATGCAATCGCATGGCAGGATACTGTAAACGGACCAAACTTCAGTCAGAAGAACAACTGAGATAATCCATCCACAATACGAGGTTAGTCATTAATATACTGCAACAACATGGGAACAGAGCAGCTGCCAGAGAATTCAACATTAATGAATCAATGGTACAGAAGTGGAGGAAGCAAGAAGAATGAGTTTAATAAAGTTTGATTTATCTGACTGCTTTGTTTCGCTTAATGTGCCTTATAATCCTGTGCACCTTATGGTCCGAAAAATACGTACTGCACACTGCAGTTTAATGTTGCAAAGCACCTCTTTTTAACTTCAGTGGATATTATACATGGTTATGCTCAGGATATGTCAGCCCATTTCTACTGGAAATGCCTTTTGGTTAAACTTTCAGCAAGGCATTTGCATTTGCACTGTTACATTTTTATAAAGCTTTAATGTACATAAAAAACAGCTTCTTGTTTAAGTGAAAATAAATGGAAGGTTGTCTTTTTGCGCTAGTAATGTTGTGGAGTTGTATTTTGTCTCGCATCAATTATATCGTCAGTTATATCGTTATCGCAAATTTTCAAATATATATCGTGATAAATATTTTTGGCCATATCGCCCTGCTCTACTGGTGCAATAAGCTGTATGTTTTATGTCCAATGGATGCACAATCTGATTAGTCGACTAATCGCAAAAATAATTGGTGACTAATCGACTATCAAAATAATCGTTTGTGGCAGCCCTACCAGACACTATGACCTAATGAAAAACCCTGAAAGCTGAAGTGAGTCATAGTGAACCGACCCAATTAGGTAGTAATAGAAAAGAGGTTTAAGTCGCAAATGTGAAATTCTGTGCATGCAGATGGCAATAGATCTGAAGTTTTTGTCGATTTATCAAAAACAGATTACAACTGCCAACTTGACTCAATCTTGTTGTATTACTTTCTTAACACACCTAAGGGCCTTTTTATGCTAGCCAAGTCACGATTTTGACATGACATCCTGTATCGCGAGACAATCTTTGTTGTGCGTCGGTCAGTTATGCACGTTTATCAGGGCGTTTAACGCAATATTGTCTGAGTGGCAACACCGATTGTTTAGGAGAATACCGCTGTGGCTTCTTGTGCCTTAACAACGGGCATAAATGTCTGCATCTGTATGATGATGTAACAGCGCTGAGAGAAGCAACCACTGTGGAGGGACACCTAAAGTTGCTTTGAAGGCATCAACGAACTGCGAGTGATCTCAGACCTGGTCCTCATCTTTGAAGCAACCATTTCAAAGGCAACAAGTACACAAGCTCATTGCATATAGTCACAATAACTGTGGTCACGCAATGGTCTCCAACAACAGTTTTTCCTAGTGTGACTGTAGAATAAAGAAATTTTTCGCAATTAGGTCATATGCATAGCATTGCTCTTGTTTGTGTTGTTGTTAGTCTTTCAGGCAACCACAGAGAGGACTGATGTCATAACATAAATAGCTGAAGTATTAAAAACAATAAAATCTGTCCCCTGCAGCTACTTTGTGGTTTTCATGCTGCTTCTTATGCACTTGTCTCCTTCTCTGCAAACTCCATTGTTGCCCCCTTTCCTGTTCAGGTCCACTTTTTGACCAGTCACCATTCGACCTACACATAGCCCAATGGAGATGGTGCTATGTGCTGTGGTCTTTGTGAAGGACTGCACACAAGCACATCTGCATAGGTTGCACACCCAAAATCCTTCTCTCCAAGTTGCCAAATACCCAAGCAAAAAACCACAGATAAGCAGATGCTGTACACGATGCTTTTTTTAATCTTAGTAACGGCATGTTACTAAGATTAACATTAACATTAACATTAACAGAAATAAAGACAAACAGTTCAAAACAAAAAACAAACAACAACAACAACAACAAAAAAAAAAAAAACTGTGGTGGTGAAAATAATGGTCAAAGTGCCAGCGCATGGTGGCAGAGTTTGACTCAAGCAGACTGTTCTTGCAGAGCCCATAAGGATGCATTGGATTTGAAGGTCACTAAAAGTCCCCAAACCAAAGCCATAAATGTTTGTTGGGAAGGACACATAACAACTTTAAAGTTGTTATGTGTCTTTATCAATAAAAAAAAGATATGTTATATGAAGCTTGTTTAAAATAAATAAATAGAAATAAAAACATTAATATTATCCCAACAACTTGAATAGGGTTTTATTACAGGATGAGATAGCCATTTTCCATTTGATTCATCTTTAAAGCCTGGCTAATACAGAGTCAGCTTGTAAGCTACTCCCACACATGAAGCATTTTGCTGCTCACAAAGTGAATGCAGCCATGTCAAAATAGGAGAAAATGAGTAAGGACAGATATTGGCACTGATTTTCCGTCTCCTTTAAATTCTGAATCACAACAAATTTTCTCAGTGCGTGCTTTAGACGTATCTGATGAATACCAATGTTGCATAAAGCATAACATTTTATCCTTGAAACTAGAGCTGGGCGATATATCGAGTTTTTAAAACATATCGATATATTTTTATACGAGATATAAGATGTGACAATATCCTTTATATCGATATAGCCTATGTTACATTATACTTATAGTTGTGGAGCCGCAAGTTTGCCTCTCTTTCGTCTACTTTTATCTCTACGCAACATTACTCCGCCTCGCCTCTATCCTTCACTGAACACAACTCCCCCTCCTCCCCCATCGCTTCACGTGCAGGCAGCGACAAGATGGACACGGCAAATCTCCGTTAACGAGTTACTGCGCATCACCCCATGCGTGGGGCTGGACGGCGTCAACGTGTTAACGAGCTAACCATGCTAACGAGCTAACCGCGCTAGTCCCTACGGGCTGCATTGCCTAAAATCCTTTCATTCTCTCAAAAGTTGACAGCGCGCCTTATGTATGAATTCTGGTTGTGCTTGATGGCCACGAGCCGATTTTATGTGGAACACGGCGCTCAGCAATCTGTCAAAAATGTTTGAGTACGATTTTGGTCAGCTACGGAGCTGCACCGCTTGATAGATTGTCGGCGCATTACGGCTACCGAGGAGCCTCGCGGAGTGATACGTACTGTGCTTCAACGTAATATTACCGTATTGTGTGTGTATAAGGACCATAAATAGCACCTGTAAGAGACGTACGTGGTTATGAAGTGGATTTCAAACTCCAGGCTGTCAGTCACGCAGTAAAACTTGGAAATAGAGCTGCTGTGAAATCTGTCTTTGTTATTACGCTCAGCGTCTTTTAGTTTACATTTTGACTGCACAATTGTGAGCTCTTTGTTATGCACAAAAACAACATTGTTTTATTTTATTCATGGAGCATTATTATTTAATGAATGCTCATAATTTATTTTTGAGTAATTTTTCATGTACATCTGTGCTGTATGTTAATAAAAGTGCCTGTGTGACATCTGGGACACAGCTTTAACTAAGAACTCTCTTTTTGTTCTTACTTTATGGCTTAAAAAAATATCGAGATATATATCTTATATCGCCATCCAGCTAAAAAATATCGAGATATGAATTTTGGGTCATATCGCCCAGCCCTACTTGAAACCTGAATTTCTTCAAGAAATAGGCACCACTGCTATTTTTTTTTTAAACATGCCTTAAGTGTAAAGCCATTTCTCAGTTATTAAACAGCCAAACCCAGGTTTGTTTGTTTTTTTAGTAAATTCTAAAATGAGGCATGTTGATATTTTTTAGGACTACATGTACAAAATAAATGCTCAGTAGTAATAAAAGGCATTTAAAAAAATACAGCTACATAAGCACTGCACGTACCAGATTACACCTAAATCACTTTGAGTCACCTGGTTTCCAATTCTAATTCTGCACTACCGTACTTGCCAGGACTTCAGCCTGAAATCTGTGGAACGTGTTACACAGGATCGACACAAGCTTAACTCATAGCCAGAGATAATGTCTTCTCGACAAACAGATCAACACAGTGAGTGGTTTGGCAGGCTACCTTGACAGCAATACCTATGAAGTACCATTTAATAGACTGAAAGCAGCCAATATGTCAATTCAATACAATTTTATTTATAGAGTGCCAAATCATCACAACAGTCACCTTAAGGCACTTTATATTGTGACCTAAACAATACAGAGACAACCCCAACAATCAAACAACCTCCTATGAGCAAGCACTTAGTGACAGTGGGAAGGAAAAACTCACTTTTAACAGGAAGAAACCTGCAGCCACAACTGGTCACAAAAGTAATATGCTGTTTTTAAATGTGGAACAATCATGGTCTCACATCAATCAAGAGTTTGATATAATACTTATTTACACTATAACACAAACCTACAATATATCACAAACACTGTGCAACCTACAACTAGAAAATACACAATGACTATATAATTTTACCACACAACTCAAAGTCTAGAAAATTTAAAGACAGGAAATGACATCAAAACCCTTCTAAAACAAAATACACTAACTTCTCTGCTGGCAGCACAGTACAATGCAACCCCTACTGCAGATCTAATGTCAAACTTTCCGATCCAGCACAGGTTAAACGGTTGCACACATCTGTCTTATACAGTCTGCACCCTGCCATTCAGTACATTTGCCCTACTTGACAAGGCCAGGGGTTGTGTTCTTTATGGTCACTCTAATCAGTTCTCTGCTGTCCGGAAACCATTTTTAACGTGGTAAACACTCTAATATGATTAAAAGGAATCACAGGACCCCTGAATAAAAAAAGTAGAAATGCTGACTTTAAAACTGCTGACTGTTTAAATTGTGGATATAAATGTTAAATGCACACAATTAAAACACCTCTAATGTGTATTTTTTATAATGAATAACCATACGGCAGTGTTAAGTGTTATTTACTGATAGTGATACACCTATAGAGAACTCGCCACAATCTTCAGCCACCACTAGCTTTACAGTACTCTCTAGTGAGCTCTAGGTTATTGCTTAGCTCTCCAGTCCAAAACTTTACTGTTTTAATTCACAAGTCAGCCTTGGATGCAGTTACTTCTTGCAGCAGCTACCAATAAATAAGTTCTAAAATCCAAATGTCCACTCAGATTGAATTCCAGACACAGTTAGCAAATAACAGATAAACACAACAGAGGAGTGAGCACTTAAGGAACTCCCATTTCCCTCAGGTGAGGGTTAGACCACAAACAGGGCTAAAAAAAGATAATCTGGAAATTTCCAGGCGGCCACAATCACAACTGATATATAATATAATGTCCCTGCATAGCTGCTGGGTACAAATTGGCCAGGAATATAATGAATGTAATAATGACCTGTCAGTTTTCTTTGTTCTATTTTAAAATCCTCAGGTGAATGTGCAGTTGATGACACAGCTGACTGAAATCTGGTGACTGGAGGCCATTTGACTACAGTGAGCTCATTGTCATGTTCAACAAACCACGGTGAGATAATTCGACATGCTGTGTTGTCCTGCTGGAAGCAACCATTAGACGATTGATATACTGTGCTCATAAATGGATGGAGCTGAACACCAACAATAATCAAGAAGGTTGTTGAGTTTAAACAGTCTTAGTTGATACTAAGAGGCCCACAGTGTGCTAAGAAAATTTCTCAAATTTTATGTTGGGTAATATTATGTTGCATTATTTTTGTGGAACTCAGTTTCAATTACAATTCATTCCATTACATTCATTTTCTTCCGCTTAGCCTTATCAGAATCGTGGGGGAGCTGGAGCCTATCCCAGCTGTCATATAGTGAAAGGCAGGGTCGCCAGTCTGCCGCAGGGCTAACATATAGAGACAGACAACCACATTCAAACTCACATTTACACCTATGGGCAATTTAGAATCACCATTTAACCTAACCCCACTTCTTACATGTCTTTGGACTGTGTGAGGAGGCCGAGTACCCGGAGAGAACCCACGCAAACACATGGGGAGAACATGCAAACTCCACGCTGCCCCAGTTTCATTTCAGTTTTATTTATATAACACCTAATCACAACAAAAATCGCCTTAAGGTGCATAATATTGTATAGTAAATACTGTACAATAATACAGACAAACCCCAACAGTCAGATGACCTGTTCTTAGCTGACAGGAGAGGCAGGCAATGTGGTCTTATGTAGCCCATCTGTTTCAAAGTTCAATGTCTCAATGGTTCAGAGTTTCTCTTCTATATACCTTTGTTATAATCAATGGTTATTTTTAGTTACCATTGCCTTCCTATAAGGTCAAAGCAGTCCTACCATTTTTCTCTGACCTTTGGCATCAACAAGGCATTTTCACCCAGAGGACTGCTATTTATTGGATATTTTTATTGCAATTCTCTGTAAAATGTGGTTGTGTGAAAAAAAAAAAAAATCACAGCAGATCACCAGTTTATAAAATAGTCATACCAGTCCATCTGGCACCGAACATGTTCAAAGTCACTTAAATCATCTTTCTTCACTTAAGTCATGTTCTGACGATTGTCTTGACCGTGTCTACATGCTTACAAAACAATGAGTTTTTGCCATGGGATTGATCAAATATTTGCATTAACAAGCAATTAAATGGATGACTAATAAACTGCCCATTGAGTGTATATATTTTAGTCCCACAAATGTATGAAAAATGGGCTTACACAGTTTCCCCAAATTAATAAAATAGATAAAAGGTACTTCTAGTATGGCCTAACACTATTGTTTATTTAGTTTAGTTTAGTTCAGAGCTGTCACATATTTTAAAGATGTGGTAACTCCTCAAGTTTTATTTACATCCACAAAGGTCAAAATACTCTTGTTTATAATCAGTTTTATTACTGCAGTTCTCTTCTTAAATTTCACTTAAACATGACTCACTGTTCTGTTTTGTTCACCAGCAGTAAAAATAGCTTCAGTGTGTAATGTTTGCTTTTCTTGCATTCAGATTTTGGGACCATTCCATTTTTCCAGCCTGGGGAGATAGGATGAAAGCCTAGAAAATGTTGAGGCCTATGAACAATACCCCCGCCTGTTTTGTATGGTGTCACACTCAAATTTAAAAACACTCTGGTAGGAACAACATGACAAGGAGTATTGTTTACAAGCAAAATAAGAGCCAAGACAACAAGGGCCAATAATGACTTAATATAGAGCAGTTTACAAAGTTAGAAGGATTTTTTGGCATTGCGCCACAGGCTGGACACTCTTAAATTACGTTAGGGGCAGCAGAAAATTGTGTTTTATTAGAGCAAGAAAGCCCACTAAACATACCTTCAATCGTTTGACCATCTCATCGTTACTGATTTTGTCCGTAATCTCTTTAACTCCAGGAGGATAGATGATTCCTTCCCCCGCCGGTTTCTGCTGTTGCGGGAACTCCATGCTTGTTGATATATGGTCCACACGGTCTTTTACTGGCCTCTATGGGTCAGAAAACAAAAGTTCAACACAACCATGCTACCGCACTTACCAAAACCTCGTTTTAAGCATCTTCCCTATTTGCCAATCATTAATTTTGTTTGCTGAAACTGATAAAACCGTACCTGTATATTTAACGATATTCTAATCCGGTTAACTTTTTAGACAGAAAGCAAGCAGTAAACAAGCATCGTGCATACTATTAGCTTGCATGCTAAGCGTGCAAGCTAATAAACATCAGCTCTACATTTTCCGTAGATTTCTCATAAATCATCGCCTGGATGCAGAAACGATCTCAGCTGCTGTTTCGGTAATATCACAGCTATTCGTACAGTTAAACAGTTTGAAAATCACTTTAAATAACACGAGAGGCGCCGGTCTATATCTACTGTCATACAGGTTATTACATTAGCTCGCTAGCTGCAATGCAAACATTACTAGCTAGCGGTTAGCATTTTGCGGGAAGGAAGTCATGTTAGCAGTTAGCATCGAGCGGCTAGTACACGTTAGCTAACTGGTTAGCCTAGGCCGCAAACTATTCAGGTACCCATCACATCTCCAGCTACAATCACAGAGGAAGTTAAGTATCCTCTCCTCTTTGCCTAAAATAGCCATGCTCGTGGCCAGTTCCTGTGCTTTACAACTAATGCAACTACTTTGTGAAGTTTAAAAATGAAGCTAATTTACTTGTTACTGTCTTTTCTCAACTTCCGAGCATCGCTCCGTGTTGCCGCTAGTTCACAGGCGAAAGAAGGGCTGCTGCTACCGTCGCCCTGAGCCCTCCTCTCTCAACACCAACTTGCTCCACGGATGATTTTGAACACCCTAACAAATGCAAAATGACTCTACTTTCAAATATACGACTGCGACTCAAACCCCGGGTTGTTTGCCAAGCGCTTCCTCGGTAGTATTTACCTCTTAAACAGGCCGTTTTAATTCATTAGTCTGACACAGGTTGGGCTTAGTTTTCGGCACAAAGCTCTCTGTCCGTTCAGTCAGTGCTGTTTGTGTGAAGGCTGGGTGCAGAACGCCCCCTTCGGTCTCAGACGGGTACTGCTGCACCACATACATGGCGGGAGTCTGTAACCGATAGCTGGCACACTTTCTGTTCCTCAACCCACTGTGGGTTTATCCTTAAAGTGCACTTATATCAAAGAACATTTTGAACTCATTAAATGCAATCTGTATACTATTTTATCTAAACTGGCATATAATAACATACACACAGTATTCATGGACAAAAACACTGGAAATATAATTGTATATAAATGTTATGTGCAACAGGGTTAACCCTTACAAATGCTGAGACATATGCTCAAACCACCATAAATTTGCTTTTTTAAGCCTGAAATTTGTTAACTTTTCCTAAAGTGACCTAAAGTATTTTAGACAGTTGTGCAGGTACTATACTTTTTTGTACAGGGAGGTTGTGCTGGGTCAAATGTGACCCAGTTCCAGATATTCAAGATGGACCTTGACCTATCTGTGTGTTTGAAGGATCATAAATGAATCTCCTAAAAACACAATAGTAACACTGCATATGAGTAATCCTATATGGTACATATATGATTATTCATTTCAGACACATGATCTGAAATAGGGTGGCATGGTGATTCAGTGGTTAACACCGCAGATAAATAAAGTTTCTGGTTCAAATTGTGGCTGGGACATATCTGTGTGGAGTTTGCATGTTTGACCCATTGCAGTATACCTGGACTGACCTTGCTCCAAGTCATCCAGTGGGCTCCCGCACACAGCCTGACATCCCAGTCTGGTTAGTGTATAGAATAAGATATTACAGGACCATATAGATAAAATCGGATTTGTATTTTAAAAAATGGAACAGTGCTATATAAATGTGAATACGTTGCATTTGCACCTGCAAGTACAACTACCCACAATGTAAAAGGAAATAAAGTAAAATCTAACAATAAAAAATGAATCCATTTATTGCAAGCTTGCTAAGAATAAAACAGAGATCAAGAGAAGAGTTGGATGGGGATTATGAAGGCTGACTTGTCAGTGAGTCTGGGAAATGTGCAAATCCAGTCGATACACACAAGCATTTTCCTACAGCTACTTTTAATGCACAGAGTGCATTTGTGTTCTCAGTGTTAATTAATATGGAATTAATACTGATTAAAAAAAAAATGAGGATATTTTTCATTATCTAGAAGTGAAGAGAGTGTTTAATGGTTATATACTATTATAATAAATCCCAAAAAATAGTTCTCAAAGTTTGACTTGATAATTTGAAATTGCAAGGCATTTTCTCAGATGTTTAAGTTAAAAAATATAAATTATATAATTATATCTAATTTACAATTAACTCGAATTTTCGTATGATTACCCGAAACTCTGAGCTATGGATATATTTTTTTTTTTCAATGGCGGAAACAAGCTTCCACAGCAGGGTGTGACATTTTTCTGAAAGGCCATGGAAATCTGTGGGCGTTTCTCAATAACAAGTAGGAGTACTGAGAAACAGACTATTATTTTGAAGTTACCCTCTTGACTTCCGGTGTGTTGCTTCCGGTGCAATTGTGTTGTCGTTCGTACTGCTATTAGATAGCATTACAGAGTTTTTGCACTTTGGAGCTACAACATGTTTTCAGCTTTGAACCGTCCTCCTGTAGGTCATAGGCTACTTGGCTAGCTCTGTTAGCTGCCAATGAGAGCAGCCGGTGACCAACGGAATGCCTCGAAGAAAGAAAAATGGCCAGAGTCCGGGCAGGCTCCCCGACGGCGGTGCAAATGAGCGGGGAAACCTCGGTCAGAACACGGGCTACCCACTACAGCAGGGATACGGTGGTGGTATGTCCAGCAACTTTCCACCCAATACCGTCAAAGATGAGATCGTCAGAAGCATGCAGGAGATGTTCTCACACCTGGACCCCGAAGTTATTTACATCGTGCTCTCCGAGTGTGACTTCAAAGGTAACGTGACAGACGTGCTGTGTCACTTTTGGGAAAGGTATTTGTTGTAACTTGACTAACCAGTTAGCTGTGGAGCTTCTTAGTCATGCATTTCTGATAGTACTGAGGCGTTTTACTATGCTTTGTAGTGCAGATCAAGACCGACATATAACAATACAAAGGCACAAAGACTACCATCAGTCATTTTGTAATTTGTATTTTGTAATTTGGATAAAGTCGCACCTTAAATAGTCCAGGAGCAGAGGTGCAAGGGATGGGCAAGGATCCAACTTAAAGATGCAAGCTGTCCAGCAAATGATTTACCCAACATCTGTGACTCTGTGTAACAGCTTCACCTGTCTAAGGTCTAAAATCAGAAAAAAATCCAGATTTGTTTCTGACGAGTCTCCTTATAAACCTCTGACAGCCTGGTCTGCTTATGCTCTTCTGACCTTCTGAGCATGTAAAGTCACTGAAGGGCAAACTTATGGATTCATAGCTACCAAGTAACAAATCATCCGTTTTCTATGGTGTGGTTGATCCATAGATTTTACTCTACAGTGAGTAAATAAATCAGTGGTTTTACTTTTGCTCTGTATAAGTCGTTTAATGTGTTAAAATGGCACTCAGATATTGAGTGCTGTTTTAACACATTTCAATTGTGCAGGAAAATGTTCTGCTTCTCTTATCTGTCTTTTTGTGTCATAGTTGAACATGCAATGGACTCCCTCTTGGAACTTTCTGTGGCTGCTGAAGACACAGTCCCTGCCCCACCCTCTGTTTCTGGCTTTGAGCGCACTGCTGCAGCCTTGCTTGCCCCACAGCACTTTTCTGAACCCTCAAAACCCTCACAGAAGCCTTCCTCTCCTCCCTGCTCAAACCTGCTGACAGAAGAGCTTGACCTGCTGATTGATCAAGAGCTAGAGACACTAGCTGCGCAACATGATGTTGGTGAGGAGCACCAGAGCACCAAATATTTATCTTCTGGTGCATCGCTTTCTTCTTCTTTCTGTCCACCACCACTTCCTCAGCAAGCTCTCCCTGAGTTGCTTCAGTCCAGCTTGGACCATGGATCTCGAGAGCCCTCTGCTGAGCGGCTTGGCCCTGAAGGACATTTCATAGAGCATAAATCTGGAGCTTCTTCTCCACTCGACCAGCTCAGCACATGGGAACAAAAGAACACAGAAGGGCAGCAACCTGTATTGGATTTCAGACACCTGACAACAGAAACATCTGGAAACACCCCAAAACTTGCCTTGGACCTGGCAGCTTCAGGGCGTCCCTCTGCTTTCCAGGTGTATAAAAAGGAAGACCTGACACACACTCTTTCAGAGAGCGCTGGGGCCATGCAATCCGACACAGGAGCGAGATCCAAGATGAACACGCTGAATCCGGAGCAGCTCGACCAGGTTCCAAAACACTGGAACCTGGAGGCACCAGTGTTTTCTCCTCGTATGCATGGAAACCAGATGCCAGCCTTTATTACCCCCGTGGCTCACACACATTCATATTGGTCTGCCCCCTATCTGATTCATGGCCCTCTCTCTCAAGCACCTCTCAAACCTTCTGCTACTATTCCAAAGTCTTGGGCCCAGCCTGCTCCCCCACAGCTTCCTGCCCGCAACAGCAGGCTTCGTTTGGAAGGGAAGGTGCTTGTGCTCCTGCGGGGCGCTCCGGGGTCTGGCAAATCCACCTTGGCAAGGTAGGAATGTTTTGATGGCCTAAAAAGTAATAGTAACAGCTGTTCAACAGGAGGTTTTTCTGAAAACCAATTTTTTAAATCAGCCAATAAGGTGCTCAGTTTAGATTACTTGGCTGGTAAGATTTGAGCTTTTAGCAACTAATTGTGGGGTTTCTATTTTTACAACACACAAAAACAAGATGTTGCATAGTAATTTTTCCTTGTTTCATACATATATATGCAAAACCTAGATTCTGCTGCCTTGTTTATCTTCCTTTTTCTCTTCATAGTTTACTACAAAGTGCTACAAAAAATACTTTAACAGTGAAATTTAAATATCTTAAAAAAAATACCAGAAAAGATAAAATATTTTTTGTTAAATTACTGACATATAATTTTAACATAGCACTGTACAAAAGTCTTGTGCCACCACTCATTTGTCCATTTTGCTTTGAATATGGAAATGGGTGCAGCAATTTATTCAAACATGCAAAGTGAAATGCAGTTTTTAAGCCAAAAACAGAGTTTGTTCTGTTCTTGGGAACTTGAAATGTAGCATTTTTTTTATGACCACTTTTCTTCTCCAAGACAGTTTGGTCTCTTAGGCAAGCTTTCTTGTAGTTTTGTTACTTCAGAATTAGTTCTCCAGGCTTGTTAAAGGCTAGGATCAGGCTGCTGGTAGCACAGAGCCTAATGATACAATTTAAAATAGCTTCTTTGCTAAAGCATCTGTTATTAATAAACACAACACCCATTTTCATGCTCGGATGATTCATAGGTGAGAGTTTTTAGAGGAATATTTTTGCTACTAAAAAATGGTTCGGTATAATGATGAGTGAAAAAGCAACTGATTTGAAAGACCTTCAGAAAGTCTGGAGAACTGTTGCTCAAGCACTGTAGGAAATATTGGAAATCTTTCACAACTTTAGCCTGTTTCCATTAGTTGCATAGTATGTTGCAACCTTGTGTTGGATGTTTTAAAGACAGGGAAGAGACTCTGTTCCAGAGTGACAACCAACATGATAAAATGTTCACATTATCTAAATATAAAAAAAGATTACTGGTCAACGGAGGAATGATTCACCACTAGTTTACAACAAAGCCGGTATTATGCTGAAACAGCAGAGACACAATCTAAGCAACACTTCAGCAACCCCTGTTCCGGAGGAGTCGATGATTTCTGCTACAGTAATCAGCAGCTGTGTTGCATTTACACTTCATTGTGTCTTTGCAGAGCCTTGCTACAGAACAACCCTGGTGGAGTTGTACTAAGCACCGACGATTATTTCACTCACAATGGAGAATATAATTTTGACCCCACTGTCCTGGGGGAGGCCCATGAGTGGAACCATAAACGAGGTAAACAACAGACACACACACACACTACACCATTAACCGTTCAGCTATCTTAGTGAGGACCTTCATTGACATAATGGTTTCCCTAGCGGCTAGGGAAACCATTATGTCAATGGCCTAGCCCCTTACCCTAACCCTAATCATTAAAAATGAATGCCTTACCCTAAACCTAACCATAACCTAATTGTAACCCTGACACTAAAACCACATTTTGAGCCTCAAAAAGGCCTTCAAACCTGTGAGGACCGGTGAGTGTGTCCTCACAAGTGACCGTTGGTTCTCACAAGTATAGTAGAATGCAGATTTCGGTCCTCACAAAGATAGCTAGACAGGAACACACACACACACACACACTGATAGCAAGTCTCTGTTATTGATTGCTTTATGCTTTTTCAGCTTCTGTTGTACTATTGGAACAATCACACTGTGGCTTATCTCCCTTATTCTTGTCCCACAGCTAAGGAGGCTTTTGAGAAGGGGAATAATCCCATCATCATTGATAATACCAACATGCAGGGCTGGGAGATGAAACCATATGTTGCACAGGTCAGTCATCAGTAAACTTAAGAGACAACATTGCAAATGGGCAAAGGCTTTTAAGAACGTATTTTTGCTTACTATATGTGTTTTCAGACATGCAGTCCAGTTTAGTCTAGAGGCAAACTGAACATTTAGGGTGTAGTTATTATAATAAGTGGCTGGATATTGAAGTATGCATAAACTGGTTATGAACTACACAAAAAGATTTTCCCTTAATCTTTCCTAGGCGCTAAAACATGACTATAAGGTACTATTCAAAGAGGCAGACACCTGGTGGAAACATAAACCCAAAGAACTGGTGAGGTGAGCGTAACAGAGGAATTACAGCAGCCTATGGTTTCAGTATAGAAACGGATTTTTTGAAAATGTTGCTTGAAAAAATTTCATCCCTTCAGCTTTGCTTTTTTGGTGGTCTGTGCAGGCGTACTACACATAACGTACACGTGGACACAGTCCGCCGCATGCTTGAAGGATATGAGCGCTTTGTCACAGTCCAGTCCATCATGGGTTCACAGATGCCTGAACGGAAACGACAGGTTCTTCTGCAAAACAGAATCTCACAGTGAGTTTCACTCAAAATTACCATTTCATATACCTGAGAAATTATGTTATATGTGTATATTTGAGCTTGTGTGTGAGTTTTAGAGAAAATCCTAAATGAATTTAAACTTCTGCACTCAGTTCTTGATTTTTAAAGTCTTTAAAGATGCATGCTGTACAATCATTCCTTTCTGGGAAAAGACTGATTGAAAGAAATAATTAAAAGGCCAAAATTACCAGACATTCATGCCCATGATAAATGTATGTAAACGTCTGACCATGCCTGCGTATCTTTTTTGTTCCTTTAGGCTCGCATCTTCTGAAGCACCTTGTCCTGACCTTGTAGGTCAGCCCAGATTAGCTGAAGGATGTCAGACATCCACCTCTCAGCGCTTTTCCTCTCTCCCAGATGTGTCGTCTGTTGGTTTTTCTGGAGACGTGGGAATGCCCAGAGAAGGCAGCCCCGAATCCACTGAGTCTCTCAACTTACACCTTGGAGAAAAACCTACAGACAGCCTGGAAGCTTCTGATGAAAATGATGATATGAATTTGGGGGAATTAGACTCTGAGCTAGATGCTCAGTTAGAGCGAAATCACCCGGTATTAGAGCAGAGAATGCCAGACTGTATTGTAGAATCGGTGATGAATGAAGATCAGTGTGGGGATGAAATTCCTGTGGCTTTCGCTGAGTCTATTGGACAGAGAGTGAAGAGAGAAAGACCAAGCAGGAGGATGGAGCCTGCAGATCTGGTGAAAGACACTAACCAAGTAGACAGCATGACAAAGGTGAAGGAAATGATAAGAGAGGAGAAAGTAAAAAGATTCGAGGTGGTGAGGTACGAAGAAGAGAAGGTCACGCCTAAAACGATGAACTTTGTGGAAGACTGGCCATGTGAAGGGCCTCTAATGCAGCGGGAGGCAAGAAAAAGAGAAAGATATGAGGTACATGGAAGGGAATATGAAGACGCATGTCAAGAAGCCAGTGTTTATGAAAAAGCAATAAGAGCACAGCCAGCACAGCCAGGTCCGGATGTAACTGAGGTTCAGAAGCTTCTTGATCTCATCCAGACTGGCGTAGCCACAGTTTCAACCTGCTCTTCCCACTCTCCCTTCCTTTCTCTGAGTTCTGGAGAAGGATCCGAGAGAGAGGATGAGGCAGATGGAAGCTCTGAGGAATCCCACAGCAGCAGATCTAACAGTAAAGAGAGAAAACGAAACAAGAACACAATTAATGTCAGCAGAGGTGATTTACCAGACTGTGTGTTAGACTGGAAGGCTGCCGCCTCTTGTATTGGCCAGGAATCAAGAATTGATGATTCGGACGGATTTAAAATCGAGAACGAAGGACCTAATGAAGAGGAAAGGAATACTACGGAGCCAGAGACTGCAGACCTAAATTCAGCCAATAAAGAAAATCCAACTTCAGCTCTTGCCACAGATTTGTTATACAGCTCCAAAACTTTAGAGTCAAATGTATGTAACAGTGATACAGGAAGCCACAGTACTGAAGATGAGGCCACTCCTCATGTGGATATGAGTAAATGCACTGAGAATGACCGAGAGACTGCCGCAGAGGCTGATTGTACATATATGAGTGAAATGTGTCAGAGTCCTGTGTGTGAAGGCTCTGTGGAAACAGAAAGCAGCCCCTCCATCGGAGGTGGTCAGGAGGGAAAACTGCGTCAGGGTCGTAGGTCAGGGAAGCAGTGCAAACTCGCACTCACCTTCACTCAAAACTGCCCCTTGTCCGTAGATTGTCCCAACTCCACAGCTCAAAACCCAGACTCTTGCCGTAGTGGCTCAGCTGGTGAAACCACGTTTAATGCGAACACTACTCTTGATCTTAAACCAAACTTGGATCTGTCTAAATCTGAGGCATCCCTGCAGCCACCTCTGGCAGATACTGGCTGCTTCACCCAGACAGAACCTCAAGACTTTGCCCTTCTTTGGCGTCTCAATCGTCAAACCAACCCCGATGATTCAGCCGACTCTGTGGCCACTGGTGACATCAGAGTCCTGTATGGCGACTCTTCTCGTTTTGTGCCAGAGCTCTCCTCTGCCGTGTGTGCAGCAGATGCAGTTCACCCATCTGGCCACAGAGAGGTACCCTACCGTGTGGTGCATGAGAAAGGCACACAGTTGGAGGAAAAAGAGCTCGGGTTGACTCAAAACCGGCTCGAGAGCCTGCGTGTTCTCAGTCGTCATTTTAGGCTCGTTAGCTTTGACACTTTAGAAGACCTGTATGACAAGTGCAGTCAAGACATAGAGTGGACCACCAACCTGCTGCTGGACTCTGGAGAAAGGTTCTTTAGAGATGAAGATGGCGAAGAGGAGGATGGTCAAGCTCACATCAACGATACATCTGATCTGTGTGCTGCTTCCTGTCAGGCTGTAGAAAGCAGTTCGTATCCTAATATGTTGGATGAGGATCATCCTGAAGATTGGCCAAAGGAAAAGCCATTTATGCTTGAGGTGGAGACCCAGCAATCACCCAGTGTGACAGTCAGTGAATCAGAAGAGAGCCAAAATAATATAGATGTGTCCGATTCTGGAGGAGCAGCTGTTCTGGTTGCAAACCATCCTGATGCAATCCCAGATTCAGAAAAAGCCCCTGAAACAGATCTCAGTGTTCCCGAATCAGTAAAGGAAAGAGAGAGAAGTGACAGCGCTGAACCCAAAGCAATATCAGAGTCTGACCAGGAAAGAGGAGCTTGGGGTGGGAGCTCAGATAATGCAATAATTGAAATGTCAGGGGCTAAGATTGAGGACGAGATTGCCAACATGGAAGAGATGAACCGACTGCTGTGGGCTGAGCTGGAGGAGCTGGAGAGAGAGGAGAGAGAGGAAAAGCAGAGGGGAGAGGAGACACGAGGCCGACATCACCTGGATATTCAGAGCGTGGAGCTGAAACTACCCACTGAGCTGGCACTGCAGTTAACTGAACTATTTGGCCCTGTGGGAGTAGACCCAGGTAACTAACACACAGGTTTTCAACCAAGAAATGTCAAACTTAAAGCCTTATTGTGATTGGTCATGGATGAAGCCAGGGTGAAGAGGGGCGTTATATCATTATTCTTACAGATGCAGTAAAAGCATGTGGTTTAGAGATGGCCTCTTAAATTGCATTGATGCTGTTTCATTCAGCTGTATACACCAAAAAGGAGTAAAGTAACTGTAAAATAATCATAGAAAACTCTTTTGCAGCTCCAAACAGGTGTTCTGTTAATCTGGGTGTGATGTCACGTTTCTCTTTTTTTTACAAAAGTGTTCCCGTCGCTCTCTGGTTCTGCAGTTTGATACAGTGTTTCGTACTCTGGTAACTGATCCAACTGATGCCTTTAGTGGTATTTTTATTCTTCTCTGCTACTCCAAACTGACATGATTGTATATGTCCTGCTTGATTTTTATTCAGGTTCGTGCTCTGCAAATGACTATGCAGTGCAGATGGACTTGAACCTTGCTAAGCTGCTCCACCAGAAGTGGAAGGAAACCATCCAAGTGAGTTTAAACTACTGTTTCTCCTGCATTAGGTCTAATACCGAGATGTCAACAGCCTGCTTTAATCTTAAATGGGCCAGACAAGTGAAACTCCACTTTCTGTCTGTGTAAAGATGTTAACTACACATTTAATTCTCGAGATACGGTAATATAAGATAAAAAAAAAAGTCATTTCAACAGCCTTTTTTTATTTAATTGTTTATCTGTTTCTTAACTACACTGATATAGAATTAATGGCTATGGGGGGGGGGGGGTCTTTATCATCAGGAAAAGGTGTAAAACAAATAAAATAGAAATCGTTAGAAGTCCAAAATTGATAACCTCATATTTTGTTGTACACTGGGCTTTATTCTTTGCCAGGTCAGTTCTGGCCTGCGGGCCTTATGTTCATATTGTGCGTGAATTATTGTGCGTTCATGTATAATTTGTGTTTTTCAGGAAAGTCAAAGACAAGCGGCTCTTTCCTTTCACCTGCTTCAGGAAAGTAAGTTTAATACACACCAAAATACTCTTAAATAACATTCAGGAATAATCTGTTCAGCATATGAGTAATACTCTGTTGAATACAATACACATGCTGACAGTGCATATGCAGTGAACTGTTAAGTCTGTGAACATGCACAGACTTAACAGTTTTTCTGGATTGTTAGGTTCGGTACACTGGGGTGATTCACAGACGGGAAAAACCGGGTCGCGAGACCAGACGCAGTCAGCAAACGTCTTGATCAGCACGGATGAGTACACGTCAGCGGGCAGCCACCCAGAGCCTCGCGGTCCAATGCCAATCATGGATCACTGGAATGCGTCCCGTCCGCTTGTCTCTCTTAGAGAGATTATGGAAGAAGAACAGGCTTTGCAGAACAACTTAGAGAAGGTAACGCGCACGCCTACTGCACCTGCAGATTCTTTAGATTTTATTTAATGATCTTGTTCTGCCTTGATATCCTTTTCTTAAAGTCCAACGCTCTCTTTTAGACCAGAAAAAGTCGTGCAGACCTTGACCAACGTAACGGAGCCGCACTTTTGAAAGAGAAGCAGCTGTATGCCCTCTTCCCCACCATTGACAGGCATTTTCTGCAGGACATTTTCAGGGACCACAAGTGAGAAAACAACTGTAACTTTTTATAGTCCTCTAAACATTAGTTGGTGTACTGATTTTAGTGGCTAATGTGTCTTTTTCTTTGTGTGTGTGTGTGTGTGTTTGTTTAGTTACAGCCTCACGGAGGCAGAATTGTTTCTTCGTTCTCTGCTGAACGAGGAGCCTGTGAAGACTGTAGTTGCTCCAGAAGCTCCTCGCTCTGACCACCACAGACCAGCCAGCAAGGAGAGGGAAAAGGTATTCACAACACAAGCAGAGAATGAAAACAACGGAGCACTGAACACATGTACAGTATACATTAGATCTGTTTCACAGGTGGGAAAACATGAACTGTTTAATTAGTCTCGATCTTTTTAGTTTGTATTTTCCATATTTGGATGTCGGAGAAATCTCTTTCTGTTTTATTGCAACATCTCTACAATTATCATTTTACAATACAGACAAGTTGAATTGTGAGATTCAACTTGTAGAAGTACTGTGCAAAAGTCTTGAGCCACCAGTCATTTCTTTGCCTCGTAGCAGCCAGACCTTTTTTTTCTAATTTATTTAAAGTGCTCTTGAACAGTAGCTCTCCAGACTTTCTGGAGGCCTTTCCAGGGTTTTCTTTTAACATTGGCTACCTTTTCTCTCATTTTCAGTCCAGTCCTTGTACATAATCATTTTCAAAGGAATGTTTTTTTGGTTTGTTAAGCCACTGAAGACTGTACTATGAATCATTGAAGTGTAAAAAAGGCTTAAAAAAGGAGAAACCATAACACATAAGACAACTTTGCAAATAATCCATTTTAAATTTGCATGTTATTACTAGCAGAACACGTAATTTGTTCTCATATCTTTAGTAAAATTTACATAAAATGCCAAAGATAACAGTTCGATTGGCAAAAAATGTTTTCTTTTTTTTTTTTTACCAGCTGAAAACTTATATTATGGAATTGGTTTGCATTTTATCTCCCCCCCCCCCCCCCCAAAAAACAAACAAAAACAAAACAAAACTGAAGAAACTGCACAAGTAGTTTTTAAAGCCAACACCTGTTCTTTTTTTTCTATCAGATTGAACAGTATTTGACAGTCATGTCCTTAAAAAATAGGAAAAAAATATCCAGCAAAGACCTGGCATAGGTCTGGAGGTAAAGGTTGTCATACACATACTGACTTTCTTTTGACTTATAAACTGCATTTCCATGTATGTTTCCATGTGTTCCAATAAATCGCTGCACCTGTGTCCCATTTCCCCAGAAAAATAGAAAGAAATAATGTATAGAATAGGTTTACCTGCAGTACAACATCATATCTGAGCAAATGCAGAAAGCTGACAGTTAGTCGCCTTTAATTTTCCACACCCTTAAGTGTGTCTTGATCACTCTGCTCTTTTAATTTGTCAGAAGCAGAGGGCCGTGGAATCAGCCGTACCCAATTATCAGGATACAGAAGATCCAGATTATGAAGACTTCAGGGCCGAGGCCAGACTGCAGAGGAGCCGACAGCTCGAGAGCTTTGCTAAGGCTGCAGAGGCCTACAAGCAAGGACGCAAAGAAGTGGCCTCATTTTACGCACAGCAGGTGAGTGACTGAGCACAACACGAAGCACAACATTTTATTATTACTGTTTTTGAATGTGTAGCATGTCACTGCCATCTAATTAAATAAATATATTTGTGGCTTTTTATTTAAATTTGTCTTTCTTTCTGCTTTTTCAGGGGCACCTCCATAGCCAGCGTATGCGTGAGGCTAATCACCGTGCAGCAGTTCAGATTTTTGAAAGGGTCAACTCATCGCTGCTGCCCAGCAATATCCTGGACCTCCATGGGTTACATGTCAATGAGGCCCTGGAACATCTGGCTCAGGTCTTACTGGACAAAACCAAAGGTGCTTAAACTATTATCTATTCAGTAAGCGTTAGCTTGTTACAGATGCCCTTTTCACAAATTCCTTAATGTTAATCTGTGGCAACTGAACACGTCACTCATGTCAGAATAGTCCCATGCGGGGACATTTAGGTGAAACCCTCTCCCCACTGACCTCATTATTGGACGGAGTAACATTGCAACAGAGCCCAAGTCTGAATGAAATGTTATCAGAAAAGTGCAACAGCTGCAGCAGTACAAGGAGAAACATGTTAGCGAGCTCTACAGCCTCTGTAGTACGTACATATATTATCACAGCCCCCGTCTCATGTCTGCCTTTCTCTCAGTCACCAGGTGCTAAAGATCACACAAGTGTGGTGGCTGCCATGTGTAAACCCCCCCCCAGCAAAGTTACATATTCCATGTCTGAAAATCGCTTTTACTTTAAAAAAGACTTGACACCTGTACTACAGTTTACCCGGTTTGTAACGAAGAAAAGAAGAAGTTGAGATGTTCTGAACTGAATGTGTAAAAGTGATTGGATATTGCTTCGAGTCCAGGCGCTAACCAGGGACAAGCGCCGGTGGTGTACATCATTACCCAGCAGGACACTGACCACGCAGCTTGTTAGAAAGCGCAGTTACCCCTTCAGAGTTTGCGTTCGTTATTACTGCTGTAAACTGTAACTTTCTGCTTGTGCTTCTTCTTCTTTGGCCTCTTTCGGCGTAGAGTGTGAGCAGGGTCTGTGCCGACCTCAGCTCTCTGTCATCACAGGAAGAGGGAACCGCAGCCAGGGGGGCGTGGCACGCATCCGTCCCGCTGTTATAGACTACCTCACTAACAAACACTACAGGTATGCACGCACGCACACTCAAGACATGTTGCATGCTTTACATGTTCATCTTCACCCACATTTTCTCGTATCTCTGCATCTCTCAGGTTCACTGAGCCAAAGCCGGGTCTTGTGTTGGTCTCTTTGAAGTGAAAGAATCCGTTTATTGTGTTCAGACTGAAGCTGCTATGGAGGACAACACTCTCTTTATCTCTCACCTTCCACTTCTACGACGCCACAATACAACTGTTACCGTTTATTTAGTATGATTCTCTGCCACCATCAGTCTTGTCTCAGCTTTTTTTTTTTTTTGGATATGTACTCACTCGGTCTCCCTTTCGAGTTTTTCTCCCGTGTTTATGGTGTGAAACGCTGTGTTTGTAAAGACGGATTGTGTGCATATTTTATATTTAATTGTTTTATAGTGTGTATTTTTAAGAAATCTTTTTAAAGATTAAAAATCTCCATTTCAATTAAGTTGTTAATTGTTTAAACATGTAAGTGTTTTATAATGCTTTATTTCAAACCTGATGGCATGCTGTCTGCTTGGAGGTTTCTCTCCAGGGTTTTAAGTGATATGACAAAAATATTTACACAGTTTAATAATTTGATGCTTTTTTCATGAAGCCCAGTGCTCAGAGGGAAAGAGAGTGTGTGGTGTCATTGAGCAGTTTGAAGAACGTTCACTGTGATTTCTGCAGAAATCGCTTTTTTTGCCTCAGCAGCTGCTTCTGCAACCCAGTGCTCTTCATTTACTCTTGCGCAAGTCCAAGCAACAATGTTTTGCTGCTAATATATTGACACTCAGGTGATGAACTCTAAGTTTAAAGATTGTTTCCAGTGCTTTTCCTTGTAGTTTTTTTTTTTTAAACATTGTGCCATATTTTGCAGCAGCTGTACTGTAATGGTTCGAATTCTAGTTTTGTAGTTTTAAAATAGCTTCTCTATAATATTTTTCAGAAAATGTGTAACAATAGTGTTGACGGCTTTTACCGAATGTACATATGTATATCGAATTTCCCAGAGGAACCCACCCGAGGGATTAATAAAGTTCTATCTAATCTAATATTGTTGAGACCACATAAATTATAAAGAAGATTGTATTTTTGTATTTGGTGGTTTGTGTTTTTTTTAAAGAAGACATGGTATTGTGGAATAAAACTTACAGTTTAATATTTCTGTGCTTTTGTGTGAGTGATTTACATTTATCGTTTTTGAACAAGTTACAAATATAAAAGATCTCTAATATGTAAACTATATTTTAAAGTTACAGTCATCAGGCTAGTTGAGCACCTTCAGTTTGTTATTACAGAGCAAACCTATAAATAAATGCAGTATGTGGTGTGGTATTATCTTGCTTAAATAAACTTACGCACTATGCTTTTTTCCTTCACAATGCTTCTATATAGTTTAGCAACAGTGCTGTTTTCACACATGTGCAAACTGCTCATGCTATCCTGTATGTGTGCTTTTGATCGGTGCACAGATAACATGCCAGGTGGTCCTGCTCCTCTTCAGTCTGTGTGCATGATTTTCAAAGACTAGTTCAAATTCAGATTTTTTTTTCCTTTTGTTTTCTTTTTTAGTTGTTTTTATGGTAATTTTTTAAAGTTTTGTTTGTAGAGACAGAAATATCTGAGTCCTTGCTGTATTTTTCAACTAAAAAAAAAACTTGGCTGAAGATTGTGGCCATGTAGTGCTGTGAGTTTTTAACCTAGTGCCTCGTGTACAAAGATTTCCCCAAATGCTCTGAATGTTTTCATCATATCATGTATTTAAATTGTGAAATCCCCAAATTCTTGATAAATTTACACTACAAAACATTTTTGTTAAACCATTTCTCTACACACTTCTCAGCATCTTTTTTGTTCTTCTCCACACATACTTTATAAAATCAAAGACAAGTTAACTCTATACATTATGAACGACAGTGATTTTTATACATTCACTGCCCCTTTTCATGAGCAAACCCTCCTCCCCGCCTATCCTCTGAACCTCCCCTATCCTAACCCAGTCCCAACAAATCACAAGCAATTGGGGGGGAGGTGTAATTAAGTAATCAACATTACTTAATTATATTACTCATTCCTGATTAAATCATTACTGTCACATCTACATTAGGTCAGTATAAAGAGTAGGATTATCCCTTCTGTGCTCTATGTAACTGTGAATTGAGGGGACCTTGTTAGGGGAACCAGCAGCCTCACATCAGTGAAAGGTCATGGTGTAACAGGTCATGTTACTAAGCTAATGCCAATTAACCTAATTACCTGTGGGGTTTATGTTACCTTCTCTTTTTCTTTAAAGCATAAAACAAGTTTTTAGTCTTTGTTGCCACTGTTTCTGTTTCTTTTTAAGTAATAATGGCAACTAATTTTGAAGTGGCATAAAGAAAACAACAAAGACAAGTTTATAGGTTGTCTTTGAACTATTTTCATGTAAATGTATAAAAATGTGTCAGATAATTGGGTTCTGTCAATTTACTCATAACACAACATCTTTTTTTGGAAACAGGTGCTGCAAGTAAATAAACATCTTTGATTGAGGCTAAGGTATCGTGACACAAGTCTGATATTGGTTACTCACTGTGCATTCTTCAGATAGATATGAAAGTAAATCAAAGTTCAAAATACAGTTTCAACGAATTAACCAAAGAATCGCTGACCCTGCCTAAGCTGCCAGAGAGGCCCCTGATGGTGGTTTGGTTTTGTATCGCACAGCCGCGGAGACGCGCAGAGGGGTAAAACCATTTTAAAGAAGGTTTAAAAAAAAAAATCACTTCGATCGTCTCCCTTTTGCACATTCTTGTTCCCACACTGAACTAAGTAAAACACATTCGCACATAACACTTGCTCGCACCCATCTACACGCACTCCTGTCCACACGTTGACGGGTTTGTCTCTGTATATATGCTGCCTAATTTGTCCACACATTGTACAATGCACAAGTATATTGTCAACGCATTGTGTACAAATTTAAAGTTACCATTAACTCGCAATGTTAACAAAATGTGGAAACAAAAGTAAAAATTGAATACGTTTTTGCACATAAAAAAATGAATTCATCTCCTTTGATCTGTTATATTACTCAAACTCACTTCAGTTTCAACCAACACTGCCTTTTATTTAATCTTTATAGTTTAAAGCTGTAAAATCCCACTTTTCCCATCATAAATGGAAAATAAGTCGGACTTTCTGCATCTAAGGCGCAGTAAGCATATACACCTAAATGTGCTTTCTTGTTTATTAGTGACAATTAAAAAAAAAAAAAAAAAAACACAGCTTAGCCCCTTGTTTGCAATAATTGCCCACATCATAGTGCGATCACAGCGGCTAGTTTGGCTGCGTTAACACTGTTATAAAAGCCCTTTATAGCGTGCGCCAGCTGTGCGTAAAGTTGCAAGCAAACAGTACAAATCCACAACAGAAACAAAGTGATACGCACGGCACAGCTGCTGTGGGGGAGGCGAGCAGTAGACTCAGTCACACCTCCACACTCCAACAAGCGGATGCAATTGACTTGACTTTTCTCGTACTTTCTCACTTCCTTTCGGTGCATACGAGACATTTATTTAGGAAGGTGCCTCAATATCTCGTCTCGTTTTTGTCCTCATTAATAGCGCCCGTAGCAGGGGCGTTTAAACAAAAAAGCGGCCGGCTTCTTATGATTATTAAGAGGGCCCTTTTGGGAGTTTAACGAGTGATTTTTACCAGCTCTGTGAAGTCTACAAAGGCGGCAGCAGCCAGCATCCGCCCGTTAAAGATTGAGAAGACTGACAAGAAAGGTAGGCCGAACCATCTTCTTCTCTCTCGCCTTTATCTTTCTCTTTCTCTTTGTCTTGATACAACATCGTGTTCCTGAAGCCTTTATGACCCAGATTTTCTACTCAGTTCTGAAATTTAACAATCAATTAATTATGTAAATGATAATCTTTTAGAAATTAAAAGGGTCGTTATTAGTTGTTTTTTTTAAATTATTTTTTTAGTTTTAGTTTTTTGTTTTTAAGCAGTCAAACTTTAAAACGAAACCAATGAGCTCTTTAAAGTGTGTTCCTGAAATCTGAGAAGTGCAAATTGATAAGAACTGGATGTTTTGTAAGATTTCACAGTAAACTATAGCTACACTGTGTGAGGATGAGGATGGTAGGACAGTTCACTAGTTTAACAAATTGGTCTCATTTTTTCTCCTATTTTTAGTAAATGGCTTACATCATTTCCTCTGACCACAGACAGAATCAAATAAAAAATGATTTTAGTGAGAAATGAGCTGTGGAAAAACCACTGATTAAAGCGTCCCATCTGCGTTACGCAGGGCTTTCCATTTTGGATGACTGTGTGACATGGCAGGTGGTTTTGAGGTTGTCACTTGGTATGTCTGCTGCTTGCTTTAATAAAACCGTCAGTTTAAAAGTGAATAATGAAGATCTGCCAGTAGATTTTGTTAAACTGGGTCATTAGTTGTCAAGATTCATGTTTGTCACCTTGTTAAACTGAGACATCCTCACCCCTGGTCAGATGTCAGATTGTGGTATAAACTGCAGAATCGAGAAAGGAGACACGCAAGGTGGATCTTTTATGTGAGCTTGAGAGTTCGGAGATTTAATTTCTGAGCACCTGTTAAAGTTTACGGGATAAAGCTGTGAATTCTGGGTCACGCCCAAACACAGCAGTCTTTACTTCCGTGTTTTAATCAGAACTTTGACACAGAATTGAATCTTTATACTTAAAATTATCATAAAAAGCAAAAGTGAGTGTCATCTTCTACACACATGGCTCAAGCGGTTGACAGCTTGATTGTTTGAGCTCCTATTTCATATCATCTTCTTTCTGATCCTTTCTCTCATGCAAACATATTGTTTTAAGAGCTGCGCTGCAGGTATCTTACATGTTAGACTGCACGCTGTAGGGGAAGACTTCGTCAGACGTACAGAGAGACGTGCAAATGAAGCTTCAGCTGAACAAACTGTTCTAGGGGCTCTCCGATACCTCTTGTTTTTAAAATGCTGTGTCTTCATCTCTCTTTCCCAGCAAATCTTGGTCTTCAGTGCCGAGATTAGACCTGCCTAACAAAAAGGAGGATCTTCGAGATGGTTAGAGAGAAGGACCAGAACCTGACCAGCTGCTGCGCACATAATGCGGAAGTGAGGCGAGCTGAGATGGCCTGAAGATCTAAGAGGTTATGTGAAGCGTATATATAAATCTGTCTGTTGGAGAAGAGCTGCCTGTACACACTTATTGTCAGTGACAGGAGACACGTTGTAAGTCCCTTCAATAAACTGAATGACCACTGCAGTAGAGCATCTATTAATGAAGCTTACACCAAGCAGGGCTACACAAAACTACCGCCTGGATACGGAAGTACAGCACACAGACTGATCAGTGCTTTTGTCTGCCTTGCGGACTTTGCGTCCCTCTAAACCAAAAAAAAAAAAGTTAGGCCAAGCAACTTAAGAAGGGAAATAATCAGAGGCAATCATGAATGGCTTTTCGGAAATGTCGATTAAGTGCGTCCTAGTCGGGGACAGCGCAGTCGGAAAAACGGCCCTGCTGGTCCGCTTCACCTCAGAGACTTTCCCTGACACCTATAAGCCCACAGTGTTTGACAACACAGGGGTGGAGGTGTACATGGACGGTATCCAGATCAGCCTGGGGCTGTGGGACACGGCCGGCAATGACAGCTTCAAACAGATCCGACCAAGATCATACCAGCAGGCCGATGTTGTCCTCATCTGCTTCTCTGTGGCTAACCCCCACTCTCTCGCCAGTGTCCAGAACAAGTGGATCAATGAGGTTCGACAACACTTGCCCAGGGTACCGGTGCTGGTTGTGGCAACCCAGACAGACTTGAGGGAAATGGGTGGGCACCGGGGCACATGCATCACACCATCCGAGGGTAAACACGTGGCTCAAGATGTTAGAGCTAAAGGCTATTTGGAGTGCTCCTCCTTAGGCAACCGCGGTGTGCAGCAGGTGTTTGAGTACGCTGTGCGGACAGTTGTTAACCAGGCCAAGAAACAGGCCAGAAGACGCATGTTCAGCATGAACCAGTGTAAGGTCTTTTGACCCATTCACCTTGATTTTGTGAGCTCCTGAGCCTTTTATCAGATGATCTTTTTAAACGTATTATTCAAACTCAGTTGGTGTTGTAGGGGTACAAGAACACAAATTAGGATTTCTTTAATAAACTTGTTTTTCACTAACCTCCCCACAAGACCCTAAACTGGATCAGTATTTAAACTGAGATTACACTGACTGAAAACCTAACAGACTCTGATTCATATGTTTGACTTACCCATACATGTCCTCGAGAATTGTGTTTATTCTTGGTCTAAAGGGACAAAGCATTTGTGGCGAAGGACTTTTTTCTTAATTAAAGCTTTTATTCATCAAGGATAACGTCTATAAAAACCCTAGAGACATTTTATTTAAGGGGATGAAGTAAATAACGATATGCTTGTGTTGCTGTTTCTCAGCAGTTATTTAACATACCAAGAAAACGATAATGTACGTGTCAGCTCAAAGAGCCAAATGAGAATATTTTACCACGTTGGGCTGAACGTACTCGTATATATAGTTAAATTTGATTAGATATTACCAGAAAACAAGTGTTAATTAGTCAACAAACAGTTGACAGAAATGCATACATGCTGCGTAATGTTCTCTAGATTAGATTTGCATTTTTACATGTGAGGTCTTTTTAATTAACGACAAAAATCTAAAGATGATCTCGAATTTTTTCTCAGTAAATAAGTTTTTATTTTTATTGAAATCACGCAATGTGTATTAAAACCCCCCAAAAAACCTCTACTCAGAAAATATATATAAAAAGGTCCCCCCCTATTGTGTGTGTGCATGCGTGTATTTTATTTCTGGAACAACTAAGGTTTTAACACACTGACTACAACTTCCACTGATGTGAACATTCAGTGTGTTTGTACAGTTTTACCCATAGCAGAGGGCTGAACAAATGTGCAGCCACTGGGAAGTGTATGTTACTTTGAGTGTCAGATATTCAGTCATTTTTGGTGTAATTGCATTGGATTTAAGTTTATTTGCCTGCCATTAGAAGCCTCACATTATTTGTCATGTAATGTGAATAATTTTCACTTTGATTTCAGCAAATCAACACAAATTTCTACGCAGTGCCACAGAATATGATGGGAACTTTTGTAAACATGTTGTACTTCACTATATGCATATAGTGTATATCGTGTGGCCGGTGTTTTATGTTGCTATGCTGTTTTGCATGTTTTGTGTATCCCTAACAAGTGTTATATGAAATATGGAAGCAATTAAACTCAAAGGAAGTGTGGATCAGAGTGTGTAAAAAACAGTAAGAAGTTTTATATTTTTTCAGCACATTTTGAGAATAGCTGTTTCAAACTATAAAGTGTTTGGTTATTTCTTCAAACTAATGATAAGTATGTTAAAAACACTTTGTTTGAAGAAACCTTTATCAACCAATCAAAAAGACTTGTATATACTGGCTTTCAGTAGAGTGCTGGATCACAAAAAAAACAAAGCCCACCAAGCAGATTTGAAAAAGATCTGAACACCAATGAGCTTCCATATAAGGGCTTTACTTAATGTGTCATGTTCTGCATACAACGCTCGTCTGCAGTCTTTAGACGTCTAAGGTCTCAGACCGTTAATACGCAGCCATCTAATGTATGGGATGAGATGTATGGTTTATATAACTGTAGTAGCTGTATGATATATACTAATGCAGAGTGATGTGCAGAAAAATGTTAATGTTACTGTTGTATGATTAAATAAATTATGAATAATATGCATATTATAAAAACTTTATTCAAGTTATTAGATTTATTTATTTAGCCTAAAACTTGCTCCTGAGGGTTTTGGGACTCGTATCGGTGTAACCTGTTATACGCAGAAGCGGTATGATTAGAAATACCTTCTGGTGTTTATGTAAGGCCTTCACACTGTCAAGTGCGAAGACCAAAAATGTCAGGCTTGTCAAAAAAATTACAAGATTTTGATATTGTATGTATATTGTGTTGTATGTAAAATCAATTAAAATCAACGCACACACAGAAATCTATTTGTCTAAAGCTCCATTTCAAGTCAAAACGTAAGATATAGTCTGTAACAGTAACTCTGCAATAGCAGGCAACAAGAATAATTTTCATTATTTTGATATATGAGTTATTGACACTGTGAACATTTAGATTTTAAATGCCGTCAATACATCATCGCTTGTCCTAAACATGAGGGGTGAGACCCGTACATCAGAGAACGACACATATGGCTGAACAAATTAGTTCGTATGAAACAATTTTATTTCAGTTTAAACCAAACTTTATTGTTTTAGCTAAATGAAAGTCTAAAAAAGGACAACCAGGAAAAGCAAAGCACCAGGGACGAAGCTCAGAGGAGCTCTTCCTCCCCCCTCATGCTGTCTCCCGCTGTTTCTCTACATATCTCTGTCCTATATGGTGTTTAGAGCTGCTGAGGATGAGAGGTACAAATGAAGACTTTTGAAGGATATGGTGAAAAACACCTAACCACATCCCAGCACACACACATATAGTCTGTATATAATATAGACAAAGTTGTGCAAACACACACAACGACTCTCAACACATCTGTCCGCACACTTGAACACACACACACACACGTTTTTTTTGCACACACTGACACTTGTGCTGACAACCATACAGCTCCCTGTAGATAACACACAAGAAGAGCGTGAGCTGAAATTGATGAAACTGCAAGTCCATCAACGATGGTACAATAAGCCAGTTATCCGGGGTACAAATGAACCAGTGAGACTCTATTTGAGAGTTTGATTCATTTACTTTACAAAAAAAAGTTATTAAGTTTTACAGATCAGTTTGTGTGCTAAAGTTGTGTCATATGACATGAGCACGAGAAATTAGACTTCATTCACATAATAAACATTTAACAATATAAATAAAGCCCCATGCCAAAAGTCGTTTGTCAGAATTAAATGTGTTTCTGCTACATCATGTATTTGCTTTTGAAATAAAAATAAATCAAGTGTACAAACTGGTTTTAACTTTCCTTTAATTTTGCTATCTTCTAATCGAAGCCAAATAAGCTTGTTTGTTCTGTCAGGCAAATAATCTTAACATTGATTGTTTACGTTAGCTGACTTACTGGTCCTCAATAGACTTTATAGGAGTGATACACGTGTTGTCATAGAAGCAACGTTTGTAAAGATGTTATAAAATGTATAAATATGATATGATGTGGATGTGTTACTATATCGGTTTGTGTGTTTTGTGTATTCTTGCCAAGTGTTTTCTGAAATGTTTAAGTAATTAAGTGTGAATCAAACGTATAAAAACAACAGTGAGAAGTTGTGTATTTTTTCAGCACATGAAATTGTGTGTTCATTTTCATAGACGTACAAAGGTTACACATATGATTCATAGGTTTGCTGTGCTATTAGGACATAAACAGTTTAGAAAATCTTGAGCCAGTCTCTTTATTTTCCCTCTCTTGTCAAGTTTCCTTCTGATTTTTAGTAGCAAAAGCATAATTTCTACTTTGCTGCTGGTATATTTTTGAAGGGTACTTGTAATCCAAAGATGCTGTCACATGTTCAAATGTATCTGACGATAAATGTAAATGCATGTCGGCAGTTTTATAAGTGACAAATAAGAAATGCTTGACTTTAAGAGTTCAGCGTGTTTGACAGCCTGCTGTGGTCACAGCTTTCATCTCTCATTGTGCTCTCTGCCACAGCTACCACAATACCTTATCCTTGTCTTCTGTGTCGCTGTATGCCTCTGTCTCTCTCTCTGCCTCTGTGACACACACACACACACACACACACACACACACACACACACACACACACACACACACACACACACACACACACACACACACACACTGGTGGTGTACACAACTGTATGCAGCCAAGCCACTTCATAGTCAGAGAGTGGTGGGTGTGCTTCTTTCTCATATGCCTTGGAGGAGAATTCATAAACACAAGTGTCGCTAATAACGTTAATGACAATGAGTACATTTAACTTTGGTTTTATTCCAAAGCTCTTGCACTACTGTTACAGGAAAAACAGCCACTTGTTTCCATTTTTTACAATATTGCACAAAAGAAAGAAAGAAAAAAGCAGCATATCTAATAACTGATTCCAACAGACACGATTTACTAAAAAACAAGAAGAAATAAATGTATTTGTCCTTATTTTGCATTTTTTAAATGACGTAACAATCTGATTTTCAACAATTCCAGTGAAAAATTCAATTAAAGGCCAAAAGTAACAAAGCACCTCTCAGTACTTTCCAGTCTTCTTCCTGTGGTATTCAGGCTGTAGTGGCCTCAGTCAGTATGACAGTAAGTCATCACACATCCCTAAAACTAAATGCAGCTAAAAGCAAATAAACTATCTTAATATTTTAACCTTTGTTTTTCAACGAGACAAAATCACTTCTGGAAAAAAAGGGGGCCTTTCCAGTGCGATAATGTGGCTAACTGATCTGAGCTCTATACCACAGGGCCGAAAAGTAAAGTCACACGGTGGCTACACAAACAATTCTCGCTAGACATTATTAGTTAACTGTTAATTGTTTATATATTTGATGGGATCTGGCAATATAAAATCATTTATTATATTACCAGACAGAATATTTCAGATCAAAGTGCTTTTCTTACTGCAAATGAGCTCAGTTTACCAGAACCTGCTCATTATTGTGGGAGGGCGATAATCAGTTTATACATATTTTCCTCAGTTATGGCCAAACCACTGCTCTTTGAGCTTTCTGTGCCCATGTCTTTGTCTTTATCTCCCCCTTTTCTCTCTTTTGCTCTCATACAAACACACACACACACACACACACACACACACACACACACACACACACACACACACACACACACACACACACACACACACAGCACGTACCGGCAACACACAGTGAACCAAACATTGAAATGAAGATAAGGAATGGTTTAAAAAGCTGACTTTCTCAAACTCTAAGTCTTCTATTTCACACGTTCCTTCCTCACAGACACACACACACACGCATGCACGTACGCATGCACACACAGGAAACACCTGTCCTATACGAGCTCAGTACCACAGAAACTGAGTGACACATTAACACATCACATCACCATGCACACTTCTCTGCAGAATAAGACAGTAACACTGTGTCAATAACATTTCTCACTGACGTTTGATTCCTTAATCCATCTTTCCCATCATCCAGAAGTATTCTTTTACTCCAGGACGCAAGGATCCGTTTTTAACCAGTATTGGACTTAACCGGATGTAACCGGTGCGCTGATGTAAATTAAATAAATACTTTGAAACGTGAGCTTCTGTTTTTGCTATTATATAAATAATGTTTATCTTGTGTGTGCACAAATTAGCATAAAGTTCAAATGAAATGATTTGTGTTGATTTCCAAAGTTAAGTTTATATGTATTTCAGAATAAACAGATGAGTGCTTCTGCATTCTGTAGCTAGAGAGAGTTCTGAAACCTGTCCTAATTTTCTGCATTACTGAACAAGCGCTGAAGTTTTAGACTTTTGTGAATAAAGCTGATTGGCATTTCTTGTTCTCTTTAAGATCTGCCCTGCTTCACGTTTACATAACCTACAGCTCTGCCAACTTTAGCATCTTTACGCTGTGCGATAAATGAAAGTTAGCTTCACGTTTCATTTCCTTAGACAATAATCACTTTTTAAGCATCTTTTTACTGATGCGGAGGCTTTTGTTTTCTGTTTCATAGATGCAGACTGTAAGATTTTACAGTTTTTCTGTTTTGTTTTTACATTTTCTTCCAATGAATATGCTCGTTTAATACCTTTCTTTCCCTTTTTTCTTACTGTATTGTTGTATTTCTGAATACATGATCATAATTTCACTTTTTGGACTATGTTTTAAATAAACTCGGTTCGTATTTTGTATTTATATATTGTATAAGTACACAAAACAAGAAGATCTGAGAACAGAATCAGTTAGTCAGATTCAAGCAAACATGGAAGCAGTACTTTAGCATAAGTGTTAAAGATGCCAGGACTGCTGGGTGGTATGACAGAGATCTATTAGGTGTAGATTCCTCAACAGCTGAAGATGAAATCTGCTCTCAGTGGCTGATCTGTTGCCATGTTATTAAATTCCTGTTTACAGATTTAGACCCGGATCTGTGTAAAATTCATTGTCATGTGAAATGTTTGACTCGTTTCACATCCTCAGTGTTCCTGTTAAATGACATGAACATGGGCAAGAAAGTGTCACTGAGATGCACTGAATGTGTGTGACTGACATTTGTCATTAGCTGTGTAACACAGTAGGGTTCAGCGTGTGTGTGTGTGTGTGTGTGTGTGTGTGTGTGTGTGTGTGTGTGTGTATGTGTGTGTGCATGAGTGTGTGTGTCATACAGCTGGTTGTGGTCATGTACAGAAGTGGATGGGGCTGCAGGCATCGCATTTCACCCAGTGCATGTGTGCTATGTGATACTGCACCTGTACCTGTGTTTGAGTGTTTGTGTGGTTGTGTGTGCATGCATGTGTGATTGTGTGTGCGTGTATGTGTGTGTGATAGCTCCAGGTCCTGTTCCAGTAGCGATTACACACAGAGAGAGACAGTGACAGAGACGAACTGCGACTAACAACTAGCGAAGCATTGAGAGCTTCTGACAGGATGTAAGATTTCGAGAATTTTCTGTGGTCTCGGCTGGCTCGGCTTCAGCGAGGGAGAATGGAGATCAGAATCGAGTGACGCTGGATTAGGACACAAGCTGTCCCAGCGACTGCTTTGCTGAATAATTGATCCTTGGGCCTGTGACCGGTTAAGAATGAGGAAGGCATTGCTGATGGTTTGGATCGGCCTTTTGGTGCGAGGTCAGTTCTCATTTTGATGCCGTAGCTGTCACTAACTGTTGCACCGCTGAGGCGGGAGTTTGCTTTAATAAGCCAAGTTAGATTTGTTACTCTTCATCATCTGTAGTTTCCTTCTCTCTGTTTAGTGCAGCCTTCCATTCTCTTTCTGTGTGTTGCTCCTCAGTGTCCCATTGTGCTCAGGGTCATTATGCCCATAAACTTCTAAACGACCTGATGGAGAACTACTCCAATGCTCTGAGACCTGTAGAGGACACAGACAAAGCCCTCAATGTCTCCCTGCAGATCACTCTGTCACAGATCAAAGATATGGTGAGTAGAGAGGAACGTTTGTGGTCGCCCCCTTTTGTTACTTAAACTTTTCAATACGAGTCTGGGACGCGTATGTCCAAATCCAAGCCATCATTTCTTTAAAAGCCTGCAGGGGAATATATAATGTGGAAAAAAATTAAGGTATTTTGTAGTTTTTTTTAAATTTAATTACATTTATCAATAGCTAGGTGTATTTGTTCCCTTTTCAAACTGTGAGATGACTGCTATATTAGAAGAAACATTGTGTGGATTTGACCACTGCTTGGCCACACCGGTTCAACATTTTAACAGTGACATGCACAGTTTTTGCAATAAAATCCAGAGTGGCATTATGCCGAGGTTGCACTTTAACCCTTTAAAGCATGGACAATGAAACCATTGCAGACAATTCCAATAAAAAATTAAATATATGAGTTTTAATTTGTGTCATATTTTCTACATCTGGCTTTTCCCCCTCAAATGTATTGCTTAAAGATGTATTATGCAATTTATTTTGGATTTTCAGAGGAGTAAAAAATCCCACTGATGATGCAAAAGTCCTAAAAACCCAGAAAAAAATCCATATATTTAATATGCTTCAGTAGGTGTTAAGGGTTAAGATGGTGTGTAATAAAAAACAAATAATGCGGTATTATGTGGTAACATTTTACATCGATCTGATGACAATCTGAGCTGTAAAGATAAGAAATTTAAGAAGCAGCTGACAGTCACATTTTCCTGTAACATGTTTCAGATGATTTATTGTACAGTGGTAATAACTCACATACACTCAGCCTCCACTTTATTAGGCATGCCTGCGCAGACTAATGCAATTAAAAACACTCACCCGCTCCATCTTTTTGACACTCAGTCGTGTATGTTTTAGTGCTGAGGTTGCTCTGCGGTTGTCATAATGAAGATAAGCAATGTTGCAACTGAATAAAGATATAATCATATTTATGCTAATTTGAAGAAATTGCGATTTCCAAATGCCAAGCACCCACCAAACCCCATGGTTCCCACACTTAGTCCCCTTTATACCAGCCTGCTGTGTTAGACCCTCACTGGCTGTTATGAAACTCCACGCCTCCAGTTTGAAACTCAAGCATTCAGTAACAAATTTACATTTCTAAAAGCACTAGCTGGGAAACCCAGATCATTTAACCTTTGTAGGCCTCTTCTCAGATCTGACAAAGAGGCTGTTTTCACAGAGCTTCTTTACTCCCAGTGGTCACATCTTCAGAGCTACAGATAAAGATGGGTTTCAGCATACAGCCTTTCAGTGTACTGTGAGGATCACACTCAGGATAATGTAATATAAAGTAGGAGTCTTCAAGTGTACTCCGTTTGTGGGAGCCATAAATCGAGGCACTGTCACTGTGTCTATGTTCGTGTGTGTTTAGGATGAGAGGAATCAGGTGTTAACCACATACCTGTGGATCAGGCAGGTCTGGCATGATGCCTACCTGAAGTGGGACAAGGAGGAATATGATGACCTTGAAATGATCAACATCCCCAGTGACCTGGTTTGGAAGCCCGACATTGTCCTCTATAACAAGTCAGTAACAAACAAAGACAGAAGAACAGAAAGAAGATGAGGAATCATATTTTTATAGTTAATCAAATGGAAAAGGTGCATCTGATCGAGCTCACGCATTCCTTCTGTTTTTGTCCACGTAGAGCAGATGAGGAGTCGTCAGGCCCATCCAACACTAACGTGAAGCTGCGTTACAACGGAGAGATCATCTGGGACTCTCCGGCCATCACAAAGAGCTCTTGTGTGGTGGACGTCTCCTACTTCCCCTTTGACTGGCAGCAGTGCAATCTCACATTTGGCTCCTGGACCTACAATGGAAACCAGGTGTGTCTGCACACAGGGAGCATGTAGAGCAAGAAGGAGACAGATATATGGCTGACAAACACATAGCGTCTTAAATATTTATCAGTATGTTCTCACTGCTGAACTCAGTGATAGAAAGTATGGAAACACTCATGGACACTACTGAGTGAACAGATGAACACAAGCAAAATGTGCTAAAGTAGATGTTTAAGGAGCTTATTTCTCCATACAGTTGTGGTAGAAGTTTAAATACACTCATTGTGGTAATTTTGAGCTTTTCTTTGAACTGTTGTTTTCCAGGGTGGAATGATTTTCTAATTTGCAACACTGGGTTTAAGTTATTGTGGTGGGTGTTGTTTTTGTGTGATTTAAATGTTCATTTTCTTGGTTTTAACATGATTTCATCATCGTAGTTCTACTTGTTTGTACATGTTTCACTAACATCTTTTCATCGTGCTTTTGTATGGACTCCACACAGGTGGACATCAGTTTGGGCATGGACAGCGGGGACCTGTCTGACTTTGTGGAGAATGTGGAGTGGGAGTGTCACGGCATGCCAGCGGTTAGAAACGTCATGATGTATGGCTGCTGTTCCGATCCTTACACTGAAATCACCTACACCCTGCTCCTGAAGAGGCGCTCCTCCTTCTACATCTTCAACTTGCTCCTCCCCTGCTTACTCATCTCCTTCCTGGCTCCGCTGGGCTTCTACCTTCCAGCCGACTCGGGGGAGAAAGTTTCCTTGGGGGTGACGGTTCTGCTGGCGCTCACTGTGTTCCAGTTGTTGGTGGCTGAGAGCATGCCTCCTGCAGAAAGCATGCCCTACATAGGTCTGATTTATTTATGGAAGTATGGAAACTGTAGAAAGTCATAATAAAAACAGGCATAATAAAAATGCATAAAAATTCATTCAAAAATATAAAGCACAAGGTCAAAATTTTGACAGATTTTACACATAAATCGGGGCCCCACTGGTTACTTAGTCTTGTGGTTATATATTAAAATTTTGCATGGTATCTCAAGATAAATAAACCAGTATTACCTACTTTTAAGCTACCCATACACTTGACCCTATGTATTTATTATTTTTACAGACTTTTTAATAGACTCTATTTATAAATCTGTAATTTCTTCTATCTTCCTTTTTAGGGAAGTACTACATTGCCACCATGACTATGATCACAGCCTCCACTTCTCTCACCATCTTCATCATGAACATTCATTTCTGCGGTGCTGAAGCCAAACCAGTCCCTTACTGGGCTAAGGTGCTCATCATTGACTACATGTCAAAAATCTTCTTTGTCTATGAAGTCGGGGAGAACTGCACCACGCCAGAAAGCGAGAGGACCCCGCTCTACCCAGAGGAACCAATGGGTGATAAGAGCTGCTACCATGACGACCGCTTCCATGATGGCTTCTACTATACTGACAGTGATCCAAACAAATACAGCAATGGGAATGGTGTACATCATCACAAAAACCATCACAAAAGACAAGCAAATGGCAACACCAACAGCAGGCATCACCATTACAACAACCATAACAACCACGCTTCCAGGCTGGAGAGGGGTGACGCAAAGCATGAGCCCACTCAGCGTTACCACCACATCAGGAGGGATGAACTAGATTACCAGGCTCCTCGGCATCCACTGCACCTCCAACACCTGAATGGGGGGTTTAAGGAGCAGATCCTCTATTCCTCAGAGAAGATTCAAGTCCCTGCCTGTCCCTGCTGCTGCCCCTCTATCCAACATAAACAGGTGACACTTCATGCTGTTTCATCCTTTACTACTTTTAAATGCAACTAATATTAATTTAGAAGCGATATGTAGGACTTTTATATGTTTAATATTTTTTATTGCCAGTGTGTGAGTGGTAAAATGACATCTTCTCCATGTCTTTGGGTTGCCCCTTACAGCCTGTGAACTTGGTGAATGGGGAAGGAGTTATTTTCATTTTAATGATCCCTCCCTCAGTGTCTCTCTTCTGCCCCTTTGCCATTACGGAACAATAGCTGGCAAGGAACAAGGAACTGTACAAACCACAAAACAGTTTGTTTCATCACAGCATAAACTCTAAAAGAAACTCCAGATAAGGACAGAAACCAATGAGTAATCAATTAATGAGGATTTTTCTTTAAAAATGTTAGCGAGGACACAAACTAAGATTAGTGAGCTAGCTGCTATGTTGGCAAGTCAGAAATCCATTTGTGTTGGCCAGGGGTTAAACTGTGATTTGTCAGATAGGGGAAACCCTAATATCTGGTTTAGTTGTGCAACCTCGGAAAACCACCTAGAAATAGACACACAAAACTTTAGAAGCTTATTTCTGCCACTGGAAGGAAAATGCCAGGAAGATTTAGATCAAAGTCAAAATTTTTTAGATATTATCCAGAAGTTTGGGGTTAAATACCTGGAAATTTCAAGCTACTTCTGAATGATCTATAAAAGCTTGTATTGTGAGTTCCAGTAGATTGGTTTTCTTTGCATATAGACCATTAACACTCTGTTCCTGCTGATCTGAAGCTTACTGATCTTTTGGGATTTAACTGAACTGAACAATATGTAAGCTGATCAGCTTAAATATAAATTGATGTCTTGATGTAACCGTACACTGACAATGAACGCCACAGACTACCCTGCACCAGTCCAACATATTGCATCACTGTAAACTTCACCACAGTACTGCAAACTAACCAGTTTATCCAGTATTAATCTGTACTAAACTTCCCAGTATTTTCATGGATGAAGCATTGAGCCAATATCTCATTTTTAAAAAATCATGCGTGATTTAGAAACACAGTGCTGAGAAAGAAAAAAATATGTTGAGGGTGTAAGTGGGAGTTGGATATTATTTTCTTTATATTAAGCAAGCATCTTATGGTATCAGGAGGAAGCAGCACCTGACTACAGCATTAGGGAACCGGTTTCTAGTCCAAATTCTTAAAATTGTTAGCATGTCTACCTATCGATCCCGTTGTTGGTTCTTGCACTCGTACTACAATCAACTGATTTCAGTTTGCATTTCAGAGGAGGAAAATAGCGACAGTCTAGAGCGTAGATATGGACATTTATTTTATTATTATTGCACAAAAGGACAAAATAAATGGTAAAGTGGAAAACTGCATCCAGGACAGAAACAAACACATCATGCTGCTAACACAACTTTGGGTTTTTGAAAGCATCTGCCAAGAGGGCATGCTAACGTTAAGCTAGTCAAGAATCCAGAGTGAAATCTGAGTGAATGCTGACTGCAGCAGCAAGACCCTGAACTTCAACTGGTATAAAGCAGATGAGCAGTTAGGCTGCATCCTGGGAAATGCTGGAACATCATAACCGGATAGTTTCAGTCCACTTTAACACTTGGAATTGTTGCTAACACTGGCTAACATGAGGCAGAAGAAAACCAAATAGGACAACCTCAAGAGAAAAAGCCAACCCCAAGCTTTCTTCTTGCTAATGTTAGGTAATTTTAGCCTGCCTAACTATCGAATGTAGTGCGAGTAAGCTAATTTATTCAGACCCTCAGGGCTGCCATGGCTGGTAATCTGGATCGTTTTAAATGGCTTAATCAGTAAATTAATTTATCAGCAAAGTTATAAATAGCTTGCAAACCTTTTTTTATGCACATGAACACCAAAATGCTTCATCAGCCAACGTAAGCCATGGTGCATCTTAAGTGTTGAGTCCGACTGTGTGTTTATCCAAGAATAAATAAAAGCAATGGTACAAAGCAAGAAACTGTTTCCCACAGAAAAGGGGGGAAAATGAGGAAGATTATAAGGAGGAGACACTGGACTCACCTGACAGCACTGATAGTAGTAAAACTTCCAGGGAAAAATCTTTTTAAAAACCTTATTTGGGGGAAAGCCAGCAATTTGTAAAAGTGTTTTTGTTAGACTTCCCTGGTGATGTATTCTCATGCCCTGGTGTCCTTTGAAATTAAATTAAATTTAGACGATGTTTCAAACTAAGTGTGTTAAAGCATAAAGGAACTACAGCAAATGCAACACTGCAACATAACAGCGCTGAACGGTCTGGTATGAACCTCTTGCTGTCATGTAAATTCTAGAAACTTATAGACTGCAGTTTGTCTAATGGCCACAAGTGTCATTAGCAGCAATGGCTTTCTGGATGTTATATAAATAACCTTTAAGTGTCCATCTGTCCTTTCTTCAGGTGGTTAAGAACATCGAGTACATTGCAAACTGTTTCCGTGAGCAGAGAGCCACGTGCATCAAGGTAGCAGAGTGGAAGAAAGTTGCCAAGGTGATGGATCGGTTTTTTATGTGGATCTTTTTCGTCATGGTCTTCCTCATGAGCATTCTCATCATTGCCAAGGCGTCTTGATAGCTTCTTCTACTTTTCATCGACACTAAACCTCCAGTCTTGTTACACCTCTGTTCGACTTTAATGCAACGTGAGACAAATGAAGACTATTTTGTCCGCAAGAAAACCGTGTTTCATGTCAGTATTGTGTGTGTGTGTGTGTGTGTGTGTGTGTGTGTGTGTGTGTGTGTGTGTGTGTGTGTGTGTGTGTGTGTGTGTTTGTGTGCGTGTATGTAAGTGTTTGTCTGGGGTTTTTGTTTTGTTTCGACGTAAAGAAGACGAGGTCACTGCACACAAATCATCCATTTAACCACACGTGTGCACGGAAAGCCTCTCGGTTAGTTTATGTAAGATCTGTTTGCATGTGTCACAGAGCAGTGGAGCAGTAAGACAATCCAGGCCTTGCCTTGAACATGCATGGACTCTATTATTGATGAGCTAACAGCCAAACATCCAGCTATAGGCATTACATTTCTTGCCTTACGTTTTAAGCAACCAGAGGATGCTATTTTCCAGAGTTGGCTACGATGTGGGAGGGAGCACCAAGAGGAAAACCTGAAATACTTTTGAAACAGTGTAAATGTCGATGACACAGCCTATGAATCACATCTATCCTTATAGACACTATCACTGGTAGATCGTGTGAGTTAATGCTGTTAAAGCCACATGAAACTGACATTGGTTTACAAGTTCTCCATACTTGAAGAGAAAAGGTGAACATTTACCTCACAAAGACTTTTAACACACTATCTGACCTTAGTGATACTTTTTCACAATAAAGGGTGATGCACTCTACCTTATTGCTAATTTACACTTTGCTCAATGGCACAATTAAAAATAAACCTTTGATATTGTGTTATTAAAAATGATTGTTGCTCAGTTTGTGGTGGTTTAAATCTTATTTGGTGTGTTTGTGAATTCTGTCCCCTTCTTATTGTCCTGTTTTTGTTTTTGTTTTTTTTTTTTATATAAAATGCAGCTTATAAACTTAACATTGTATCTTATCCATATCACAGACACTCATTTTCCCTCACCTGTTTTTTTTTGATGATTAGCAGTTTGTTTGGACTGTAGAGGGCAGGCAACTGAATGAACCTGGTTTATTTTATTTAAATGTTTCAATTCAGAAAAGAGCCTCTGGAGGGCAGATTAGGTCAAATTAGAGACGATTCAGTTACTGACTGAATGAATTAATGAATGAACTTGCATAACCAAATGTCCCATAGATACTTTAACAGTACAAGAGGTAAAAACAGAGGATAGAATCATAAATTAATGTATTAGCACTTTTTCTATAAGTCAGTACTCATTAAAATCAGGTAGACAAGCATATAAAACACACACACACACACACACACACACACACACACACACACACACACACACACACACACACACACACACACACACACACACACACACACACAGCATGATCCAACACGACTGGTTTGGCAGTGGGTGAAGGTCTGGGAGGGAAATCCTTGAAATCTTATACAGATTTTCACATTTTTGGCCAACAGTCAGAGGTTGGGCTCGTTCAGTGGGCCTCTGGTTCCTTCTGGAGGACAATGATCATCCTCATGTGGCCAGAGTGTGTAGACAGTTCCTGGATGGCAAAAGCATTAATGCAACTGACTGGCTCTCATGTTCCTAAATAAAAAACACAAAACAACAACAACAAAAAAGTACATTGTTCTTTAAATCTTTTTCGAATTGGAAGGAAATATTAGTAATAGAAAGTAATAAAGTTTATTGCAGGCTTAAATTGAAGTTCATTATTATTTATCTTCCCATTTTCAGACACCAAATAAATTCCTTCATAGCTGACTAAATGATTTTCTTTCTGCAGTATTTTTTAAAAAATTACATCAATAATAAAAAAAACAATCAATTGTTGCTTAATCTTTAAAAAAAAGTCTACTGTCCTCCTTGTCATTGCTGTCACAAAGACATCGCTGTCAGGCTGTTATGAGAAGAACTAATCTTTGCTTCCATCTAGTGGAGTTTGGAAAAAGAAATACTGAGTTAGCCTACAGTTAGCAGCGTGCTATGAAAGCAACACGAAGGACAACATTTAGCTGATAATTTCCTCTCGCCAAGAGATGCAACACAAAGTTATTGCAAAGACTTTTAGACATTCTTGTGCAGATGTGTCTGCTTCTGTTTCTTTGGATTGTTTGACCTCAACAAGGACAGAATAACAACTCATTTTTGACCCCTGGTACCTAAATGACAAATACATATATAAATATCACATTACTATCCTGTTGACAACACTCCTCCCAACCTCTTCACAAACTGCTTGTATCTGCATTATCAGGCTGCTTCTTTCTGGACTGTGTTTTCTCAGAGCAGAGGCCTGCTGAGCCGAGTGCTTCAGATATACAAACTTTCTTCAATCATGAGAAAAAAAGCAGTAATGACAGTTAGAGTCCAGAGGGACCATATGGTCTGACATACCTACCGAGATATCTACAGAACTACAGTGTTTTGGGAGAATAATGAGGATAAACAATAATTCATGTCATTCATCAGTTTTGCACTTTGCTTTTTCCTTCCTTGTTCACAAAAAGTGAAGAAGAAAGTGGAAGAAGAAAGGTGTATTAGCCTCCTCTACTTCCTAGATAGGAGGAAAAAGAGGAAGTGAGACAGAACTAATAGACATTTCTTGGTGGTGCACATCCATGAACGGGGTGTGATAGGTGGGAGCAGGAATCTGGCTGAGCTGCTGGCCACAAGAGATGGAAAGTACTATGTTGTAGCAAAGAACAGGTGCTGGAAGTCATTTTGCTTGGTGGATATTATGAAGTAAGGTAATTAAAAAAAAAAGCACAAAATCACAGGAAATTGCTAGAAAATGGATGAAGATGTAGCTCATCACCTACAGATGGAGAAGTGGTTATTGAATGAGAACTAGGAGCAGCAGAATGTAACAAATTAGCACTATGAGAGAAATTTAAAGATGGTTCAGCAAAAATCAGAGGAAGGAGAAACTGGTAAGAGAAATGGGGAGGATTTTAGGGGAGAGCCTGAGGAAAATGACAGAAAGGAGAAGATACAAGAGAAGCAGTTGACTGAAGTTCTGAGTAAGACTTGACTGATAAGACCTCACAAAGTTACCAACATGTTTGAGGAGCAGGTGGAGTAGAAAGAGAAAGGGATAAAATCAATGGAGGAGAGGATCTAAAAAGATTACAGTAAAAAAATAAAAATACTGAAGGGGAAGTTCAGGAAATACAAAAGGGAAGATGTGACGAGAGTTTCTTTGAAGACACTTAAATTAATTCGTCCAGAGTTCAGAGGAGAAGAGGGGGAAAAGCAAATGGATGATGGACTCACAGATCAGAGGAAGAAAATTCACAAAGAAATGGACATGCAGATGGAAAAGCAGAGGATGGAAAAGCTGAGAACTGAGGCCCTTCGAGGATGAAGTAAAACCCATCAAAATAAAGTTTGAGCAACAAAAGGTTAGTGAAGAAAGCCCCAAGAGACACTGGAGGACAACCTGTGAAGAGAACGAGAAAAGTGCGACAAGGAAATCCCAAAGATGGAAAAGCAGTTTGACAGTAAGTGTTAGGATCTCTGCAGAGAGACAGCACAGGGACAAGAGATGAGACTGAATGCAGCTTTGTGAATGCTGGAACTTACCACTGTGTACAATAACAGCACTAACACTTTGTGTTAAATGTTTACCATTCATGTGTTTGCTGGCACAATAATTACTATTATTAATTACTATAATATGCTCTGGCCTTTAAACTGTCTTCTTTGATTTGACCATTACCTGCAACAGGGAGTTAATGCCCATGTGTAAACACTTTCATTTCAACGAAGAGACCTAATTCCTTTGTATGTCTTACCCTGCCAAAAGCACAAAAAAAGTACAAAATCTCAACGGTGACAGACATAATCTGATGATCACCTCCACGCCCTCTGCTTTGTGCTGCTATCTCTATCTCTTTCATTTAAACCTTTTTTCGAATAAAATCCCATTGCCATTAATAAAGATCAAATATTGCTTGAGTGCTATTTCAGCATCATTACCGATGTTGTGACTTCAACTGTGCCATCTGCTTCTGTTCCCAGCCAAAAACTCTGCTTTTATCCACTGCCCTGTGCGTCTGTGTGTGTCTGTGTTTGAGTGCACTTGTATTACTGATGTTGTGGGAACAGACCATTATTCTGTTTATACAGTCTTGACCTAACTCTGTTTTGGAGACAAAATATGAATTCCAGTAATGTAAATTACTTTATTTCAGCTGAGCACTTGTTCTCCGACTTCGTTTCAGTGTTCACCTGAAAGTAAAGTGAGTAAAGTAGTAGTCTGAGTTTGGGTTAGATTAAGTCTCCAGAAAAGAAGTTTATGTCAAAGTCCTCTGAAGAAATGTGTATGCATGTCATGTATATATATATATATATATATATATATATATATATATATATATATATATATATATATATATATATATATATATATAATATATAACAGCTAAGATACTGCGCAGGACCCTCAAGCTCCCAGGCCTCAGGTAGAGGACCCGAGCTTGAAGGATTGACCGTGTTTTTTTTTTATACTTCAAGTTTGGGTTCTCTACCAGAGGCCTGGCAGATAAAACAGTACAACACAGTGCATGAATACATGGTAAAACAAAACATAAGGGAATACAGTCTGAATCTCTGAGAGTTAATATTAAAAAAACACCATATCACCATCATCGTAAGTAACAGCCAGCAGTCTGTTAACTTATTATAAGACTGAAAATGTGACAAACTGGATTTTGTAGGTGTTTTTGTTACCTTTGGATACAGGCCAGCTGTCTCCTGGTCAGTCAAAGCATCTTTTTGAGCAGAAAATCAAACTATTGTTGTGAAATTGAATAATTTGATACTGTAACAATTCTCCTGTGTCCTTGACCAAAGCATGGATTTACAGAAATTATGTGAAAATAATGATTAGCTGATAAACCAATATAATGAGATTAAGGACGTGATTGTTTGGATACTGGGTGATTGAGGGAAAATAAACACTACAAATGATGTGACTGACTTCACTGTTTTGAAAACATGCAAATATTTTTGAGTGAAACCAGATGAAGAGATGTCATGGTCCTGGGTCTTTTGATGCAACGTTGTGTGTTATGGACTCTTTTTTAATTAATGGATTGCAGATATTATGTTTGTTTACATCCTCAGGCTATATTTTTAATACTTGGCTATAGTTTTCTTATATTCCGTTTCAGTTTATTCTGCCTGCTGTGTGTTTCCCGTACCTTGTTAAGTCTCTGGCTCTGTCTTAGCTGTCTCCTGTTTTAGTTAGTTAGTTTTGTTTTAGTAACTTTTGTGTCATTTTTTAGGTTTTAGTTAAGTTTAGTTAAGGGTTTAGTTTAACTTTAGTTCCAGCTGTGCTCCCACCTCTTGTGTATTTATTTTCTGAGGCTCCTCTCTAGTAGTGTGCTCCTGTATTTTGTGTTTTCCCTTAGTTTTTCCTTAGCTTCTGAGTTTTCTGCATTTTTGATTCCAGCACTGTCTTGGCTTTTGTATTTTTGGTTTTTGTGAGAATACTAAAATACAAAGCAATACAACTTTTTGGAGTTAAGGACTGTTTCTGTGTCCTGCATTTGGGTCCACACTCTGCCTGCCACATAGAATATCTTGACAACTATATTTAGATAATAAACCAAAAAGCCATGTATTCCTGTCATACATAAATATTCAAGACACTGTTATAAATAAAGATTAGAGACACTGAATGTGTCTGTGAGGAAAGAAAAAACAAAGAAAACCAAAACGAATATCCTGATTCAAATGCATGAAACAAAAAAATTGTAATAATAAAACGCTATGGGGGGATTTTAGTTTCAGCATTTCTGGCTGTAATCTCTATGAACTGAAAAACTGGCCTAAATTAATGGGAACATCTGTAAAGGAAAGTCTTTTGTGTGTTTGTGTTGAATCATCCTGCTTTCATTTAGTTACAGCAACGTCTCCACTGATGGTAAGAGTCCTGAGATTAGGAAAATAAGAGAGAGAGAGAGAGAGCGAGAGTGAGAGACCGGGAAGGGATTAATCTCAAACAGTAATGCAGAATGAAACTGTTCACAGAGAAAATTAAAAATGGCTCGACATGATTTCTGCTTTTCTCAGGTGGCAAACTTCTCTCAGCTCTGCGCGTCTGGGAGCTGTGCTGTCAGCAGTGAGCATAGCTGGTGGTGCATCAGGTCCCCAGTCAGTCTGCTGTGCGCTCAGAGCAGAAGCTGAGATCAGCCCGAGTGGAGCAGGACACTCAGTCGCCACTGTGGGTTACCATTAAGACTCTTGTTTTGTTAGTGGCGAGGATTCTCGCACTTTAACTTCGACATGTGGCCGAGCGCAGGACGAGGCGATGAATAATACAACCGGCTTGGCGCTGGTAGGAGCTAGGAGCCGGGAAGGGTTACCGGCGCACCGCGTCTTGACGGGCTGTGTTCTGGCGCTGCTCATCATTTGGACACTTTTAGGTAACTTCACGGTGTGCGCGGCCGTTTATCGCTATCGGCACCTGCGCGCAAAAGTAACCAACGTCTTCATCGTGTCGTTGGCTCTGTCGGACCTCCTGGTGGCCGTGCTGGTGATGCCGTGGAAAGCGGTGGCCGAAGTGGCCGGTTTCTGGCCGTTCGGGGGCTTCTGTAAAACCTGGCTGGCCTGCGACATCATGTGTTCAACGGCCTCCATCCTAAACCTGTGCGTCATTAGTGTGGACCGATACTGGGCCATCTCCAACCCGTTTCGCTATGAGAGGAGTATGAATAGGAGGGTTGCATCCGTCATCATCGGTGTGACCTGGACAGTGTCTGTGGTCATCTCCTTCGTTCCTGTACAGCTAAACTGGCACCGGGCGGAGATCGGTGACCCAACCGGGGAGAATCCGGCGCACTACGGTAGTAGTATTGACAGCTGTGACTCAAGCCTCAGCCGCACATATGCCATCTCCTCCTCCCTCATCAGCTTCTACATCCCGGTCGCGATCATGATTGTGACATACACACGCATCTACCGGATAGCCCAAATGCAGATACGCATGATATCCTCCTTGGAGCGGGCTGCTGAGCACGCGCAGAGTTGCCGCTCGGACGTTCCTGAACTGATTTCACACCTGTGCACAGAAATGAGCACCCGCTCGTCTCAGTCTCACATCAGTCTACATCCGGACTGCCAGCCCTCTAATCAGTCACACTGCGAGCTCAAAGTCTCCATCAGAAAAGAGACAAAAGTGCTCAAAACTCTGAGCATCATAATGGGCGTGTTCGTCTGCTGCTGGCTGCCTTTCTTTATCCTCAACTGCGCTCTGCCTTTCTGTCCCGGACCAGCTGCTCCGGCGGCCCAACGCGGCCCTTACTGCGTTAGCGAAAAAACTTTTGATGTCTTTGTGTGGATCGGCTGGAGCAATTCGTCTCTAAACCCGGTCATATATGCGTTCAACGCGGACTTCAGAGACGCTTTCCTGCGCCTGTTGCGCTGCCGGGGACGCGGATTTTTGGCCGCGGTGAGTGCCGCGGTGGAGACGGTAATGGCGAGTAACCAGGCGGGAAACTCCAAGCGAGAAAGCCCGACGAAGGTGAGGCTGGACGTCTCCTGCGCGACAAACACGAGGGGAAGTGAGGACAGCGGGAACACTACGGTGACTGTGTTTTATCACAGAGGGACGAGGTCAGAACAAGTGACGGACACTGAGGACAGGAGCGACAGAGACAAGCTGACGCACATTCCCATCTGAGCGGGATCATTTCAGGGGTCGAGGGGTAAGGCAAACACAAGGAGAACAGACTAAACCCCGGATGTAGAGGGACAGGAAAAGTGAAGCACTGAATTTTTCCCACCAGGGAGATCTCGAGGACCCACAAAATAACCCACCTTACTGCTACACTACATCTGGATGTCTTCTAAAGTCTTTTTCCCATCCTGGGATTAGGGAGTGTGTTTGGATAACTGTGGGTGGTGCAGCTGTTTCTACCTGTGTGTAGACATAAGCTTTATCTTTGCTGATCAGTGCCCAACAAAATCTTTAGGTTAAAATATTCTGAATCAAAATTTGAAGGGGGGCTGTTGAAAAGTTTATAAAAATAGCAGGCTGAATTAGGTGGAGAAGAAAAAGGGAGAAAATATGACCCTTTTATGAAGAAAATATATATAGTTGTACTTTGGAAGTAAAGGGGACACCCGTAGGTGAATACATGCTTGAATCAGGCAGAGGGAGGTGCATCCTTCTCACCCTCACCTCCAGCTTTCAGATCGGAGTAGATGTTTTACATGGATGGGTGGATTAACAGAAAAATTTACTCAGTAGGACAGAGGTTTTGCAGAGTGGCCATTCAAAAGGCAAATAGCTGGCTTTCCTCTCTCTCTTCCCCCAGTGTGGAGAGAGATTTACCAGAGGTCAGGATTTTTGTGACTCTCTAGAAATGGGATTATGTAAGTAACTCACATTAGCACCCGTCAGCTGTGCATCTTGGTGGATGCACGGTGCACTCTGTTACCCCCGCACACCCCCACCTAACCCAGCCACCCCTCCCTCTTTCCCCTGAAAGAAACAATCATGAATTATTTGTAGTGGTTGTTCCTGTGAAAGATGTCCTGACCAGCAAGAACACAGAAGCTTTTATGGTGACAACTCCTGAAAACACAAGATGTGATTCTTTGCAGTAAGGCTGATGCAGAAATGGCCACCACAAGAGCAGAGGCACGCAGTCTCGTCTGCTCTGGATGAACTTTCTGCATATTTTCATCTGTTCATTTTAATTTCACAGGACCTTGTTGGTGTTAAATATGAACGCGTCTGTTGTGACCTGAAAGAGCCACCAAGCCTTAATGGAACCAACAAGAAATATGTTTTTCAACTGCAGTTTGTTTCTAAAACCACACACACATAAGCCTGTAAACCAGAATTTGCTGTTTTCCCACTTTTATTTGTGTTTTAAGGCCTAAACAAAAAAGTAAAGGTGACTTTCTGTATTACTCATTTCCAGTCTATACTCACTGGCTACTTGATTAGGTATACTTTTGGAACTGCTTGTTAATACAAATATCCAATCAGCCAATCACACTGGAGCAACTGGTCAGGATTACCTGCTGAAGTTCAAACTGAGCATAAGAATGGGCAAGAAAGTCAATTTAAGTGACTTTAAACATGAAATGGTTTAGGATTTACAGAAAACGGGCTGAATGTCCAGTGAGCAGCAGGTCTCTGGGTGAAAATTGATATTGATATCAGCAGTCAGAGGAAAATGGCTAGACTGCTTCGAACTGATAGGAAGGCAGGAGAATATCAAATAACTAATTGTTCCAATTAAGGTATGTGGAAGAAAATCTCTGGCACAATATGTCATATTTTGAAGCCCAAGCAGAAGACCACGTGTGGTACCACTCCTATCAGGTAAGAACAGGAAACTGAGGCTACAAAATCTGGATCCATCCTTGTTGATGCATCGTATATCAGGATAATCGTTTATGTCACAAAGCTTAATTAATATTAAATTGGTTTCTTGAACATGACGGTGAGTTCACTGTACTGAAATAGCCTCCGCAGATTCCAATCCAACAGCGCATTTGGGATGTGTTGGAACAGGAGGTTGACATCATGCATGTGCAACTAACAAATTTGCTGCAACAGTGTGATGCTATCATGCCAACATGGACAAAAATCTCAGAGGAATGTTTCCAGCACTTGTGAAACCTGGGACTTCTTTAGCCCTACTGCTAATCCAAAAAAAATGGAACTTCCTTTTCTTTTGAATAGAGTTGTGAAAAGCTCTATTAAACCCATGTTAACTTTTTTTCCTGACATCAATATATTAGCTGTTTCTCAAACCAAAGAAGCCCTTCCTGAATAGGCTGTACCTCATAGCATAGCATCTAGTTTTTCCAAATAAAACCATCATAAATGTTCCAAGAGGCATTAACATGAGTAACATGGTTGAATGACAAGAATTAGTCTAGTAGACGGTGACTGCAACACCTTCTTCTGTCAGCACAGCTTTCAGTCAAGGTGGTTACAGTCCAAACTTTAAACGTTAAAATCCAAACAGGTGAGTTATAAAAACCTTTATGGTCCAAAGTTTGAACACATGAGTGAAGTTACATTTTAGCTTAATACATCAAATATATTTTTCAGGATACAGGGAGTGCAGAATTATTAGGCAAGTTGTATTTCTGAGGAATAATTTTATTATTGAACAACAACCATGTTCTCAATGAACCCAAAAAAACTCATTAATATCAAAGCTGAATGTTTTTGGAAGTAGTTTTTAGTTTGTTTTTAGTTTTAGCTATTTTAGGGGGATATCTGTGTGTGCAGGTGACTATTACTGTGCATAATTATTAGGCAACTTAACAAAAAACAAATATATACCCATTTCAATTATTTATTTTTACCAGTGACACCAATATAACATCTCCACATTCACAAATATACATTTCTGACATTCAAAAACAAAACAAAAACAAATCAGCGACCAATATAGCCACCTTTCTTTGCAAGGACACTCAAAAGCCTGCCATCCATGGATTCTGTCAGTGTTTTGATCTGTCCACCATCAACATTGCGTGCAGCAGCAACCACAGCCTCCCAGACACTGTTCAGAGAGGTGTACTGTTTTCCCTCCTTGTAAATCTCACATTTGATGATGGACCACAGGTTCTCAATGGGGTTCAGATCAGGTGAACAAGGTGGCCATGTCATTAGTTTTTCTTCTTTTATACCCTTTCTTGCCAGCCACGCTGTGGAGTACTTGGACGCGTGTGATGGAGCATTGTCCTGCATGAAAATCATGTTTTTCTTGAAGGATGCAGACTTCTTCCTGTACCACTGCTTGAAGAAGGTGTCTTCCAGAAACTGGCAGTAGGACTGGGAGTTGAGCTTGATTCCATCCTCAACCCGAAGAGGCCCCACAAGTTCATCTTTGATGATACCAGCCCAAACCAGTACTCCACCTCCACCTTGCTGGCGTCTGAGTCGGACTGGAGCTCTCTGCCCTTTACCAATCCAGCCACGGGCCCATCCATCTGGCCCATCAAGACTCACTCTCATTTCATCAGTCCATAAAACCTTAGAAAAAACAGTCTTGAGATATTTCTTGGCCCAGTCTTGACGTTTCAGCTTGTGTGTCTTGTTCAGTGGTGGTCGTCTTTCAGCCTTTCTTACCTTGGCCATGTCTCTGAGTATTGCACACCTTGTGCTTTTGGGCACTCCAGTGATGTTGCAGCTCTGAAATATGGCCAAACTGGTGGCAAGTGGCATCTTGGCAGCTGCACGCTTGACTTTTCTCAGGTCATGGGCAGTTATTTTGCGCCTTGGTTTTTCCACACGCTTCTTGCGACCCTGTTGACTATTTTGAATGAAACGCTTGATTGTTCGATGATCACGCTTCAGAAGCTTTGCAATTTTGAGACTGCTGCATCCCTCTGCAAGATATCTCACTATTTTAGACTTTTCTGAGCCTGTCAAGTCCTTCTTTTGACCCATTTTGCCAAAGGAAAGGACGTTGCCTAATAATTATGCACACCTGATATAGGGTGTTGATGTCATTAGACCACACCCCTTCTCATTACAGAGATGCACATTACCTAATATGCTTAATTGGTAGTAGGCTTTCGAGCCTATACAGCTTGGAGTAAGACAACATGCATGAACAGGATGATGTGGACAAAATACTCATTTGCCTAATAATTCTGCACTCCCTGTAGAGACAGACAATCATTCGCACTCACATTCACACCTATGGGCAATTTAGAGTTTCCAATTAACCTATCCCCACTAAGTGCATGTCCTTGGTGTGTGGGAGGAAGCCAGAGTACCCAGAGAGAACCCACGGGGAGAACATGCAAGCTCCACATAAAAAGACCCCGGCCTGATGGAATTGAACTCAGGACCTTCTTGCTGTGAGGCAACAGTGCTAACCACCATGCTGCAAAACAATTAGCTTAACATTTTCACAACTTTTTCCCCCCCATCAGAATAAATGTGGATCTATAATTTGGGGCAGGTACATTAAAAAATGTCTCAGTACTGGCTGGTTAAAATCTGGAAAAAAAATCATTCAACCTCAATACTTTAACTTCCCATATTTGAGTACACAGTAATAAAAAACTTTACATTGCAAAAGACAATTTTGCAATTAGAACAAAATTCTGGAGTTTCTAGATGGAACTGTTTTAATAAAGGCAGAAAATATATATTTTTTATTAAATATCAGCATATTTTTAAACATATATAATGATTACTGTGAAATTTTACTGCAATGTTTTAGCTTTATATGTCAAACACTTTTCACATATATAAAATAAATAAATAGAACAAAAACAAAAAGGGTTACTTGACTTATTGTGACTTTAAACATGAAATATATGTTTAAAGTCATATATATATATATATATATATATATATATATATATATATATATATATATATATATATATATATATATATATATATATATATATATATATTCCAACAACAACAAGCAGGGACCCAGCAGATCCCGGGAACAACATCGGAGATCTCTGTCCAGAAGAGCGCAGTCCTGGGAACAGCTAAGATACTGCGCAGGACCCTCAAGCTCCCAGGCCTCTGGTAGAGGACCCGAGCTTGAAGGATAAACCGCCCGCAGGGGCGTGCTGGGTGTTTTTTGTATATATATATAGGACTGCTTTCAGTCCCATTATTGAGCACTCGCTAAGACTTTACATTGGGAATATACATGCATACATATACATACATATATACATGTATTATTTTAGCATTATTGTGAAATATAATTATATACTATTCATAAATTGTCAGTAGTTATTTTTGCAATGTGAAGATTTATTCTAAAAATTTGATGATTTGAGATTGGAGTGATCCAGGCCTTGAAAATTAAAAAATAAAATTGTCCACATATTTTACTAAGTTATCTTCTGATTTATAATCATACTACCATCTGGAAACGCCTTGTTCTGTTTGTACAGGACAATCTACTGATATCTCTGTTTTTGTGCTACAACTTTTTTTGTGATCATACTTGCTCCAGGATAAAAGTTGAATGTAAATATGATTTTAATTTTTGTGACTCAGAATTTCCTGGTAAAATGTGTTCTACATGCTTTTTTTTTTTTTGCAGTAATGTGTAATGTGTAAATTGTGTAATTCAACAATATACCATATGTATATGTATGTATATATATTCCCAATGTAAAGTCTTAGTGAGTGCTCAATAATGGGACTTTCCAACACTGATTGAATTTTTTTTTCATATTTTAATTAGCTAATACTCAGAAATTTTTTAATGTATTAATCCCAAATTACAGATTCTGATTCATTTTGATGATAAAAAAGAGCACTGAACATTTCAGACTCTTATCTTTAAAAGGTTATGAGATAATTATGTGTATGATATATGAAGCTACAATATCACAGCATTCATATAAACACTCAAATTTTCTATCATAAAACTTTGATGCAAATTGAAGACAGCTGAGCAGAAGGCATAGTTCATCTCAGAGGAATGAGTCAGTTATAACATTTTACTTTAGGTATAAAAATTCAACCCTTTCCATACTCTTATTATGAAGGGTAATATTTGCTATACAAGCCAAAACTGCTTTTCTTTATAACAGGCTGTGTATCAAAGCAGCTCATTTAATATGTGAATTTATGCAGATTCTCTCTCTCCTATAGCCAGCATCAGTCTGACACGCTTCCTATAATGGATTCATTTTTCAGCTGCAACTGAATTTTTGTCATCCAACTATAAACTGAAACCTGTCCTTCCCAGTATGTTAAATTCTTCCTTTAATTAACAGCAGCAAATAATTGTTAGTCATAGCTCCCAGTTGTACTGAAAACATATGGAGAACCATAATATAATCTCAAGGCAACAGTTATACCGTGTTTGTGTCTCTGCATTGTAAGAGTTGCAAAAGACATTATGGTATGCTTCTAATTATAATATTCGCTCTGCAATGCTCTTGCAACCTTCATGGGACATTCAGCTGCACCGTGCACAAGAATATTCCCCACACCAAAGAGGATTAATAAAACAAAGGTCAAATAAATGTTTTAAAATGTGCAGATGTTGAGAAAAGTGAGAAAAGTCTTTAAAGGTCTGACCGGAGTGCCGTTCATGATGAAGTGATTATATCTATTAATATTAACTGACTAATGACTGTCCTCATTTCATTCTTACCCAAAAGAAGCTCATTGCATTAATGTGTCTCCCAAGGTAGATCGCCAGGGGAAGGTTTTTACACAGCAAATTCAAAAGTGTTAAATGTTTTGGTGTTAATAGTCTCCTTGCAAAAGTAGAGTTAATTTTACTCTAAGCAGAGTCACATTCTTTTAATGTAACTCTGAGGTGTAAAATGATAGTAGTTAAAATCGAGTGTTAAAAATGAGTGTTTCTCTGTCAAATCTGGAGGTGTTACAATGGAAACATTAACTCTTGACCTCTTAACTCTGAACTCCTACAGGGGCTATGACACCAACAGAGTAAATTCACAGACTCCGCCCCCAGCACGGCTCCAATCGAAGCTGAAGTGAAGCCGTTTCAGAACATTTTGCTCTACATATTTGAGTTGTTTGCCATGCTTGGTAAGTCATTTTTTCAAAGATTGTTTCAATTGTTATTATGAGCTTTTACTTCTGTGGCTCTTTGGAGTTGAGACAAAGCTGTGTGGAAGGCATTAGCCATGTTGCTCGGTGATAGCATATTATTCTGTTTTAGCTAGCTGAAAGGTATTGTTTGCGGGCAAATACCACAGCCTTGAAAAAAAGCTTGCATGTGAATTTTCAGTCAAACTTTTGGTCAAATACACCTAAAACAATGTCTAGAAGGTGAAATGTTGGTATAATGGTGCTACTTGAAGCCTGAAAACGATCGCCCATAAAAATAAAAACACGAGCAAACAGCAGTAGCAGACGTCCTGACTGGATTCTACGTTAGCATAGATCCCTCCAGAGTTTTGTGCACACGGTTTAGGTAAAAATGAAAAAGGTTGAGGTTTTACATTTAGTTCAGTATTACCTGTTGCCTGCGTCCTTGTCTTTTGGGAAAATACTTTACACAAGTAATGGCTCAAAGAGGATTCTTTTTTTTTTTTTTTTTTTTTTAACTGTGCTGCAATTGTTTACTGGATTATTTGTGCCAATAATTAGTGTCAACTAATTTTTATTCGATCTCCGCACAGGATATGCTTGTGAAGATGGAATATGGGGGAGAGCAGAAGTGCGTTGAAGTTCCACAAAGGGATGAATGAAGGACATGCATATTGTATTGAAGAAATAAGTGATGAGATGCTGTTATTTGCATTTACCATGTCAGACCTTTTGATAAACAAAATTCTAATGAAAGTGAGAACATGTACACTGTTACATCTTTCAGAAAATGTTTTGAAATTGTGGTGCACAGTTCAGAATAAATGTTTTTCAAAAACCATTGCATCTTTTTAGTAAATGTTTATTTCCAAAAGAAATTTCTAGAAGTTCAGAACAGTAAAATTCCCGCTTTTTAGAATGAATTAGAAGATAACTCTTACGTAGGTAAACTAAAATACTCTTTGAGAGTTAATATATAAACTCTTAACACCAAGTGTTAAATTATCAACTCCAGACAGATTTGGTGTTTAACACTAAATCAGAGTTAACGTACCAACTCTCCAAAAAGAGTTAAATTAACACTCTCTGGTGTGGACCCATATAGACACTTTAATAGTGTTGAAATCAAATCCGACAGTGTTAATTTGGACATGATGGATTTGCTGTGTATGGGCCACATCTGCCTACCTTGATAGTGTGAGAGTTAAAAGAGCCCCTGCAGCAGAGAGATTCTGAGGGAGGTGTTAATCGATGTGTGCACTTGAGGAGGGAGAACTCCTCTAATAAAGGTAATTCCTGCACTGAGCTTTCTAAGGAACATGGTTTCTCATGATAACCCTCCCTTGTAATAATAAATCTATGGCCAATTATCTTTTTTTTTTGTAGAATTTTTAAGTGAAGGGAAGTAAATGTAAAATCTGCAGCAAATAGAAAAAGTGAGGCATTTTCCAAATGTTAATTCACTGTTAATTTCTATTTCATGAATTCGAAAACAGGAATTTCTACTAAGTCTGAGAAGTTGAATAAATGTTTAGGTCTTAAATTAGTTATTAGAAAGCTTTGACCAAATATTTCAAAAAAGAACAGGACAGAAAAAGCAGAATTTTAATTCCTGTAAACAAACATTTTCCACTTCACTCTGTAATTTAGTGGATTTCTTGTATGCATAGCAGAACATATACTCTCACTAGCCACTTTATTAGGTTCACCTTGCTAGTGCCAGGTTGGGGCATCTTTTGTTTTTCAGAGTGAATTTAATTCTTCATGGTGCAGATTTAACACAGTGCTGGAAAACATTCCTCAGAGATTTTGGTCCAGGTTGACATGATGACATCACACAGCTGCTGCAAATTTGTCAGCTGCACAGCCGTGATGCAAATGTCCTGTTCCCCCACATCCCAAAGGTGCTCTATTGGATTTAGATCTGGTGACTGTTGAGGTCATTTGAGCACAGTAAACTCATTTTCATGTTCAAGAAACCAGTTTGAGATTATTTGAGCTTTTGATTTGTGACATGGTGTGTTACATGAAGAAGCCTGGCCATTCTGACATCAACAGAACAACTGGCTATTTTGCCTTCTTCTAAACATTCCCTGTAAACTGTAGAGACGTTTGTGCAAAAAACCCCCAAAAAACTCAGCAAATCAGCAGTTTCTGAAACACTCAGACCAGGCAGCAAGAACCGCGCCATGTTCAAAGTCACTTACATCACCGTTTTCCCCCTTCTGAGGCTCCATTTGAACATCAGCAGGTCATCTTGATCCTGTCTACAGGCCTAAATGATTTAGGCTGTACAGATGTACCCAATGAAGTGACTGGTGAATATGTATATGTAATCACAAACCATTTTTTTGTATATGGTTTGTGAGTGGAAGGCTAAATCTACTCTTATCCTACACAACGATGATGAGAGAGGTCCCACTCTAATGTTTGTTTCCTGCGGATGTTCATTCTCCTCATTCTACTATGGATCGGATTTAGACCCAGACAAGTTTTGATGGATTTTATTTGCCTTTTCCAATCAAGAAAATTCAGTCGGCTTACAGTCGCTCTTTGGACTCTTTAAACCACATGGAGGGTTAGGCCATGTTCACAAGCTGATGGCTTCCACAAGGCCTGCCAGTCTGATAAAAATGGGCTTTTAGGGAGGGTTTTAAGGCACTTTAAGGAATCCAGAGATCATATCAGTTGTTTCAACATTAGGCAAAAAATAAAATAACATACAGAATTTGATTGAAGTACAAAGTGCAAAGCTTTTGTACCCCTGCACACTCTGCACAGAGCATTATAAATCCCACAATAGAGGTATGACTGAAGTGTGGAATTTCTGCTTTAATTCACAGACTTTAACAAACGTATTGGATTTACTGTTAAGGAATTACAGCCATTTTTATGCACACAACTTTTGACTGACAAGCAGTTTCATGAGCACATGAGGTCTGCTTCCTTGTTATTTCACAACAAATTGAACAGGTAAAAAATAAATCTGGAGCTGATTTCAGGTGTTGAATGAACATTTGATACCTGCTTTCTAATTAAGAGGTTTAAAGTAATGTCAGTGTAAGTGAATAGGTGCATCATACCAAAGGCACATTACTACCATGGCTGAATGATAGCCATTGGTGCCAGAAACATCACCCTAACTGTAGCTTAATCTGACTCACTGATGTGAATCAGTGCATAATCAGATTAGTTTTTGAGCATTCCTATCTATTTAGAATTGTGGAATATAATATGGAAATCTCTGAATTATTTTAAAAACCACCATAATCTGATTGAACTGTTGCGTCCAGAAAAACCCCACCAACTTAAATTTGGATGAGAATGTGCAGTTATGTGTAGGATACGTGGACTCCCCTGCACACCTCTCTCTCTTCTCCACTGTGGTTTGTAAAGTCTCTCTATCTGACAGACCTTATAATCCTCCTTTGGTCCTTTGGGAAATCAGATCAGCATTATTATAGATTTATAGAGAACACATTTTTTAAAAATTTAGATTTTGTCCTGGTTTATAATTACATCTACACAACTCTTATACAAGAGCATGCATTCAAGTCAAAGAACACGAGAGAATTAGGCCAGATAAAAAAAGAAAGTTAAAAAAAGTAAAGGTAGAGATAGTCTGGAGTATTCCACTAAACCGAGTCAAAGCTGTGTGTATGCCAGAATTTGATCTGCACTGAAAATAGATACAGAATAAAAAAAATGAATGCAGAACCAGAACTAAATCTTATTGTTGTAAAACAACATTTTTAGTTAAAATGAAACATCGCAGGCTTACTAAGGTTTAAAATTACTTTGATTAAACAATCATTCAGAGAAACTAAAAGAAAAATAACCTTTGCCAATGCCAGTGTCCGTTCAAAGTAAATAATTCAGACGTGCGTTTATGTAACAGTTTTGATTTACATTTGTACATGGGACAAGAGCCAGAAATAGCTCCAGGGTTGAAAAAAACACTTGGAGGGGGAGAGAAAACAATTGGGGAAGTGCAAGAAGAGGACACACAATGCTTTATTAATAAGAAGAAACGGTTCCAACAGACGGCCACAAGTGGCCGGTGCAGCTGTGTCGGTGCATCTTTCCTGCCAGTTTTCATTCGTTCTGTTGTGTGAGGCAGTTGAATTATTAGTGCGAGGTGTCAGAAAACCTTCCAGCCCACTCCCACAGTGTCTCTCTAACCTCTAAGAATAGACCACGATGAGACGGACCCGGAGGGAAGCAGCAGAGTTTTTGTCTGTCCTGGTCAGAAAATGAACCTGATACAGGCACGAGAACGACGGCATCTAGTGGCTGATGTCAGATATTACACCCACTAATTTATGTTAAAGAGTTTGAGCTAAGGATAAACACTTAAATGTGGACTTTAGGAGGATTACAAATCATTTTATTATAATTAAACAAAATGGAAAAGTGAAACAACAGGAATTTTTCCACAGTCAATAACTTTAACATTTCAGGACAGTCGAGGTCAGTACAACATCCAGTATCAGTAAAAAGGAATTTAATGACTGCAGAGATGATTTATGAACACTGCTAAACATTAACTTGACCCACTTATGAATTTAAACTTTGCTCTTAATGTCACATGACAGGTGTAACAGCTCTATATATTCTTCTGTTATGTGAATAAAAGCCTTATTCCAACTTATTTCGACCCAGGACAGGATCTACATGGTAGGGATACAAACGGCAATTTTTTTTTGGTTTAAAACTTCGGGTGTACTAGTTTTTAAAATCTTGAAAATATTTTTATTTATACAGAGTATTGATAAGCAGTTTATAACTGCTTATCCTCACTTTCATTTTTAAATTAATCCAAATCTGTACAAAAATGTAATAGGTTTTCTTTCTGTCCTTACTCCTCTCACACATTTATGACAAAGTTCAGGTCAGCATTTTATTGTGAAATCTTGCTGACAGACACATCAGTGCTGTGTTTGTCTACAGATAAGATTCATACCTGTTTTGTAGTGATTTGAGTTGTTTGTTTTTCTTGATCAAAAACCTGGAATATATAGGAGAAAAAGGGAGATATGGAAATATTTTACAAATCACTTCTTTTTCAGTACCAGAAAACAGCTTCATTATTACCAAGACAGCTCCTTCAAGAAGAAACACAGCTAAAGTAAAAACACACACATGCATACTCATATTCGGAAAGGTGTGAGAGAACATTGAGCAGTTTGATTGTTTAAATTGTGTTGTTTTTCTTCCCTCTCAGAGATGTTACACAACATATTTTTGCTTTTTGTGGGTCTGCTGTCATTGGAACATGTTTCCTTTGCAGAGGTTCCTTCTTCACAAATAGGTAATTCAAAAATGTGTGAACTATGTCTATTAGCCTTACAGCCTGATACAACACATATATATGCTTATAGCCATGCACTTTGTGTACTTTCCCTTCCTGCTGTCAAAATGTAATTTTTTTAAACTTGCTTTAATTTTTAGTAAATATCACAGAAACAAGAGAGTATGCTGAGAGGATGCAGAACTTTACCAGGACAAATTTTGAGCACTTGGAGAAAATGAGGAACAGATCCATTCGTGTTGCAAGGAGCTGTAAAGACCTCAGGGACAGATATGATGAACGAGAAGGTAAGGACAAGATTCATAAATGTAACATAACAGTCCAAGGCATTTATGTCCTCTTAAGACTGAATTATGTTTTCTTAATGCTATAACATTTCCAGATGGAGTATACTACCTGACAACAGGTAATGGCATGCTGTACCAGACTTACTGTGACATGACCACAGCTGGAGGCGGATGGACGCTGGTGGCGAGCGTCCATGAGAACAGCGTTTATGGAAGGTGCACTGTGGGTGATCGCTGGTCCAGCCAGCAGGGCAACAATGCTGACCTGCCAGATGGAGACGGGAACTGGTCCAACAGAAACACCTTTGGAACAGTAGAGAGCGCCACTGCTGATGACTTTAAGGTAAAATAGCAAGTCACCAGTGGTGGAAAGAGACATTAACACTACTTTACTTTATTTTGAGGTTGGTTAAGTAATTCCATTTATTACTTTCTACTTCTTTTTAACTCATATTTTATTCCACTGCATTTAACTGATTGTAATAATATTTCACATCAGCATTACATCAGAATCAGAATCAGAATCAGAATACTTTATTGATCCCTGGGGGAAATTATTTTTTGTTACAGTGCTCCATTTTAAACCAACATTAAGACAAGACAGACAATACGCTAACTAAGAATAGTACAATATATACATATATATACATACATACATACATACATAAGTCACTTATAAATAAATATTTGGAAAAGAAACATGTGTAGCTGTAGCAGCAAACAGTGTGTTAAGTGGATGCGTTGTACAGGGAGATGGCCACAGGCAGGAATGATTTCCTGTGTCGTTCAGTGGTGCTTTTCGGTAATCTCAGTCTCTCACTGAACGTGCTCCTGTGACTGACCAACATGTCATGGAGTGGGTGGGAGGTGTTATCCAACATTGTCTTTATCTTGGACAGCATCCGCCTCTCCGACACCACCTTGAGGGAGTCCAGCTCCATCCCCACAACATTGCTGGCCTTACGGATCAGTTTATTAAGTCTGTTGGCATCTGCGACCCTCAGCCTGCTCCCCCAGCATGCAACAGCATAGAGGATCGCACTGGCCACCACAGACTCATAGAAAATCCTCAGCATTTTCTGGCAGATGTTGAAGGACCTCAGTCGCCTCAAAAAATAGAGACGACTCTGGCCCTTCCTGTAAAGTGCTGTGGTGTTTTTAGCCCAGTCCAGTTTATTGTCAATGTGTACTCCAAGGTATTTATAGTCCTCCACAATGTCAACACTGACCCCCTGGATTGAAACAGGGGTCAAGTGTTTCCTGGTCTTCCTGAAGTCCACGATCAGTTCCTTGGTCTTTGCCACGTTGAGCTGCAGATGATTCTGCTCACACCACGTGACAAAGGAGTCGACCACAGCCCGGTACTCTGTCTCATCATCCCTGCTGATGCATCCAACCACCGCAGAGTCATCAGAAAACTTCTGAAGATGGCAGGTCTCTGTGCAGTGGCTGAAGTCTGTGGTGTAGAGGGTGAACAGGAAGGGGGAGAGGACAGTCCCCTGTGGTGCCCCTGTGTTGCTAATCACCTTGTCAGACACACACTGTGGGAGACGTACATATTGTGGTCTTCCTGTCAGGTAATCAACAATCCAGGACACCAGAGAAGCATCCACCTGCATCGCTGCTAACTTATCACCCAGGAGGGTCGGCCTGATGGTGTTGAAAGCACTGGAAAAGTCAAAAAACATGACCCTCACAGTGCTCGCCGGCTGGTCCAGATGGGTGTAGACACGATTGAGCAGGTAGATGATGGCGTCCTCTGTTCCGAGACGAGGCTGATAAGCGAACTGAAGGGGATCCAGATGTGGTCTTACTATGGGTCGCAGCTGGTCCAGGATGAGCCTTTCCAGGGTCTTCATGATGTGGGAGGTCAGTGCCACGGGCCTGTAATCCTGGGGGCCACTGGGACGAGGCGTCTTTGGTACAGGGACGAGGCATGATGTCTTCCACATCACCGGGACCCTCTGCAGACTCAGACTCAGCATAAACAGTTTATGAAAGACTCCACACAGCTGGGGGGCACAGGTCTTGAGGACAAGGGGACTCACTCCGTCTGGTCCAGCAGACTTGCCTGAGTGAAGTCTCCTCATTTGCATCTCAACCTGGTATTGAGTGAAGGTGATGGGTGGGGGAGGGGTGTCAGGGATCTCACAGGAGGCAACATGTGAAGAGAGAGGCTGGCACAGTGGTGTGGCTCTGGATTCCAGGCTGACTGCAGGTGAGGTTGTGGGGGTGGGAGCAGACACTGTGGTGTCGAATCTATTGAAAAACAGATTCAACTCGTCGGCTCTATTCTCACCTCCCTCAGCTCCCCTGCTGTTGGTTGGCCTGAATCCAGTGATGGTCTTCATGCCCCTCCACACCTCTCTCATGCTGTTCTGCTGGAGTTTCCACTCCAGCTTCCTTACTATAAAAAGGCATAGTAAGATAATAAAATACATCCATTTAGTTCTGTTTCTACTGGATTTACCAGAAACTAGATGTAAAGAAGATAAAGAGTCAGTAAAACTTACCTTTGATTTGTGCACCGTTACTGTACTCTACTATCTAAAGCTAGCTAGCTACAATTACCTGCAACTAGCTGTACCTGAGGGTAAATAGGTAGAACATAATAAAGAGTTTAGAGCCCTTGTTGAGTCCTAGAAGTTCTGCTTTGATTTCTTTTTTCTCATTTTCCATGTCTGTTCCTCTCTCTGTCCCATCTTGCCATTACTGCCTCTTTTACTGTCTCTGTTATGAGTCTCTGTATTTAGGAATTGTCTTTTACTTTTTCAAAACTTACTTTTAAAGTAAGTTCTCTTTCATGATTTCAAAGGTTGATTGAAATGAGAAAATGTACCTATTTGTTGCAAAATAAGTATTGCATAAGTGTGGCAAAAGTCTTATTTAAAGTCACAGCAGTAATGTGTGCACGTTCCCAGAATCCAGGTTACTACGATATAACAGCTGAGGACATGTCTGTGTGGCACATTCCCAACAACTTCCCGCTGGAATTCTGGAACATGGAAGCTGCAGCCGTCCTCCGCTACCACACTGAAAACCGCTTCCTCAGACTGTATGGAGGAAATCTCTTTCAGCTCTTCAAGGTAATTTAGCTGTGCATAAACCGAACTTATAACCAGGGTAAAAGGTCACAAACCGCTAGGTATCAATTACCTGGCAGCTACTGTCTGTCATTAACAAGGTGGTACTACTGCATGGGTGATACTTTGTACAAATGACTGTTGCCATTGATCTCTTTCTTTGGGTGGTCTGTGCATGGGAAAAGGAAACTGAAAAATAAGTGTTTTTGTTTGCATTTCTTTCTCTTTCTGTAACACTTGAAGACTCACACAAAGAAAGAATATTGCACTTATGACGTCTTTCTGTCAAAATGTCCTGTTCAATTAAATTAAAAGTGTTACATTTAAATAAATGGTAAGAAGATATCTGGCTGCACTACTTCACTCCCTTTGGACACTTTTTTTGTTGTCTCTGTGGTCTTCTCGTTTTGCCTGTAGCTGTTCCACAGAAGCAGGAAAGTCATATTCACACAGCCACACACGTTGATTTTTAAACTGTATTTTCAAAAGCATTACATTTGTTTGCTTTTCAGTCAGAAACTTACAGATATGTAAATAACTCCAGCCCTGAGCCATTTCTAACCAGTTAGAGCTGAGACTTTTTTAGTATAAAATAAAACAGTGGTTAAAAATGTTGTTAACTACACAAACAAACATGCAGATCTACACATGATAAGACTGTCTCATCTTTTCAGCAATATCCAGTGAGATACAATGTTGGGTCATACGGTGACAGAGGGCCAGCTATTCCCATCGTATACGACCACGGGGATAAGGAGTCCACCAGAATGTTGTATGGACCCAATTCAAGAAGTAAGAAAATAAAAACTCCATCTATCTATCTATGTGTGTGTGTGTGTGTGTATACCATTATTGATGAATAGGATACACGTGGATTATCATCTATACTAATAAAAGGTTAAGTAAAATGTTTTTAAGTGTAGATTGCATCCCAAAGTTAATGATATTTTTATGTTTCTTGTTTGAAAGACGAATTTGAACCAGGCTTCATCACATTCAGAGCAATAAACAATGAACGTGCCGCCATGGCTATCTGCTCTGGTGTCAAGCCAACTGTTGGTTACAACACTGAACATGTGAGTAATCAGTCATCTCACATCTGCAGGCAATGAGTCATCACAACAAATGGTATAAATGCTTAATAATAATAATGCTTAATAATGTGTATGTGTTAGTCCTCATAGGGAAATTACTGAATTTATCAGAGGAACCCACCCGAGGGATTAATAAAGTTTCATCTAATCACCCAGTGAAGCAGTGGGCAGCCACCAATGCAGCGTGTAGGGACGGTACCTTGTATATCAAAGTATATCCAGTGTACTGACAATATTTGTGTGTGCGTGTGTTTGCAGTACTGTATAGGAGGAGGAGGATATTTCCACCCTGAGCAGTGTGGGGACTTCCCATCATTTGACTACGACAGACTGGGTGGGATGCAAGGCTGGAGCGCCCCAAGAGAGATGACCGAGGCTGCTGTCTTACTGTTTTACCGCTGAGAGGATTTGTGTACATGTAGCCTCTGACTAAAGTCTGTTCAGCAGTCCCAGCTGTAACCAGATCAGGGAAGACTACAGATTTTTTTTAACATATATTAATCACATAGTTTCTACATATAAAAAGAAATGGTAATTGAGAGATTATTAATAGTCATTTGTAATTAAGGCACACACCAGCAGTAATGAACTGTGTATTCAAATAAAATGATTAAAAGATGAGCTCTCTGAAATTATTTTGGGTACTTGTATTTAATAGTCAGTAGACATGAAATGCGGGAGACAAATATAAATATGAACGGACAATATTGGCAGTTTATTTGTTACCAATAAACCAGTTATTATACCAATAACATTAGTTTGGAGATCACCTATACACTATATTGCCAAAAGTATTTGCTCGTCTGCCTTCACAAGGAGATAAACTTGAGTAACATCCCATTCACCGCTCTAATTCATCCCAAAGGTGCTCTATTGTGTTAAGCTCAGGACTCTGTGCAGGCCAGTTTAGTTCTTCACCACACCAAACTCGCTCATCCATGTATTTATGGATATAAATATATGGATGAGCATGACTGCACTGATTTGCAGTCATGTTGGAACAGGAAGGGGCCATCCCCAAACCCACAAAGTTGGGGACATGAAATTCTCCAAAATGTCTTGGGATGTTGAAGCATCAAGACTTCCTCTCACTGGAACTAAGGTGCTGAGCCCAGCTCCTGAGGAACAACCCTGCACTATAATCCCTCTACACCAAACTTAACACTCGACACAGTATAATCAGAAAAGTACCGTTCTTCTGGCAATCACGAAACCCAGACTTGGTCATCAGATTGCCAGTCTGAGTGTGATTTATTACTTCAAGAAACACACCTTCACTGCACTGCACTCTAGAGCAGTATGTAGCGATGGGCTCTGAAGAAAGTTGTTGATCTCTGTCCACTATGCGTGACCATTTTGTGGCTGAGCTGCTGTCGTTCCCAATCGTTTCCACTTTGTTTTAACACCACTAACCACTGACTGTAGAATATTTAGTAGTGAACTCCTCAGAGCGACCCATTCTTTCACAAATGTTTGTAGCGGCAGTCTTCATGCCTATGTGATTGATTTTTATACAACTGTGGCCACTGAAGTGATTGGAACACATGAATTCAGTGATTTGAATGGCTGAATGAACCTGAAAGAGACAATGGATGCTTTGACTGTGGGCAGAATACAGCTATGAATTTCAGACAGATATTAGAAATCAGGGCCGTGCAGAGAGGTTTAAAGGGGCAGGTGCTCAAAGTTAAAAAGGGGCACATTGAACCAGGCTGAATAACAACAACACACATTCATCAAGAATCTAATATGGGAAGGGCAGGGCTGTGTTGATCTGAGACTGTAGACATTAAAAAGTCCATAGGAGAGATGGTGATTAAACAAGTATCATGAGATAATAACAAAATGCAAAGATTGGTGACAGTACTTGGAACCATAAGGACACAAAAAACTGTGAGAAATAATTTAGGCTCTGCCTGTGAATCACTCTTTGCTTCTCTTCTTCCTTCCATCCCATCATTTCATATATCACTCTCCACTTGCTGTCTATCTGAGAACAAGGCACAACTTGTTATTGCAATAAACTATAATCTAATTATCCACACCTAACAACTCTTGCACTTAATCTATAATAAAATGATGACATAAAAATGTTATAGCCCTGCCTTTAGTAGCCTCACACAGCTCCTGCTGTTTCCTCCTCATGTCCTTACCAGCCATGTCTGGACAATGTTATATCATGAGTAATATTTTTAAAAAAAATCCATCTGAATAAAACAAACACATGCACACACACACAGTGACATTTTAGACCTTCTTCAGAATACTGTATATACTATGGGCATCACGGTGCTGATCCAGAATCCTTACATTATTATTCAGAGCTACAATAATAAAGCAATGAGGAGGGGGGAGTAATAAATATGAAATAATGTATTTATGATGATTCCATTTGTTTCACTATCCACTCTGTGCAGGGGCAAAGCTTATTACATTTTTAAACTGTAGCGATACAATAATTTTACTGCTGTAAAATCCAACTTTTGTCTTATTTAAAATATAAATCTAATATAATCTGCTTCTTAATGTATGTTCTTTAAAATACAGCGTGTGTTTTTTAATATATTATAATAATGCATAATTATGTGGACATGCATATTAGATCGTTTTTTTAGTGAAATATAATCCCTCCAGAAAGGCAGGAAAAGCCCTGTAACTTACTTTAAAACTAAATATGTTCCCTAAAACGGTGACAGAGCTACAGACCCATGACAGCCAGGTAGCCAGCAGCTATGACCAGCACTACTTGTGCAGTTAATAAAAGGACAGGTAATGTTTGTCGCGCTGTTGCACACACAGCACGCTCGTTTGTTTCAGTTCATCAGTTGCAACAAGACAGCTTACCAACGTGTACGTAATAAGCCAATACTCTGGGTGCTATACACTACAGTGTATGCTGTACACCTACTTACTGGTTTTGTCGCATCAGTCTGTGTCTCTGAGTTAACTTGTGTTTCTCCTACAGCTCTGGACCGCTAAAAATGCGCGTGCTCTTTGTGAGCTCGTTCCCGGCTCGTAACCAGCGCGTTCTGCCGTCAAGGGCGACCATTGGTTAATAGTGATCATGTGACTGATGCAAGCCAGATCCTTTTATTTAGCAAAACTGTGATTAATAGTTAAATATTATTGTTGAGGGGCACAGACAGGACTCCGCACGCGCACACACATAAAAAAATAAATAATTTTTAAAAAAAAGTTGCCTTATCAAAAGGGCACTTTGGGCACCCATCAGGAAAGGGGCGGGTGCTCAAGCCCCTCTAGTCCCCCCCTCTGCATGTGCCTGTTAGAAATACCAAAAAGTTGCGTTTCTGTGTCAATATTTTATTTACAAAAGAAAGAAAGATCTGGACTGCAGATAGAAATTTCTGCACCTAGAAAAAAAGGCACTCAAAGTACTTAAATAAATTAACTAACATGAAACACATGACAGACAGGGGAGCAAAAGAGAGATGAAAAGTACTGACATAGTTAAAAGTACAACATAGAGGACAAGACAAGACAGACTTACACCAAAGACAGAACAAAACTCATAAACACAGAGACATGGATGAACATAAACTAGAATAAAACCCAACTAAACTCTAACTAAATAATAAAACAAGAACTTTACATTATTTTAATATAACATAAGAAATCAAAAATATAATATAAACTGAAAATGCTGGGTCCCCTGATAGATAGCTGACAGTTAATAAGCTAGCAGCTAATAAGCTAACACAGCCACTTCACTAAGTTAGCTGAGTTCATTACAGTAGCTGAGACAGACTGCAAAGTTTTAAAGATTTACTCAGTGTGTTGTTCTGAGGTTGTTTTTTCTTTTTCTTTTGATACAATATTCTATTAGATACAGAAATTATAACAAAGTCTTTGAAATTTAGTTTCATGTCGTTAGCGAAGATTTCAGAACTGATGAAAAAGACAGGGAGTAATTGTTGGGTAAGTGACATGAACTGGTAAAAGCAAAGAGAAGTTAACTTTTAGTGATATGACCATGTAGAGAAGTGGCTGAATTTTTTTGAGAGGAATATGTTGCTGCACGCCAGTCTTTTGAAAATCAGAATTCTCATTTACGTCTCTTTCAAAAATGTCTAATTACTAGAAACCAAATGTGGCTACTTTACTCACCTTGATGAGCAACATAGGTTCTTGTTCTGACCAAAGCAAAGATACTGGCAGGTCAAAACTTGGTGTATGCCTTACACTTGTAGGAACAAAGATCACTGTATAGAGTTGAGCTGCCAACTTCTTTGGGTTTACAGTGTTGTACGCTAAGGAAAAGTAAAAAATTATATATAATTATATAATTATTAATTATATATAATTAATAATCATTCTCCTTGTGTCTTAGTGTGACAGAAAGGCAAAGCTGAGAAGTGTGAGGTAAATGTTGTGTTTAATAAACAAACATCATTAATCTTGAAGAAAGGCAGGGATGACTCAGATCCTGCTAACTTCAGGCCAATTGCTCTTCAAAATTTTGATCGAAAGGTGATAACCAAAATTTTAGTAACTAGACTGAACAAGTACTTGACCTCTATTATTCACTCCGATCAAACGGGATTTATCCCTGGCAGACTTTCTTTTTTCAATGTTAGACGTCTTCTCAACACCATCTATTCTGACCATGGTAGTTCGTGAGGAGCAGCAATTTTAGCTCTTGATGCACACAAAGCCTTTGATCAGGTTGAGTGGTTTTATATGTTCGAGTCATTACGGAAGTTTGGGTTTGGTGAAATATTTATATCTTGGGTAAAATTAGTATACGCAAATCCAATCTGTTCAGTTCTCACAAATGGAGAGAGGTTGGCGCCATTTCCTTTGCAGCGCTCTGTTCAGCAGGGCTGCCCCCTGTCCCCTGCTCTATTTGCTCTGGCATTAGAGCCCCTTGCGATTAAGATAAGAGCACACCCAATAATACAAGGACTCTTGGTCAGAGGGGTTGAAACTGTTATTAGTTTGTACGCAGACGACGTACTATTATACCTGCGTAATGCAGAAGAATCTGTACCATCCCTTCTTAATCTGGTCACCTCATTTGGCAAAATTTCAGGATATACAATTAACTGGGTTAAAAGTGAACTTATGCCTTTATCTAAAACCGGTTCGCCGAGTTTTCTTTGTAATGTTCCATTCAAAATAGTTAACGACCATCTCACATACCTTAGATTAACTGTTCCTAAAGATCCCAAATTAATTTTTTAAGCTTGAACTTTGCTGAATTCTTATCAACATTAAAGCATAACATCGAGTCATGGAAAATTCTTCCCCTATCTATGGTTGGTCGTATAAATTCCATAATAATGGTCTCTCTTCCTAGATTTCTGTATCTTTGCCAAAATCTTCCTATTTATCTCACTTCCTCTTTCTTTAAGGAGTTGGACTCAATTATTACTTCTTACATATGGAACTACAAGAATCCTAGGATTTCAAAACTACATCTACAAAAATCCAAATTGGAGGGAGGTCTGAGTTTACCAATATTTAAACATTATTACTGGGCTGCAAATCTAAGAGCCTTGACTTTCTGGCAACAGACATCCTCAGATCTTGGTCATTTCAACATCCCCCTTTGGGTTAAAATGGAGGCTGGCATTGTAAGGGACTCCTCTCTAGAGGCCCTGCTTTTCTCAAAAGTAGGGAGGGCTGAGAGTCTTAATAAACTGGGGTTTGTTCCGAAACAATCTGTGCAGATTTTAAACCAAGTTAGAGGCTTTTTTGAACTGCCAAACTCCTCTGTGCAGGCACCAATATGTGATAACCATGCCTTTTTGCCTCCTTGGGATGATAAATCCTACTATGTTTGGAAGGAGAAGGGCTTAATCAAATTCAAAGATCTTTATATTGATGAAAAATTTGCATCATTTAATCAGCTTAAGCAAAAATTCGATTTACCGCATTCACATTTTTACCGTTACCTACTAGTCAGGCATTTTATGCAATCCAATATGAAGACTTACCAAGATGTTCCCCATGAACATAACCTTTTTAAGGTGTTCCTGAGCCCTCCTTACTCCAAACATTTGATTTCTACAATTGTACATTTGTTTGATGACAGCATTGAAGTGCAGATTTCGAGGATAAGAGACGCTTGGAGGGAGGAATTGGGCATAGAAATATCAGAATCAATGTGGGACAAATGCCTATCAAAAATTCATTCCTGCTCTGTTAACAGCAGACATCAATTAATACGCGCTTTGGGGTCCTTAGGGACTAGTAAAGCGCTATATAAATACAGGCCATTTACCATTTTACCAATACAATTTAAAATTGTCCATCGGCTACATTATTCCAAGGTTCGACTACACAAAATTTATCCTTCAACTTCCCCCATATGTGACAGATGTAAAACATCAGAGAGCACATTGGCTCACACTCTCTGGCATTGCCCCTCATTGACCAATTTTTGGTCCAAAATATTTGATTGGTACTCTAAAGTAGAGATGGCACGATACCACTTTTTTATGTCCGATACCGATATCATAAATTTGGATATCTGCCGATACCGATATGAATCCGATATAGTGTTTTTTAATCAACAAAACTGTTTTTTAAATATCTTGCTGCATTTTGTATAAGTTCATACTCAAGTTTAAAACAACAACTACACTAAAGCTATTCTGTTATACCTGTATGCAAAAAAAAATATTTCATAGTTCAGCAATACTGATCAATCTAATAAACTTAAACCTACACCATCCTCCCTATTCTGGTATTTTAAAGAGTACTTAGCATAAATATTAAGCAACCTAACTAATAGGGTTCCAACTCCCAGCAACAACAAAAAGAAATAAATAAAAAATAGGGAACCACCCCTCACGCTCCACCTCATGATGCTTAATCGACGTAATCAACCTTAATTTGATGCAGTGTGAAAAAAAATGCACAGAAATCAATTCTTTTTCAAGAAATATTAAATAGATTCAACATCTTTCTTCAACAAAATTGCAGACTACACAGATGGTACCTTCCCAAAGGAAAAAGTACTATAGCTTACTAGGGTATATATATCTTAGACTTAATAGTCACTATATACAGTAATTGACTTCTATTCATTTTACATCAGATTAAAACTTTGGGTGTAAGATTCAGATAAATATTAAATAATTAAAAGCGAGACATTTTAAATGAGAATAAGAAAGAAAAGTATGTCTTTGTGTAGCCGCTAAGACTGGTGGACCTAAATCTTCACCACCACGTCTTTATACATACAAGCGCAAAGGGGAGTGAGCGGGTCAGCGCTCAGGGCACAGAAACTCAGCTGGCTTCAAACACCATTTATTTCCATAAAAAAACACAGCCAGAGTCACAAATACAAGATAAAATTCCCCGTATACAATAAAAATAGTGTTGCAACCCGCTAAAAACCCTGCCGGCAGAAATAACTATACAATATTAAAACAAGGCTAAATGAATCTTTTTCATATGCTAAAATTACCCTCCCATAGTCCCATAATCCCACAGTCCAGCCACACCTGGGCGAATGGTTCTTATATGAAAGAGACAGGAGAGGAACTTCTCTTCCAGTATGGTAAAACTCGTCAGCAACAGACCAGGGAGGGGGCTCCTATCGCAGACCTGTCTCCTCCTGACAGCGCGTCGCCGTACAGTCCCGCCCCACTCCACACCTGAACACGGCCTCCCTCGTCTCACCGTCAGATGCAGGCAGAGGGGCATCCCTGCCCTGTCGTGCATTGCAGCCATCGCCACCCACTGTTGCCGTTCCTGCCGTTAGGACTGGATCGCCGAACAACTCGCAGCGCCCCACAGTCAGGCAGCAGTTCGTTCCACACACGTGCGGGGTTGCACGCGTTCCTTTTTCTCCTCCTCACCCTTCGTGCGTCACTCCTCTCTCCTTTTGTCTCTGCGCTCACCATCCCCTTTAACAGGTCAACCTGGTGGCTGATAGGCCACCTTGGGGAACGCCCCCACCTCACAGGTGCCTACAATTATCTGTTTAGTCCACAGTGGGTTAAAGGAACATGGTACAACATTAACACAAATATAAATATGAGGATAAAACCATGCAGTATAAATATCAACAAACAAACATGCAATATAAATATCACTATAAAATCATGCAAATAAAATCAACACTATGTACCAATACACAGATTGATAAAACATAAAAACACAAATTTCCGCTGTGTGATATTTGTGCCCCCTTTTCCCTGTTAATGCCCCCCTGGCTAAACTTTGCTAGATGCGCCCCTGCACAGTTACCAGCGTCAGCTACGTAGGGAAAGATCCTCGAGTAGAAAGTAATATTAAATACATTCTAACAACAGCTGATCAAGCTTAAACGTGCTGCTGTTGTTCAGCCGCTGGTTTCCTCTTTCTGGTGCAAAGTGGGCCAAAAGCAAACAAGAGACACGGACTCGCGACAGAAAAGCCGATCAGCTGATCATTAAGCAGTTTCATGATTGAAGTAGCAGCCGGAGAGCGAGAGGCAGTCGCTCGTTAAGCTTAACGCAGGAATGCTTTACAAACATTCAGAGATGGACTTACACACTTGCTTTACTTCTCTCGGAGATAACTTTGTCGGAGATGAAATGCCGGGTTGCTAGCGAAGCTCCACATGCTATCCAGACCACCGGCGCTGTATCACGTGATGCATACTGCTCCGACGTGCTAACATTCTGAGGTGAGTTACGGCGTGTTGCAAGTTTTGTGAGGTGCTTTCGTGATATTTAATGGATCGGATTACATTTTTTATTTTTCTCCGATATCCGATCCAGTAATTTAGGTCAGTATCGGACCAATACGTAATATCGGATCGGTCCATCTCTACTCTAAAGCTTAAGGGATTTCCATCTCACCCAATCCAGAAATTGCAGTTTTTGGCTGTGTACGTTTCAGAACTATCCCTGCGACTGTGCGGGTGCCAATCGACCTCAGAATGATGATTGCGAAAAGACTTATTCTAAAGGAATGGAAGTCCGCTGCTCCTCCCTCCTTCAGTGTCTGGCTCAATGACATGTTATCAGTCATTCAGCTGGAAAAAGTTCGATACCTGCAAACACCTGCAGCAAAAGTTTTCTCAAAATCCTGGACTCTGTTTTGTACTCACCTTGAGAAAGCTCATGTTGTATAAACATGTACCATGGCGATGCAATTTCCCTGTTTATTACATATTCATGACATTTAATTCATTATGGATACTGGTAGTTTCAAATTTTAATGTTTTCTTTCTTTTTTCTTTTGTCTTTCCCTATTAATTATTATTATTGTGCTATTTCTTGTCCTATCATCTCAGCGCCTGAGCTGTATTTGTTTGTTCATGGGGTTTTCTATGCTGAAAAAATTAAAATAAAATATTGAAAAAAAATAAAATAAACAAACATCAGTCAGGGAACTGACACTAGTCTGGGGATGGAGACGGGGAAATATAAAGCATGATGCAGACGTGTAGTGTGTTAGTTAAACTATCTTGTAAATATGTCTTTAACCTCTGGGGGGTCCTAGAAAAATGCATACACTATCGGACCTAGAGCCACAAATCGACCACGCCCAAAAAAGTGCTATAAAAAATTTATATATTAATATTTTATTCCACTTTAAATTAGCCAATCTTTTAAAACTACTTCTCCCTGAACTATCCATGTAAAGTTTTAATTATATTTCGGGGGGTTTTAACCCTTTTAATCGCAGTTTAATTACATGAGCGCACCGTTTTTTTTAGCCCCCCAAAACAAAACGAAATATTAAAAAAAAACAACATTTGAAGTAATATTTGATTGTTATTATAATTAGGCCTTTAGATGGACTAAAGATTGGCACCAACCTTCATTTCGATCGCCTTTTTTTTTTTTTTTCAGGACCAGAAAATGGTCTCCAGGCGGCAAATGCTCCTCCTCTAGGCCGAAATCAGTGCATCCTCCCGGGTTAACTCCCGACGATGACCGGGGCATGTTGCGTCGGACCCCTTTTTCCAACACACACGTCCGGTACCACGTCACAACAAATACGTCATTTCCTGTTGATTAAAAAAAAAAAAGCACCCTCAAACGGTCCTAGGGGCCGAAAATGGTCCCGCCCGATCAGCGGGCGAAGCCGCTGCTGCACGCCGGAAATGAGGCTTCGTTTCCCGCAGGTCTGTTTAAGCAGCCCGCTGTTTTCCAGCCCGGGGTCAAATGTGGAGCAAGGGCGCCACCCGGTGGACAAATAAAAAAATTACAACTCTAAGGCCAGTACTGCAAACGGAAACGGAAACATAACCGATCACGATCGATTTGACCGTAATTTTTTTGCCGTGAAAAATAGCGTTTATAATGGGTTTCAATGGGGCACAAATCGACCACTAGGACCGATAGTGTAAGTTTGTCTGTAGCTTAGCCACTGAAGCTAATTTCCGGAAGTCATACTGAAATTTTAACAGTAAATGTGACCGAACTTTTTTTTGCAGACTTTCGCTATATTCCATTCAACACAGTGCAAATGGCGTGTAAATGAACAATGAAAAATGGCACAAATCGACCCAAGACCACCCAGAGGTTAATACAAAAAAGATTAATGTTTAACAATACAGGAGAGGGTGTGTGTGTGTGTGTGTGTGTGTGTGTGTGTGTGTGTGTTGTTCAGGAGCTGTAGAAAATACCATGTTTGAGCAATGCTCAAAAACGACTTCCTCCTGACCTAATTTTAAACTTTCCTCTTACTGTCATGTGAGCCAAACTTTCTCTTCATATTCTTCTGTCATGTGAATAAGTCTTATTCCTACTGCAGACTTCATGAGAGAATTTAAATAGTGGAGAAACAATCTGGAAATTAAATCAGGTAACAACTCGGATTTAGTTGTCAGTCACTGAAAAATGTTTTTTTAAGAGCATTGTCAGCTTCACTGACTGTGAGTATCTTTCTTTGTTGCTTTTATAAACATAGAGCAATTCTCTATCAATCACGTTGAACCTCATTGTCCTGCTGTGAATTTTCATGTAAAATCTCTTCAGGGAAAAAAAAAACCACGGGTTTTAAACTAATTTCTGTTTTAAAAAAATACATGTAGTTTATTGTGTCAGATTGGCAGTCTGTCTGGAGTGTACCCCACTTCACGACCCATAGTACCTGGTGATAATGGTGAAAGAACATTTAGTTTATTTTCTTTCTTTTTTTTATTCATGATCACTGGTGGCGCTTGAAATTTTCATGATTTGAATTTAAGTTGATTTGAACATAGTTTTTATGCTTATATATTCAAGGCTCATATGACAAGGTCCAAGCAAGCAAAAAAAAAAAAGGAACTTATTCAGCTCAATTGCACAAGTCCAAAAAATCCACAAGCTGAGGAAAACTAAAAATTCCAAGAACACAAGAGGCAGCATAGACGAGAAGAGGAAAGACTTTGGTGATGAAAACAGGAAAGACAGGGCTCTAAATATTCACACCGAAGGCCAATCAGAGCAAGCAGATACACATGGGCCAAACTAGACCCAGGCAATAAAAAATATCAGACATGGGAGGAAGTAAAACTACACATAAGACTCCAGAGGAAAATAAAGCAGGACATGAATAACAAGAACCGAAGAAGCTAAAACATAAACAATAACTAGCACTAAAATACAACAAAAAAAAATAAAATAAATTAGTTATTCTTGACCAAGAATTATTAATTTCCTTTCTTCTTTCTTAAGAAATGAGCTTCATAATCTTCAAGACCTATTCAAACAAACAAAGGTGAATAAAACAAGCACACACATTATTACTATTTGTTTTTTTTAAACTTAGGTTTCTTGAGATGGAGATGAATTAACTAAATATTCTGCTTGTTACGGCTACTGAAAAACTATTTTATTTATTTAGTTCATTTAGTCATTTCACTTTTTTTGCTGCCATGCAGAAATATTTTAAAAATAATTTATCTTGAAGTTTTGACTTAAGTTCAGCAGAAAATTCAAGTTATTTTCTCAGACATTTGAGCTAGTGAGTTCAAATTTTGAGATGCAGAGTGTAATAAATTTATTAGACCGTCTATCGTTAACTAGAAGAACACAAATATTTTAAAAATGCCTCAAATTTGTTAAAAATGAAAAATCATGTTTTTATTTATCAGACAAATTCCTGCTGAATTCATGTTTTATACCCAGTTTTGAGAACACTAGACTTCTCTGAGATGTTAGAAATTAAACATAAACATCCAAGCAGTAAAAAAATGTTTCTGTTCAGGAAAGAAAGTAAATATTTCTACATATTTGTCAAAACTCAAAAAAATAATACTGACTTTTGAGATAATAACCTGAAATTTTGACATATGGATGCCTTTTTTCCCCAGAGGTGGAAACAAGCTTCCATATTTTGATGTGTTGTGTCAGATAACATTTATCATCAAGCACCTAATATGTATTTTTTTCACCCACAGGAGATGTTACATCGCATAATTTTGCTTTTTGTGAGTCTGGTATTTTTGGAACAAGTATCCTTTGCAGATTTTACTTCTTCACAAATAGGTAATATGAAAACGTTTAAACTATTTCTATTAGCTTTCAGTGGTACAGCACACATACACGTAGCGACAAGAAAATACACCATCTGACACTTATCACCTATTAGGACATAATAAAATAATCGATCCTTAGCAGGTCTTAAAATGAGGTAAATACAACCTCAGATGAACAACAACTCAAAACATCTTACACCATGTCACTTTTTTCCATGTGGGAAAAAAGATGTTGTGCGCTTTTCACTGCTCAGCTTTCCAGTTGCCTTCTTGGCTCAGCACCACATACGGCTCGCTCCCTGGTCCCGGCAACATCCTCAAAAGGGGAGACATGATCAGATGATGGAGGTCAGGTATGTGAGTCAGCCTCAACTGACACCACACCCTGAACCCATTGCTCCACCCCTCCGCTGCAGCTGAGCCACAAGCCACACTCCGACGCAGACATGTTATAATATGTCTTGTTGTTTATCTGAAGTAGTATGAACCTAACTTAAAGGACCAAATTGTTTTCTATTATATTTTTCACACAACTGCAAATCTCCAGATTGCTTTACATGTGTACTTTCTTACATTTTCTTGACTTTGTTTTCAGAAAAATGCACAGAAACCACACGTGAGACAGAAGACTTTGAACAGCTGAAGAAACTCAGGAACAGATTCACTTATATTGCAAGAAGCTGTAAAGAGATCAAGGACCGATATGGTGAATATGAAGGTGAGGACAATACAATCACACAAATCACAAGTCATAATTATTTAACGGGCAACATTCAGGATATTTCTACCCTCTTAAAATGAAACTATGTTTTCTTAATACTTTGTTTCCAGATGGGGTGTACTACCTCACCACAGCTAATGGCATGCTGTACCAGACTTACTGTGATATGACTACTGCGGGAGGCGGATGGACGCTGGTGGCGAGCGTCCATGAGAACAGCATTTATGGAAGGTGCACAGCCGGCGATCGCTGGTCCAGCCAGCAGGGCAACAATGCTGACCTGCCTGATGGAGATGGAAACTGGTCCAACAGAAACACCTTTGGAACAGTAGAGAGCGCCACTGCTGATGACTTTAAGGTAAAATCAGCCGTGGTGGTAAAAACAGTGCTGGAATGGAACATTAACTGAAGCACTTTACTTAATTTACTTAAAACTGATTGTGAGATCATAAAATGCAACACACTGCTGTGGTTAGTTTGTTGGAAACTCATCAGTTTCTTGCCAGATGAATTGTTTAGACAGAAATGCTCACAGGATACAACAAGAAGAAGCAACAATTAAATTCCTTGGTTTATCGTCTGATTGTGAATCTTAACCATGATGTAAATAACAGTATTAAACACCAATTAATATCATAGATAAAATATTTACCATAGGAAAAAACATTCACTTTAGTGTCAAACACTTTTGATATTAAAGTATATTTTAGCTGGTTATAAGCTACAGTACCAGCTTATGTCACTGAATTGGTTCGGTGCAGGTGGGCGTGGGATGTCACAAAAATTCTATTTGAAAAGAAAAGCAAAATATTTGAAAAGCAAAATGGAGCAATTTATGATGCAAAAGAAGTTAACTGGGCCAGAAGTGTTAATTTGAGTCATAACTATGTGCGTACCCTCACACAGAATCCAGGTTACTATGATATAACAGCTGAGGACATGTCTGTGTGGCACATTCCCAACAACTTGCCGCTGGAGTACTGGAACCAAGCAACTGCAGCCATCCTCCGCTACCACACTGAAAACCAGTTCCTCACATTGTATGGAGGAAATCTCTTTCAGCTGTTCAAGGTAATTAAAGCTCTGAAGAATTTATTAATTTGTTAATTTCAAAAACATAAATGATCAAGAGGAAAATTGATCCAGTAGTTTATATTCTGTAGTAAATCAGTCGTTTCCCAAGGTGGAACGTTGGTGGAACGTTGGAACGTTTTAAAGTTTCAAAAATTCCTGTGAAAAGATCGTTAGTTGTCTGCTGCATCAATGGTATACTTGTCCCGAGAAATAAAGGCTGTGAACTGAACTTTGAAAATATCACAGATACATGTCTACTACTTCCTCCAAAGAACAATGCAAACTGGTTCTAACGAGAAAAGAAAGAGAAGTGAGAGACCCCAGAGCACAACTGAACAGGAGGATGACTCACTGGTCACTTTATTAGAGATACTTAGTTGATACCAACTTGGATCCCCTTTGCCTTCTGAGCTGCCTCAATTCCTTGTGGCCAAAGTGTGCCAAGAAAATATTACACCACCTTTGCATCACAACCAGGCTTAATTGTTGATACAAGACAGGATGGAGCCACGCCTTCATGTTGTTTATGCCAAATTCTGATCCTGCCATCCACTTCAAAATGTTCTTGGAAGACGTTTTTTTTACTGCAGAATATAAACCACTGGATCAATTTTCAGAGGCTTTACTCTTTACTTTTATACATATATGTGTGTGTTTCTGTGTGAGCGTGTGTCCATACATACACACTCATGACAAACCCCCCCAACACTGTTGCAGCAATATCCGGTGAGATACAAAGTTGGAACATGCAGTGACAGAGGGCCAGCTATTCCCATCATATACGACCACGGAGACGCGGAGTCCACCAAAAAGTTGTATGGACCCAATCCAAGAAGTAAGAAGCTCATTTAATCAGATTGAAAATGATAATTTGGATCATTAGAAGACAATTAATTAGACAATTAATGTGTAATAAGAGTCTTTTACATATTTTACACATAAAATAGTTGTTTAAACTTGCAACACAAAATGAATAACAGGGTTTTTAAGTATTTATGAACATACTCTATTAATTAAACCAGTTGTCATATGAATGTTTATTTAATTATTTAATTTGTTTGTTTGTTTGTTTGTTTGTTTGAATGAAAGGGGAGTTTGAACCAGGCTTCATCACTTTCAGAGCAATAAACTGGGAATCTGCGGCCATGGCTATCTGCTCTGGTGTCAAGCCGACTGTCGGTTGCAACACTGAACATGTGAGTAATCAGTCGTCACACATCTGCCTATACTGTGTGAGTACACATGGTGTAAAAACCCTGTTTTTAGTATTGTATAGGAGGAGGAGGATATTTCAACCCTGAGGAGCAGTGTGGGGACTTCCCATCGTTTGACTACGACAGACTGGGCAAAGAGCAAGGCTGGAGCGCCTCCAAAGAGATGACCGAGGCTGCTGTGTTACTGTTTTACCGCTGAGTGGGTTTGCGTAGCCTCGACTATAGTCAGTCCCAGCTGTAACCAGATCAGGTGACATCAGGTTTATTTGTACAGCCATCAATCATAAAATTTCTCTTTTATTGGAGAACAAATCAGAAGTTGACAGTGAAAGAATCATTTGTAATTAAGCAATGTTGAAAACAAGCAGTTCTTTGAATCTTTGGGCTGAAGGAAGGACAATACTCGGTGTATAAATGCTCAATCAACAATCATTTATTTGCATACAATTCAACAATAAGAGCATTAGAACGTCCGGACGGGAGAGATGCCACCAGAGGGTCAGGCACATGTCTCAAAATGGTGACGGGTTGCTCAGCTTTTTATAGTCTCTAGTGGCCCCCAGCTAGTCGTAAAAGCCAAAACATCACATTTTTTCTCTGTTACAGCGCCTAAGTTATGACCTCGGCAGTTGTTTCTCTGCTTTCTGTAAGGTGGGGGTGTGGAATGTGGTCTATCTATCTCCCCTGTCTTTAGACACAGAGTCTCCTGCTTACAACCTTCTCTTCATGATTCAACAATTAAGCATGTCAAGAAAACAGTGTCACACATTCCCAGCAGATCAAGGATACAGAGTGATGCACATTTATCTAATGAACTAATATGTGAATATGTTCTGTTAACTCAAAAATATAATGAGAACTAAACTACATACAGCTCACACACTCTATATTAAAGGGTATAATGTGATCTACAACAATATCATAATTCAACTATTTTGATTACATCTATAAGGTAACATATAATAACAGAATAATATCACAATACCCTCTTTTGATCTCTCATTAAAGAGATCACTAATAACAAGCACTTCAGCGTTGCAAGGTCCAGGTTTTCTTGATCCTGAGGCCCTCTGTCCCCCTTTAACGGGTGGACCATATGGGGGATGACCTCTGTGTTCACGCAGTTCAGATGCAAGCAAAGTTAGATTTACAACCATAACAGCAGTTACAGATGACACTCCCATCACTCCCCATTTTCCCACAGCTTTATTTTGGTGCTCCAGTTTTCCACTCCCATTTTAATGCCCCCTTATACCTTTCAAATGTACTTAGACTAGAACCTCTGTCTAAGGAGCTTTTAACCTTTATTTCTATTGCTGCAGCTACCAGTGTCTTCCAGTTGGGTAATTCTCAGCTTCTTTCTTCGACCTCCGGGGTTAGACCACCCTTTAGTCATTGCACAGTTCTGGGGATTATTCCGCCCCGATTTCAAACAAGGATCTGTGTGTTTTGGGTTCACCGGCGTGTCCCCCTTTTTGCCAAGAGCCTCTCGAACCTCGTTGGTCTGGTGTTCCTGGTTTTCGCCAACCCCTTCATGGTTATTGCTGTGTTTGTGGGATCCATCTTCTCCAGGAGCCCAAACGTCATGACACTTGACCCCAGTTGCTGTCTCGGCAGTCCCTACATCTGTCCCTGCTGTGAAGGGTCCTCACATCTCCGGGTCCCCGTCTGGTGTCTGTTCCTTTCTCTGCAAGAGACAGAAAACCAAAACACCTCTCTCCCTAGCCTTGATAATCTAATATTGTTATCCATTGTTGTTCTAATGATTCAAATTTGGTTTAAAATATTATGTTCAGGACCTATTCTAATCATAATCTATGTGTGTGTAAAGGAAATCAAAAATTAGTGAACCCTTTCTAAGTCTAACACATTATAAGCTTAAGTTTTACCATAGCTAGTTTATTAAACACAAAAATAAACTCATAAGATGTTCATAAAACCATTGTTTGATGTTCGGACTCAACTCCCCCTTTTTGACACACTCCCATGTGTCAATTCATTGGAGCTAGACAATTAAAAGAGAAGGTTGGTGACATCATATCTCAGAAAGTATCAGAAATTCTTCTCTCGAGTACCGTTGCTCCAGCCTTGTCATCCCTGAGGATCTTCGATCCCGAAAATGTCCCTTCTCCTCATGTAATAAAGTCTGTCATCCTTCCATGCCCTGGTAACTGGTCCATCCAGAGCTGTAACATTTTGAAATGTACATACAACAAGCCAAACCACACCTTGGTCACACCAACCCTTTTCTGCCCCGAAGATGTCCAATGTCATCCTAGTATGGACTGTCAAAAGTGGCTTTAACGCTGACTATCCTGACAATCCATTTTATAATGTTTCCTGGTCAGATTTGCCAATCTCTGCACCAGGGTTGTAATAGTTTTGCAATTTTCATCAGTTTTTTATTTTTATTTAGCTTCGACTTCAGATTTTCAATTTTATATCAGTTTTAATTAGTTTTTACCAATTCTTTGCTAGTTTAGTGTAGTTTTTAGTTTCTGAAAATCCTTAGTTTCAATTTAGTTTTATTTGTGTTTTGCAAAAATTAAGTGTAACAAAATCCCAGTTCCATCATATCAGTCATGCTCTTCTGGTTATCCTTGGGTGTTGAGACTAATAACTATTAACTCTTGCCGCACCGTGTGGTCCTAATTTTGGTTGGAGTGAATTGATAACCTTTTGAAGGTGATTGTTTCACACCTTTACTTAGATGTCCCAGTCCTGTTGTCTCGGGATACATCACGCTGCCTTATCTGGGGTTAGCTGTTTTCTGGGGATGCGGGTTGAGTGGGTGAGCTCTTCAAGGAGGGGGAGTGTGCTCCCCCTGATGAGGTCTTCTAGGTAAGCTAGGTTAACCTTCTTGTGTGAGCTTTTCAAGTGCACTTTAAGGTTAGTGGGACTTTTAGTTTTATAAATGTCCCTCATGTCCCCCTGATGACCCAGTATTTCATTTTTGCACACTGTAGTACACATTTTAGTTTTTGCTTGTAGCTCGCATACTCTACTTGCCACTCCTCTAATTCCTGATGTTTCTTAGAGAGGGCAACAGTACCTTTAAAATTATATCACATGTGTGGGGGTGTGGCCTTGCCAATTGTTTTGCCCACCTTTTCAAAATGGCTGGCGTGCCCACAAGCACATTTCATGGAAAAAGAAAGGTAAGCTTGATATTTACATTTAAAATGTTTTGTTAAACTCAGATTTTTATTTTATTCTTTTTGCAAGTACCCCTCCTCGGTGGCGAGAAACTGTTGGTGTGGTCAAGTGGGTGCTCTAGAAACAAACGCTCAGGACAGAACAGTTATCAGTCATGTACTTCCTACAAATTTTGCATATGTTTTATTCCATATTGATCCTCTGAGTGTAATGGTACATTTTAATTTGAATTTATCCAAACTAAACACAATATTTTCTTTATTTACTTTGCTCTTGTTCTTTTGCAGTACCACATCCTATCAAATGTCCCTGTCGATTATATTCTACATTTAACAACTTACTATTTCAAGTGAGAACCTAAATCATGTGGACCAATGTTTATAATTGCATATCTCTATTCTGAATGTGGCCAGTCATTCATAGGTATTGTTCAATTTTGGCGATTTTCCTCTATAAAATTTAATTGACTTTTTACAGTGGCCTGCTATGGTTAATAATAACATATTCCAGTCATAAGTGATATCAATAGTTATCTCCACTGTAGCATTTGGCATTCCCAATAATATAACATGATACCTTAATCAAAACACAACTACTATAGCACCGTTTTCTTAATGCAAACATCAGTAACTCAAAATCAGCAACCACAGTGTTAAGTCTGCAGTTCATACTTATGTGAAGCTAGAGTCTCCTCCTCCAGTCTCTCTTATCCTCCTGCTCCTGAAAAAACAAAACAAAACAAAGCGAAGCATCCACCCTTCTCTTGTCGGCTGGGTGAATTGTTTATGAATTGTTTATTGGCATTTACTAATCCTAAAGTGGGTGCAGTCATTGTCTCAGTATCAAGTCAGTCAAAGCTTTTAGTCGTCAGTCCATCACAATCCATTCACATGCATACCTCCATACACATTCATACCAGATGTTGCTGATAATGGAGTCTCACGCGCAACCTATTCGAGCCTCCATCACCAGCAAGATGACGTCATCATTTTAAAGGAAAACAATTCCTTGTTGTTTTTTGGGCCGGATTGACTCGGTGCAATCCTTTTAGATCAGTGTTCCCTATAAGTGAATTTCTCCCAAGCCAATTACAATCATGGAGAAGCACACTTTGCAACTGTTTACAGTAATAATATTTTATAGCGCTTTAAATTTCAATCTTTCAGGCCTTGTTTAAAGAGCTGATTGTTAAATCATGAACTCACAAAATATCAACATATCACCACCGGTGGATCACACCTCTCAGATGTTTTTTTCTCCAGTGCACTGTAACAAAAACGAAAACAGACATAACCAACAAAATACTACTAAAATAACACAAATTAGGGCCCGTTGCAGACATGTCCAAGCATAAAACTATCCCTCTCTCGCTTACGAGAAAGAACACAAGCCAAAGCTCACTGATAAAATCAAGCTAGCGCTAAACAAAACCAAACAATCAACCAGAAATTCACAGGAACATTTTGCTTCCTGCCGGGACAATATTGTGTGGGAATGAGAACCTCAGGTGCCGTAACACCTTTTGTTCCTCCTTGAATTAAAACTCAATCACAGAAAATGCCGTACTCCAACCTAACCTTACACTATTAATTCATCAATTTCACTCTGTGCCACTGTTCCTCATCAGGGCTGTGTGAAGCACAGCAAAGAATTCAGTCAAGGCCTTGAGCCATAAACAGACATCACGCACAGACATTGTTTTCATAACCAAACCGTTTTAGAGCTTATTCCTAAAATCTACATAAATGCCCTCTGGGTGACATATAACACATTCTAAGTTTTTAATGGTAATCAATGGCTCCTCATAAAAATTATGCATTGGGATGTTTGTGTGCAGCATTTTGCATATCAGCATAAGCAAAGCATTCTTCATTGCATCAGCGTGTATGTGTGTGTGCGTGTGGATCACTCTTCATTGCACAAGCGTGTGCATGTGTATGTGTGTGCATCACTTCTCAGTGAATCAACATTCCCGTGTGTGTGTGTGTATGTGTGTGTGTGTGTGTGTGTGTGTGTGTGTGTGTTTCTCTTCATTCTGAGTCAGTGCATGTAGATGTGTGTGTTTGTGTGGGTGTTTGTGTTCATCACTTTCCTGTTCTGGTGTTCTGGGTAAACCACGGCCTGAAGCGTGCCCTGGGGTCCTGCCCCCCTCCTTTTTCAGTTTGTTTGCGACCATTGCTGCTGCTGCTGCTCAAAATTCAGTCCGTCCTGGTTCTGACCCCAATTGGGGCAGTCCTTTCTCCAGTGTCGATGTTCACCGCAGGTGAAACCTGCATCTTCTTCTGTGTTTTTGTCCATTCTGAGGTGCCTTCTGTCCTCAGTTACTCCTCCTGTCTCGGTCACGCCCTTTTTCGCCACCCGATCACCCGTGTTGGTCCATCACTGTCCTGCACAGTGTGAATGCAAAGTTATCAAGGTCAGCATTCTTTCGCTCGGCCTTACTTTTCATTCGGGTTTGGCGGGCGTCTCGTCACAGCTCTGTCAGCTGACGCAGTCTGGGAATTTTCCCCCGTGTAGTGAAACGGGCCTTAGGTTTAGTGCTCTCCGTCTCGGCTGCATGAGATCACATTCCTGCAGGTCTGTTGACATTCTCAGGTCGTTGTTGTGGGTCCAGCTGTTGCAGCATTTGGTCAGTGTCACGTATAGGGGAGAGCAGGAGTCCAGTCAGCCTCGGCTTTCAGGGCCGGCAAAGCAGCCTGTAATTGAATATGTATAGAAAAAACAAAAACAAAACAAAACAAAAACAAACAAAAAACAAAAACAAAAACAAACGAACAGGAAAATGTTGTTGTGTTGGCTGTGTTATTCAGAGGGGAGACACACCGGGACCAGGCCCTGTGTCAGCCTTCTCTCCCCCTTTTTTTTGTTTTTTGTCTCCCGATATAATCAACTCCTAACCCACCAAGTTGACAGGACAACACCGGTATATGTTAAAATTCTTAAGATCATGTTTAAAAGCCCAAAAAAGGAACTTTCTTTCATTCAGTAATCACTTTTATTAATCAATCAACAGAAAACATGTCACAATTTGAATCTTTTAACCACTAAATTTGTTGTGTCTTGCCTGGTTGGTTAGACCAGTGTTCCCTTTTTTTTTTTGTTAAATTGTTGTCCTGCAACCCAGAGGGTTTCTTTGTCAGTAATGTATAGACTTCATCATTTAAGTATGTTAATTTTTCTTTAACCTTGCTGGAAAATCTTCACGTGTTCATGAGTGTAAGCTGTTTCTTCATTGCGTGTATGTGCATTTGTATAAAAGCAGGTTAATTTTATCTTTTCTCAAACTAGGCGTTACCTTAAAAGGAGCCTTTCTCTCAGATTTCTCTGCTTGTGTGTGTTTTTGTTTCACCTTTTTGTTGTGATGCTCCGGACGCCTTCCCAACCTCCACAAGTCCGTTGGCCCCAATTTTATGTGTTAAAACTTCTCTTAATTTCTCCTCTAATTCTCTCCTCGCTGCTGTCTTTTTCACAGCTGCTGATTCGTGCTGGGTGTGGTTCCCATTACCTATAATTTTGCTTCGGCCGCTGTGCTTGTGGGGGCAGTTGGTCCAGGTCCGCAGCTTCCTGTATTAACACACTAAGAGATTTATTTTAATTTCATTTTCATCACTTTTAAACCGATAAGCAGGCAACACGCCTACCTTGACAGCGTAAACTGTACGCCAGTCTCCCAACACATTCCTCTCTCTACTCCTCCATAATTCTCCACTGCACACCTCTTACTATCTCTCCTTTTTATTTTTATTACACCACAGAGTAATACACCCAATTATGCCCGTCTATCTCTATGTGGCTCCAAATTCCCTCTTTATTTTAATTTCACACTCGTCAGGGGACAGGCACACAACAATTTCAACCACTGAAACGAGGAATTCAACCTTTTTATATTTCTTTACTAATCTAGACTCAACGTTTGTTCGCAAAATGTGTCTTGTTCTAGTCCGGAAATAAATGTGAACCCGTGATTACACGGCCGTTCCAGTGTTATTTCCGTGGCTATGCGGGGGCCCTCACCTCCCCAAGTCACCACCTCAGCACCCGGACAACGCCGGTCCTGGCCACGCGTCCACGGACAGGAGGGTCGCTACTCCATAGGCAAATGTTCCACAGGTACACTAGGCATCAACCTTTGATCCTCAAATGTGTATTTGCTCTAATGTCCTCCTAATCAAACACATTAACCGTCACTGTCACTGTGTTCACGCTTCACACTCCACATAAAAAACACACTCAGAGCGCGCCTCACTCACACTCTCACTCAGTGCGCGCTTTACCCACAAGACAGCACCCAGAGCGCGCCTCGCAGCTTCACACACACTCTCTCACCCAGAGCGCGCTTTGACACTCACACACAACACTTTTCCTCAGCGGGAATTTTACACAGAAACCTCTGAGCTCAACTATTAGATCTTCTGAAAGCACACTGCACCATAGACCAAAATACCCTTTTCTCTGCGATTATGACCGCCACCACGGGGCAAAGTCGCATCATAAAAGTGATGCTTGCATCCCCGAAGTTATACCTGACATCATAAACCAGGTGTTGCTCTGTACTTAAATTTTTACTTTGTATTATGGCCGCAGCCCTTTATACTCGACTGACGCCACAAACCACCGTCAAAACCTCTATCTAATGTACTAAAATTAGCACCAACCACTACTGCACTTCACGGCCGCACCACCGGAACACGCCGTATCATAAACCAAACCTACGGACGTGTTTCGCTCTCGCGTTGCCAGCGTCCAACTGCACCGTGAAGCCAGCATCTGCTTGTCCTTAAATCAACTTCTATTTCATAGCCGGCAAAAGCCAGGACATCACTGACACCATAAACAAAATAAACAAACCTCGACTTCAATGTACTGAACTAATGGCTGTGTCTTCAGAAGAAATTCTAATGTATTATTGCTACAGAAGCCAGTATTAGACAAAATTAAATGTGGAAGGTAAAGTGGCTGCATCTAGTCCAACGTAGTATGTTATTAGTATCTCGGTAGAAGCAGATTACTGCAACTAGACCAACGTAGTATGTTATTAGTATCTCGGTAGAAGCAGTTTATTTAACACACTGGAATTCAGCCTCAACTTATGTTGTTAGTATCTTGCGCCAAAAACCAGACACCGACAAATTTACTGTGAAAATACATGTGACTCAGCGAACAGATTAATTTGGAAAGCCCAATATGCACATTTGGTATTTATAATACAACAGGCTGTGCTTACCTTTTTATTTTTGGACCGGTCCTCTGTTCACTTTGCCCCACGATCTCACCAAAGGCCAAATCTACACCTCCTCAGCACACCAAAGATCCGGGTCACACGGCACCAAGTTGTTGAAAACAAGCAGTTCTTTGAATCTTTGGGCTGAAGGAAGGACAATACTCGGTGTATAAATGCTCAATCAACAATCATTTATTTGCATACAATTCAACAATAAGAGCATTAGAACGTCCGGACGGGAGAGATGCCACCAGAGGGTCAGGCACATGTCTCAAAATGGTGACGGGTTGCTCAGCTTTTTATAGTCTCTAGTGGCCCCCAGCTAGTCGTAAAAGCCAAAACATCACATTTTTTCTCTGTTACAGCGCCTAAGTTATGACCTCGGCAGTTGTTTCTCTGCTTTCTGTAAGGTGGGGGTGTGGAATGTGGTCTATCTATCTCCCCTGTCTTTAGACACAGAGTCTCCTGCTTACAACCTTCTCTTCATGATTCAACAATTAAGCATGTCAAGAAAACAGTGTCACACATTCCCAGCAGATCAAGGATACAGAGTGATGCACATTTATCTAATGAACTAATATGTGAATATGTTCTGTTAACTCAAAAATATAATGAGAACTAAACTACATACAGCTCACACACTCTATATTAAAGGGTATAATGTGATCTACAACAATATCATAATTCAACTATTTTGATTACATCTATAAGGTAACATATAATAACGGAATAATATCACAGCAACACAAACCGTAGATGGCACTGCTGAACTGCGTAGTTACACGAAACATTCAAAGTTGTTTTTACTGGAATTAATTTGACAGTTTGTTTTAGTCAGCAGAGAAAAAGAAAGATGAACTGCGAATAGATTTCATGGTCACGGTCTAACCTTCAATTTTTATGAAACAAAATTTGCATGTAAGTCATCCTCATTATTATTGACGAGCACATAGACCTAAAATACTCAGGACTAACCAGTGAAACTGAGTATTTTTTAAATCTTGTGTCCATTGCTTCCACTGACAGCTCATGACATAAAAACTTCAGGTGGTCTAGAGGTCACCTATAGCTGAAAGACAAACTGGCCACGCTGGCTGGATATAGCCATGAACTTCAAACAGATGCTGGAGGTCAAAAGCTTGCACATTTGTTCCCTTGTGTGACGTGTGTCCTCTGATTCTTGGAACTAAAGATCTGATTAATTAAACATCAAATTTTCACTGAAGGTTTAGTAAGAAATGTGGTAAAGATGAAATGCGTTTCCATGGAAACCCTGCTTTGATTAGAATGTTATTAACCTGATCTAGAGCTATATTAAAAGCTAAGACTAGGTGTGGCTTTATTTAACCTAAAAGACAGACAGACAAACAAATGAACAAACAAACAACACCCACACTTGAAAACTAACTGAAATGATTTTTTGAAATAAAAACAAAATACAAATATTTGCAGTAAATGTCCTTACTTGTAGTTTTTAACAACACAGCGAGTATGACGCATTTGTTTGATGAGACATGAGATAACTAAACGAGCAAATACCCAGCCTCACAAAGTGTTGTGTTTTTATTGTAATACCTGTTTTAACTTTTCCAAATTTTAGCTGGACAAACACTCTTCATATAATAATAATAAGAAAAGCAAGAAAAACAAAAATCCCCCTAAAACTAACACTGAAACTAGCCTAAACTGAATCCAAACCTTTCTAAACAGTAACACCAGAGCTGAAAATACAAAACTGTAACATTTAACAACGAATGCTGAGCTTGCGGTAAACGTAACTGCTTTTTTTTTTTTTTTTTACGTCTCTACCATTTCACTTACCTGACTTCTTACGACCATGGGTCTGATACAACCTTTGGTTAAGACAGCTAACGACTGCACTGCAAGCAGAAATGATGAATATAAATGTAGGTATTCATTTTTTTCTTTTTAGGAATAATGCACATCTTATTTATTTAATAAATAAATAAATATATTTATATCCCCCCCTCCTGTATGCCACTCTACGAGTCAGCTGAGCTAGAAACTTAAAAAGAAAAACAAAACAAAACTCTTATGGAAGAATACTCTACTCGGAAAACATGTATTGGTAAAATATAGCAAGAATAAAATTGTTCTAATTGTTATGTGTATGCTCTGAATTCCTCAGAAACACTAAAAGAAAATGAAAAACAATTAAGATGATTAAATATCTAACAAGTTAAAGAAAGGGGATGAAACGGGGTACAGGTGAGGATTTCCGGTGTAGTCTCGATTTTCTGCACTACGCAAACAAAATTCAAAATAATGGGAGTTTATTTTTCACATTATTGACCTCCAGTCTTTAATAATCATTCTCCTCGGTGTTTCTTAGTGTGACAGAAAAGCAAAACTGAGAAGTGTGAGGTAAATATTGTGTTTAATAAACAAACATCAGTCAGGGAACTGACATTAGTCTGGGGATGGAGACGGGGAAATATATAAAGCACAATGCACATGTGTAGTGGTGGAGGGGGGGACATATTTATCTGTTACACAAGGTGCCCCCCGTACAGTAGGAGCAGGAAGTTCTATATAACATACAGATCAGGATCCAAGTCTACGGTACAAAAACTTAGCAGCAACATGTTAACATCGGAGACCAAGGGGCTAACAAAGTAGTTTCATTTAGAAAAAAGTCACAGTATTCTTTAAGCATAAATTTGTTAAAAAGGTAAAAACAGTCCTAAGCATCCTCTAGGGTCAATGCTACTCACAAGATCTGTGTGTGAAATACATAGGTAGGGAAATTATCTATACATTTATACTCTAATATAAAGACCTTCTGGTAATGGCACAGTACAAACTTCCAGGAAACGCGACAAAAATATACAATGTCTTCACGTCACATTTGCAGATTAAAATGTAACTAAAGGTCTCTGGCAAGCACAATAGTTTCAGTGATCCAAAAAAAAAAGAAAAAAACAACTTCTCACCATTTTGTTAGTTCAGCTATCTTGACAGATTATGTCTTTTTAATACAAAAATAAGGACAAATACTGTATAAATTAATATATATTAAAAGAATCAGATTGATACATGGGGAATCTACTGAATAAGTACAGGTATTTATGATACAATAAATACTTGTCATTCATGACTGGGGGCAGAATAAACGGACTGAAGTGTGTTTATCCTGGCAGGTAATAGGTTTACCTCTATAGGTGAGAGTATTTATGTGTGTTTGTGTTTGTGTGTGTTGTTCAGTAGCTGTAGAAAATAGCACATGATTGAGCACAGCTGTGTGTAGGATCATGCACACAGTCTCAGAGGGTTCAGGAGGTCTGTTAAAAGGGAGACTGCAGACTGCAGTGGTGATTTCTTGTGAAGGTTGTCACTGCTCGCCCTCTCCCAGTGCCTTAACGCAGCTCCTCCTAGTGGTGAGTCTGTGGTACTAAGGTTACTCCTAAAACACACAACTGGGGGACAGGAAGCAGGAAGTCTGTGGTCAGGAAGTGGTCAGCTGTCAGTGACACGTCAGTCCTCCAGGGAAGAGACAAGTGTGGCACACCATTAGAGTCATCATGACCAACAAAAAGAAGTAGATAAAAGGAAAAAGTCAACTTCTGTGTGTGTGTGTGTGTGTGTTTTTTTTGTCTTTTTCGCCACTTCATAATAAAAAATAAGTCTGTTTTCGTACTTTACAATACAATTCGACATCCCCACCGAGGAAGCATCAATCATCAGTCCAGCACTGACAAGAAAAGAAACTTTTTTTTTGTTTGTTTTTTAAGGGTTTAAAAAAAGGTGGTGGGGGGTACTGTGCATGGTTTCCTCACGGGGAATTGGGATCTTGGACAACAGGGGGTGGGGGATCAAGTAAGGCGAGCAGGAACACAGAACATGTCTGGAGAACAGAAAAATCTGCTGAGGGTGTCGTCTCTGTTTTTTCTTTCTTTTTTTTTTTTATGAAGAACACTTTGTACAGCCGCACTTGACAACTTTCTCCACTTCCTGGACAAAAGAAGACCCGTCAGTGCACTGGAACGTGTATTTCCTGCGTTTGCTGCGAAGGGGGGTGCAGCAGGTGCCCTGTCCTTCTGCTCCCCCCGGGCAGCTGCCTCGACACTCTAAACGGGAGACCTTCTCCTGGGTTTGGCACGCCGCGTAGCCTTGCTGTCTCTGGTAGACATCTCGGACCCGTTCCCCTCGGCAGGCCACCTCTGCGGACACAAGGAACAGAAAGAATATTTGCAAGGTGTCCAAAGTTTTTACTGAGAACTCCACCAATTCTGCACATCATGGGAAAAGGTTGTCCGGCTTTGGCAACAAAGTAAGAAATATATTAGGAATGATACGACTACTGTTTGGATTTAAAAAAAAAAAAAAAAAGAGTTTTGTGGGAATGAAATGTTCAAACAGGAGTGCTCTATTGTGTTCAAATGACAGGCAATCTTAATGGTAAAAGCAGCAACACAAGTCAGTACACCAATGACACAAAGAGGACAGCAAGAAGAGGAAAAAATGGCACGAACATGAAGAATAAAGAAAAACCCTTTCTAGAAATAAACTGCTGAGTGAACTGTTCATAAAACTTTCGGGTTTAATTTGGTTCAATGGCGTTAGTTTAGTAGAAGTCGATGTCTGCTGTTGGTTCAACTAAATTCAGATGTAAAAGAAAGTTTTTTCTAGAAGCCTTTTTAACAACTCGACAGCTGAAAACTTGATTTTTGTCAATCAAACATTTTATTTGTTTCATATTTAGGAATTTGATAGTAACATTGAAGTGATACTACTACACTACTACAAAGACTCGTAGTATGTGGTATGAAAGACTTTCTGTATCTGGTTTTGTGTCAGTGGAGCTGAGTCGGTCTGTCCTTCACTGCCATCCAGTAAGCAGCGGCTGGGCCCGGAGCTCGTCAGGATTATCCATGATGGACGGTGACCTCATCTCCACCACAGCTTCAAGTCAGGTTTCCTAATTAGTTTATTCAGTCTGTTGGTGTCATCAGCTCTGATGTTGCTCCGCCAACAGACCGCAGCAAAGTACACTTCAATCGCCTCAAATGGCCCATCAATTTGTTGCACACACTGAATAGCTCAGCCTGAAAAACTGGCCTGCCATGTGTGTATTTTATTTGAAATTACAACGCAATTATTTACAAATATTTAACACTACAATAACGGGGTAAAAGGAAATGAAGAAATAATTATACCTTAAGTAATGTGTATGTACTTTTACACATGCTATATATGTATAGTTTTGCTTTGTATAGTATAGTCCTGAAAAAATATGACTTGTTCTAATGTATCTACCTTAATGTTTTTGTAGGTAAACAGAATTACAGTGTAATTCTCCTGTGGAGCTCCTGTGCTGCTCATCAACACAGCAGACAGCTCTCAGGTAGTCAGTAATCCATTAGATGGTGGATGTGTTTACTGACACGTTCTGTAGCTTCTCTACTGCAGCAGCGGTTGGATTGTGTTAAATGCACTTGAGAAATCAAAGAGGATGATCCTCATTGTGCAGCCATTACTATCTAGATGGGAAGAAGCTCTCTGCAGCATGTAAATGATTGTATCATCATCTCCCAGACTTGGTCTGTTTACAAACTGCAGAGATTCAACACTAGCATCTTAGGCACCTTCAACACATGTGATGTGAGGGCAACTGGTCAAGAGCTGTTAAGCTGAATCTTACGCTGTTGATAAATCTGTGAAATGAGTTGACAAAAGTAGTATCCAGCTCAGAAAAGGAAATGCCCTCGATACACAGACAGACTTGGTTCTTTCTGATTTACCAGTCCTGGGATATAATTCCACTAATATAAAGCCATGATACCTTTGCAAAAATGTATTCCTTTAATGCTATAATTAGTATTAAAAAAAGGTTTTTATTATTCTGCAGAGTTTGCGGCGCTCCATTACAGTGGGGAAAAAAAAAAAAAAGCTGGAACTTTTCATGCTATATGTTGCATGAGGTGACAGCAAGTATGCTGATGAGAGGTTTGCTGGGCTGCATGCAGGAGGGAAAATTAGTAAAGAAAAGCTGACGTTAACATGCGATCAGGTGGTCTCACCTGAGTAACCCCTCGTGTGGGATTAAGAGGAGGCTCAGGAGATGCTGAGTTGAAAAAGCGACAGGTTAGAAGCGTCAGTGCAGAGAGATTAAACACTTTGAGACACACGCTGCTGAGACACTTTAAAGAGAGTTAGCAAGTAACAGAGAAGCTCAGACTTTGTTAAAAGAAGCCCACTGGAGTATTAGATTATTATTTTTAGAAGAATTAAGGTAGTGTACTGAACAGGCATCCGTGTTTCGCTTACCTCTGTCACACGCCTCTCCTGTATATCCGCTGTTACACTCGCAGTACGCCTTGCCCAGGCCTGACACTCTACATTTGCCATGTTTGCAGCGAGACAGGCTGCAGGGGTTAGCTGCATCCTGGTCCTGCTCATCACAGAGGACACCAGCAAAGCCAGGCTGGCAGCGGCAGGAGTAGGAATAGGAGTTGATTGGGATGCAGGTACCGTGGATACACCTGTAGGGTGGAAGAGGGAAATACAGAACGTAAAGAACTGGACAGACAAATCGTGGTCTCTCTTTGAGAGCCATTGCACTAGCTGTGGTTTTAGACGAAGCGCAGAAACACTCACTTGTTGCCATCACAGGGGTTGCTAACTTGCTGGTCACACAAAGTTCCCGTCCAGCCTGCGTGGCATGTACAAGTGAAACCGCGGTGTCCAGTTGGGTGGCAGTCACCTTGGACGCAGGCCCCTCTCTGGCACGGCTGACAGCCCGGCTCCACCCCATTGCCCAACCACTTTCTGGTGGTACTCTGGGTGGTTCCAGATCCTGGGAGCCCCGCTTCAAGCCCAGCTCCTAGATCCTGGAGCTTCCCGTTGATGTAGAGGTTACGGAGGCAGCCATGGAAGCTCGTGCCGTTACGGCCACCCGAGCTGTGCTGTAGAGCCGACAGACCGCCAGAAGCCGAGGCTCGCTCTGGCATCCCTGCATGAAGACAGAAGTATCTCAGCACCTCATTTAAGATGATTAAAGATCATCTTAATTATATTTTTGTGTGTATGGAAATAAAATCAGGTCCAAACTCAACGTGAAAGCTTTTTATGACTTGATGCTTCACACCTAGCCTCTGGCCACCTGTACATAATGTTTAAATCGAAGTATTTATACTATAATTTGTATTAAGTATAATTATTATTATTAAGTATTACGATATCTATCTGTTCTACAACACTTACACAGACACAGCCATTAAGAATATACATAGCGCTGAGTCCTTACCTCCCACATAAAGTGGAGAATCTATATTGAGTGTGGACTGCTTGTTGAGGGAGTTGATGGATTTGGGCGGCCCGCCATCGATGGACAGAGACAGAGTCTGATCTGATGCTACTAACTCCACGGCATGGAAATTACCATCATTCACTGTCTCCACACTGAGAGCGAGAGAGAGACACGAGGGAGAAATTCACTTCAGACATCTGTATCATCCATCATGTGAACGTGGAGCCAGGGAACGGGCTTTCTGTATACCTGTATATAGCAGAAGGAGGATAGGATCCAGTGTCGTAGCTGACCCTGAGGCGTCCCCTGTACAGCTCCATGGCAATGTGATCATTATCCCCTTTATACAACAACACGCCACTGTCCTCATCGGTAGCAATCTGAAAACACAGCAGGATCGCCATGTTAGTGGCCTACAAGTGCACATAGTTCTTTTCACCTGCTGTAAGAATTGTCAACAAAAAACAAGTAAGTCATTTTCAGGTATATGTACTTTAGTTGTGTATTTATTTTTCTGAAAACTTATCACTTTTACTTCCTATATGTGTACACAAATATCTCTGCTTTTACTACTTACATTTTCAAAACAAACTTTAGCTTTCAGATATTTAAGGGGAGTTATTATTTCAAGTCACTGCACAGAATATCTATAGATCTTTTATAACTCTGTACTCTGGGGTTAAAGCAGGCCAAGACATCCACGTTTGTGCAGATGTCTGTAAGTTGTGGTCGGAGTACATCAGCATCTAGCGAGCATAAAGGAAATAATGTTTTTAAGGTTCACAGCTCAGCTCCACAAACATCAGCAAACACTCAAACTGTTTGTGTGCAGTTTGTCACACAGTGTGTTGCTAGCTAAAGGTTCAGCTGCTGTATTTCCTGGATAGAGAAAAGAATGAAAGCTAACTTCACTCTGAGATGGAGAAAGATTGAAGACAGACATTATTTCTAAAATGAAGGACTGGAGAGTTAAAGATTTACTTATATTTATATTCAGTTCGGCTCAGCTAATCGCAGCCTGAACACAAAGAAAATCTAGTTATGCTCAAAATAAAAATGATTTCTAAGTGATTATTTCCCCCACAGCCCAACCTGCTAAATCTCACTTTAACCTGAGAATATACTCTGTTTAGTTGTGGAGGCTGAATCATCTGCAATACAGGCAAAGCAAATTCTACATCACAGCTGTTCAAATTAAAAACAATATCATTAGAGTTTAAATTGAAATAAACTTTGCCTTCCTCTTACTTCACTCTCACTTGGGTAAAGAGATCAATTTTTAAACACAAGTATCTGCATCTTCAACTTAAACAAAGCATGTGTGTACTTCTGTGACCCCTACTTATACCTGCCTACTTAAACCTGAAATTAAATCAGCATCACAAACTTGTTGTGAGAGTTCCTGTTAATACGTGCATTCACATGATTTCACCTACTTTAACTCTGTTTTGTTTGGTTTCTCTAGAAGAGAAATTGAAAGGCAAACCTGATGGTTGGTGTTGCTGCTGTGATCTAAATGTATGCTAATACATGAGGAGCACAAACTGGAGATGAATCTTTACAAACCCCTGAAGGAAATCTGACTCTTTAGCAGCTAAGCGCTCCACTACGTTCACCAGCCAGTCACTAACTGTGTCTGCATGCCAATGAGAGTTTAATGATAAATATTCTGACACAGTGAAATTATAAAATCTGATGGGAGGCACAGATTGTCATGGACCACAAGGCTACATGTGTTTTTGTTTTTGCTCTCTCTCTCTCCTTGGCCGCTCCGCCTGGGCGGAGCTCATTGCGGCCTCCCGCCCTTGGCCCACACACCTGTTTGCTATTATGTTGCCATTATGTGATGCCATTTAAGGCCGGGACACAGACCTTCTCATCGCTGGATGATTGTGCAAGACGCGTTAGTGATCCTTTCTAGCTTTTGTGAACATAGCTTGTGTAAAATCCGTGACTTTGTGTAATCCGCCTTTCCCGTGTGACAGTTTTCCCCAGAGAGTGTGTGTGTGTGTGTGCGCTGTATAACACATGACCTCCCAAAAAACAACAAAAAAAATTCCCTAATGCCATGAGTTTTCTCAATAAATAAATAATTAAGGGATGAAGGAAGAGAGAGGTGCTTTTAGATATTTTCCAGCAATATTTTCTGTTTTTTTTGGAATAAAGATCTGGTACTATAACTTTATGAATATGGACTCTCAGGAGTGTAGCTCAAGTTAACACAAAATTACAGATGCTCGAAGTCTCTAAAATATTTGGATGTCTGTAGAAACCAAACGTTCACAGGTAGGGGACTGATTTTTAGTTTACAGCTTTGCATATTCAAGGCATGCAACATTCTTTAAAACAGTGCCAATCAGATGAATGGATTCACAGGTATATAGACACACAGACTCATTTTTCCAGTATGAAACTGTTATTATTTGTTTATTTAAGAAAACCAGTCATAAGAGCTGTAAGCAAATCTGTGATGGCCAGGTGGGGCCTTTCTTTTAAATTTCATGATTTGAGATGAAGCTTGTTTGTGAAAAAGCAGAACGTAATCAAAATCTTGAGCTATTGTGTTGAAATGTGACTGAATAACTCAAAATTTCAAGTTATTTTCTCAGAAGTTAGAGTTACTACATTAAAGCTTTGAGATAAAAAAGACTTCATTACAAAAGCTGTTTTTTTTTTGTTGTTTTTAAGAAAATAGTAGATCATTTTAAATATAAATTATTTAAGTGTGTTGTTGTGTGCTGGTTTTTTTTGGTAAAACTGACCGGTGACTCTGTTTACTCTGAGGGGTCACAAGCTCAAAAAAAGTTTGGAAACATTTTCATTTCAAAAATTTCAAAAATATTTCACCTGAAATGAAACGAAGCAAAAGTGCAGAGCTGCATTTAATTTAAAGAAGGTCACCTGCAGGCTGATGTTGGTCTGTGGTGAGAGGAGACTGGAGGGCAGCTGCAGGTACGACTCGCGGTTGACGAAGTTGACACTGGCGAGAGTCTCACAGCGCTCTCCCTCGTAGCCGTGGAGACACTGGCAGCGGGGGTCTGATCCCACAATGACGCACTGTGCCCCGTTGAGGCACTCGTGGTTGTCACAGGGGCTGGTGCGAGGAAGGACCATCGGAGGAGAGAACTCGCAGAATAACCCACTGAAACGCACATTGTAACACACGTGGAATACCGTAAGAGTCCAGATCATTCCCTTTATTTGTTCCTTTTATAATTATTATCAGTTTGTGGTACGGCTGCTAGAACATACAAGCTTAAAAACATACTTCTTCGGTGCTTTCAGTTACAGTTGGATTTTTCATCATTTCAAATGTGAAAGTTAGACAAATCCAAAGTCCAAAAAATACCACACTGTACTAGAGCTGGGCGATATGAGATTTTTTCATATCACGATATGTTTTTTTCATTTCAGGCGATAACGATATCTATCACGATATAAGCCAAATAACTATATTTGTAAGATTTAAATGTGCCGTTGCTCACAAGTAAAATGTGAAATAATCAGCAGCTTGTTTTGATTTAAATATTTATTTCCTATAATAAGTTCAACAGGGTAGATGTACTTAAGGAACATGAGACTTTTTCAGATAAATAAAGGCAAATATTGCAAACTACACAAAAGGCAGCCGCTAAAGCGTTTAAGTTTCAAAATAGAACAAACAAAACAGACTAAATTGTCAATTCCACTTAGAAACAAAATATTAATTCTAAAAATAAATCTTAGTTTGTTTTACAGAAGAACAGACAAAACTGACTAACTTTTGTCAATATCAAATAAACTGAGAACTAAAAGGAAATTCTCAATCTCTCCTTGTTGTATAGCTTAGGTTTTCAAACAGTTTTAACAGTTACTTTAGTCTGACAAAAGCCGAATGACGAATTAGCGCTTCCAGTCAGAGACTGAGGCTACGTCCACACGTGCACGGGTATTTTTGAAAACGGAGATTTTCCGTTTTCGTTTTAAAAAATAATCCCGTCCACACATAAAGGCAGAAATGAAGGAAAACGCTGCTATGAACATGCCAAAGCAGCAGGTGGCGCTAGATTCCTAACCGTGCCGAAATGTTGGCCAATCAGAAGTCTAGAAGCCTCGGTGGGTAAAAGTAAACAAAGCTGGGGCATAGAAGCAGAACCGAGTCGTATGTGCGGAGGGACAGTAACTGTGTGTATATGTAAGCATTTAAACACTGCAGAGAGTAGAATTAACAGTATTGTAGAAATTCTTTTCACCGAAACAATAACGTGGCGCACAGTGTGATGCATGCACCAGTTTATTGTATTTCCAGACTTGCTTTCGGCACAATTTACAGTGCACGCTACTCTGTTTTTTGTCAGACTTGAAATAGCCGAAATACCTTCACACTACAGAACTTTAGTGATGTGTCCTGTGTGTCGAAGCTTCGAATCGTGCGTCGGGTAATCGCGGGGGCGTTTTTCTGAAGCGCGTATCGAGGCTTGCTTTGATTACGTATGCAGTGACGTTCGAGGCCTCGCGGGCAGTCCGTACCACGTGACTGATTCAGGGACTGGTTCATCGGTTCGCGCCAGATTCGAAATAACATGGGCAGGAAAACAGCTGATTCCCCATCACACCATGTTGTGGAATTGGATTACGTACGTGCTACATAGTTACTTGTGCATTTCTTCTTCGATGGAACCAGCAAGGAAGAGATGTTTTTTTTTAAAATTTTGTCTCTCCTAATAAAGTATGCACACAGTAATAAATATCACAAATGATAAACACCAAAATATAAATAAACAACACTACACATCCTATAATCTGATTTCTGTCTTTTAGTTTATTAAAAAGTGAAGCACCAAACACTAGTTTGTGTCATTATCCAGATGTACATAAGGTTTACACATCATTATAATCAAAGAGCCCGCTTCACTTGAATTGTCCACTTGATGGCGCAGTAGAGCAAATGAATCATCACAATGCTTCGAACCATGAGTCGACCAATTGGATGGAAAGCTTCAGTTCATCATGAGGCTTCATCTCACCATCACTACAGAACTTCTATGGCTCTTCCGTTCGACAATCTCTCCGACATTGGAACCGTCATCTGTTTTCTTTTCGGTCACGCTCGGTTGATTTTTCTAGTCGGCACACTCATTTCCTCCATTACGCGCTGGCTCCATTACCCGCTGGCTGCTTCCCAAACAAACACACGTGCGGCTTGGCACTTGTGCTGTACGTAACAAGTCACGCGACGTGACGCTGCGGCTGTGATTGGTTCGGCTCTGCGCTACTTAGTTTGGATTGGCTAAACTTTTATTTTTTTATTTATTTTTTTTTAAGAGGACAAGAGCGGCGAGGTCTATCGCGATAGCTTAATTTCTCTATCGAGTAAAAGTTATATCGCGATACATATCGTTATCGTTCTATCGCCCAGCTCTACACTGTACTATTACTCCAGGGACCTTGAGAAAAATAGTATGTTGATCTCAATAACTGACAATACACACCAGGGGGAGCTCCTCATATATCAAAAACTGTTGGCATGTGTGACTTCCTCTGTGGTGCGCAGCTCACCTGTACCCTTCTGGACAGATGCAGGTGTATCCATTGACGGCATCGATGCACTGACCGCCATTCTGACACTTATTCTCTTCACAGTCGTCATAATCCAGCTCACAGTGCTCGCCGATGTATCCTGGAATGCACTCACACCTAAAATGAACACACACACACACACACACACACACACACACACACACACACACACAGAAATGCTTGTTGTTACTGGACTCGCAGGGATACAGCTGTTCTTTGTGGCTGCCTGTGGTTAGATTTGCTCTAATTGCATGTGGAAGATTTCCTTAACAATAAAAAGAAAACATGTCAATTGCTTCGTGACCCAGACAGTCCACAAATCCTAGAGAACACAAACTAATCTAATTTTTACATGATGTCAAACTGCCTCACAGAGCACATCCAGACGTAATTACACTGACCACAGCGCACACAAGCAAGGGAGCAAGGGAGTAAAAGTACAGATAAAATCTCGCCAGGGAACCTTACTAGGGAGCCAAAATCACATTCCCAACACCTCCCATCCACACATGCAAACACACACACACACACCATTTCTCTGCTGGGAAAAATCTGGAACTCAATTATTTCTGTGTGAAAAATATAAGTATTCAAATCATGCAGGAGAGAATCAAGAACCACTACTTGCATACTCTAATATCTGCATATTAGTTTATACAGGAGTGTGTGTGCGTACGTGTGCGTGCGTGCGTGTGCGTGCGTGCATGTGCGTGTTTCCAGTCTACTCACTTGTATCCCTGAGGAATCAAAATGCACTTTGAGTCGTGCTGACATGGGTTCAGCTCTGGGGCACAGAAGTCCAGTTTCTCTTCACACAGCTCCCCTAGGAACACACACACACACACACACACACACACACACACACACACACACACACACACACACACCTCATCACTTTTTAAATTCTTTGCACAGTATTAACGATAAAGTGAAATGAAAACATAAAACACATCAATATTTTAACTTCGTTGTGGTTTGTTTTTTTCTTTGTGTGTGTTTGTGTGTCAGTTGAATGGGTGCTTGGTCTCATGATGGATGACTCTCTTGTGGCCAGAATCAACACAGTGGTCCGATAAATGATTTCAGTGCTGGGAATCTTGATGCTCCAGAGAGTATCCTGATCTTCCTGAAACTCTGAACTCCAAATGAATCACTGATGAGGGAATAAACCAGTTTCCTTGACTCCTGAAGTCCACGCTGGGAATAATTACACAACCCTCTAGGGATTAATAAGTATAAGCGTGAAACAGCAGGAGATGTTTGTGCTTTTAAGCCCTTCATTTAGACAGTGATTTCTTTCGCTCACGGACTTAAAAGCAGTCAGACTTGCTTAATGCATATAAAATGTTGTTTTTTAATAATTCACATTTCAGTAACAATAGTTATTCATCTGATACATGTTTTTGGTGCAACCACTTAGTTTACCTACTGTCTGAAATATGTAAATTTAGCTCTTCTCAATTTAAGGCCAGCCTCCCTTTGAGCCTGCTGATTGGCTGACCATCCCAAACAGCAGGTGGGTGGGGATTCTGCACTCAAAGACAGAGCTGTCTGACTGAGATGATCATATTAGGATTATCTCTTCCCCTTTCCAAACAGTTCGGTATGACAGAAAAGCATAATGGCTTTAAAAGAAAAGCTGTCATTACAGTTTTTTACAGACGCTAGGACACATTTCTCAATACTTAGGTCACGTTTGCAAAACTCCTCACACAGTGAGCACAACAGAAGTCTATGTGGGCTAAACTGAGGACCAGTTATCATTGTTTTGGCACAAAATGCATTCAATGACTACATCTCTCAAATTTCATGAATCATCTTCTCACTCAGACACAACAACTGCCAAAAAGCTTTGTACAGACAGGACATTTTGCATGTGCTTACATACTGTTTTCAAAACTGTTAAACTCATGGTCAAAACAATAACACAATGCAAAACTTGAAAAGACAGCAAAATCCAACAGCAATATTTTATTGAAACATATTTTAAATCTAAAAATGCAGTTTAACCAGCCACAGCTGATTCTCATTGTAGATGAACATCTACACAGGTGTTACTCCTTCAATTTTTCAACTCCTTCAATTCTGGCATGCCAGAAGATTCTTTCCTAGGTGTATTACCCTAGATGACATAAGATGTGATGTGGATGAGAACCTGTGGCCAAATAGGGAAGACCGAGTAGATTAGCATTACTATTGTATGTGTATCAGTGGATGGTGTGTATACAAATTCTTGTATTTTGGGATTACTTAGTGCAAAAAAATAAAAATACATAAACATAAATACATGATGTCTGATTCATTCCAGTAACATATATTGAAATTATAAACAGAGATGTGTCCTTGTTTTACACAGGAAAACACTGTGTAATGCTACATGTTGTTAGTGTTTTTTAGGTCATTGTTTTGTGGGTGACAAAGTGTGTTTGTCGGCTGTCAACCTTTGCTAGTGTTCTGGAGGAATGTGTTCATTTGAGACCTGAATGAAGTGTTTTGGTAGTTGTAGTGCATTTTGAATGTGAAATGAACTGCTTTGCCAGGCTGAGGGTCAGTTAGGAGAAATGTGTGAAGAGTTTTGCAAAAGTGACTTAAGTATTGAGAAATGTGTCCTAGCGTCTGTAAAAAACTGTAAGAGAGCTGTTAAAAGACTGTGAGTACTTGCTTGTTTACTTTGATGGCTTCTTATTTACATGTGAGTTTTTGTCACAATATCACAATCTAGATGTGATAAATATTGGTCTATTCCCCCCACGACTTTTTAGGATGTGAAATGAGCTCCAGAGAAGCCTCAAAGGTCCTGTCGTATGTGTAGAAATGAACCTTGAGCCAAACATTACTCAGTGGCAAAATACTCACCACGTTTTATTTCAGGCAATTTAAACATTTAGAGCTGTATAAACTGTTTGTTTTTTGTTCACATTAAGAAAGCTGCAAAGGAAATAATAGAGCAGATGGTGCAGTGGCAGTATAACATAGTTTTATGTGTTAAAATATCTTTTTCATACACCAGAGGACCAGTTTGTTTAATTTTTAGAAATCATTACACTGTGGTTGAAATGCATGCAAACCATAAGCCTGAAAGGAAGTTTTTAGTTCCTTAAAAAGGAACTTTGGGTGGTTAATGTACAGTACAATACTGTGCAAAAGTCTTGAGTCACCCATCATTTCTTCACATTTTGCTTCCAGCAGCCAGAGTTTCTGAAGCCAGAAGTAATTTTTGTTTCCAAAGTGTTTTTAATTCTCCGGGCTTTCTGAAATCATCCTTTGGACGCTGTCCACTTGTTTTCATTCAGAAATGTTTTTGTTTTTCAGTTTATTATACAATTTATACTGACCTCTGGATTATTCAAGCATAAAAAAGCACCTAACTCGAGTTACCTATGTGTGTTCTATCACACAAAGAACCAGTTTTAAACTTTATATTTAGGCTTTTGTTACTAACAGACTGTCACAAAACACACTGACATTATAGTCTACGAAAAATGCCAAAGACGACACACTCTGACAGGCATGAAAAGGTGCAGGTCCACCAACAAAAGCAAACCCAAATTTGAAATTTTTGGTTAAAATCTTTGTCAGTAGGTACAGAGGAGATCAGGAAAGAGGTACAACAGTCTGTATTCTAAGTTCTGTTGGTGCCTGTTTTAATAAATCTCTGCACCTTTCTCTTGTTTTATATAAACATAAAGAAATGAGTGGTAGCCCAGGACTTTTACATACCACTTTAGATATTTACGTTTCAGAAAGCAGACTGGCTTATTGTCCCAGACTTTCATTCCTAGGTGTGGAACATTAAAATGACCTTTATTAAAAAGATAAGATGTAACTCAGTATGTTTTTGTTATGGTCCAAAAAAGACTCAAACAAACTCAAATGGCTCTTAATATAACTCCTTCAATACCAAAAGCCTCCATTGTTCAACCAAACAGCTTTAAAAGCATTAAACACGCACGTTTGAGTCTATTTCAGTCTATCGTACAATCAAACAAATACTCACAGGACCCCCAAACGTTCCGCTGAAAATAGTCGGCACCAAATGCACCATTTAAGTAAATCTGGATAATAAGTACAATGTGTGACTGTTTAGAAAATTAGCCTTCTTTTAAAACTGAAAATATATATTTTGATTGTTCTGGAGGAGTGGATGGAATAAATGCAGTCTAGATGTTAGTAAGTTTGGGTATTTTAATGGGATTTCTACTTTCAAAAATATAGATTATTGCCAGTTCCTCTAATTTCAGCTCATTCACCTGGAATGGTCATCACATGTATGCGTGAAGCAGCAAGCAGTATAACCACAGAAATCTGAGAGTGGTCTTTTTATACATCAAAGACATGCACTGCTAACACGGAGCACGACTGCATACAGTATGGTGAATCTGTAGCATTCCCGTGGATAAAGCACAGGAAATGAGGGAAGTTAGGAAGGAGAGAGGGACAGAAAGGACAGAGAGAAGAACAGACTAACCTCTCTCCACCTCATTGGTAGCAGCTGCAACCACAAAAAAGATGACAGATGATAGAAAGCAGAGCAAGATGGGAGAAAAGACACAGGACAGCAAAACACAGAAAGACAGAGAGAGAACACCGCCACATAAGTTAGCACTCAGAGATGATTAGCACAGTGCAAATGCAGACAAACAAGTAGCAACAGATCAGCGTTAGTCAGATAAAACATTTATCTTTTGTGACCTCTCTGTAATGATAGAAGACTTTTTGTGGGAGATATATTCATGCTGACTATTTCTGGAATAAAGAGTTTGTTTTCCATTTTCTAGACAGCTTCTATACGTCTACAGTTTGGATAATGTCAGTGTTAGTAAGGCGATAAAGGAGAGAAAAGAAACTTTCAGTTTGGTAAAAAAAATCAAAAGTAAAGGTTTTTGATTGAATCAAGTTGCAGCCATAAAACTCAGGCAACCCTTCCAATGAAAATAGGTCAAAAAACCTTTCTGATTTAAATTTGGCTAATCTTTCCATCCAAGTGACCGAGGTCGCTCCATAATGTAGTGGTCGACACATTTGCTGGGTAGGCAAAAGGTTGCTAGTTCCATTTCAGTCAGAGTGTAAAACTCTTCCAAATCAAACACACCCAGAGCCTTGTGAAAATGGAACAGCTGAAAGGTTGACATGGCGGTGTGATGGTTACCACATTGCCTCACAACTCTGTGCAGAGTTAGCATGTTCTCCATGTCTGCCTGGGTTCTCTCCGAGTATTCTGGCTTCTCCCCACAGTCCAAAGACATGGACTGTGGGAGGATTGGTGATTTTAAATTGCACATAGATGTGACTGGTTGTCTGTCTTTATGTATTAGCTCTGGAGCTGAGTGTCAGCTGGTCCAGGGTGTACCCTGCCTCTTGCCCTCTGACAGCTGGGATAGGCTCCAGCCTTCTTGTGACCCTGAATTGGATAAGTGGCAGAAAATGAATGGGACACTCTTCTTGTTCTAACCTGAGGACTTGTGTCCCTGCTGTACAGAGTGGATGTCATTGTAGTCTAAGGAGCTCGGAAAGAAAAGAGTCTTCTTCTTTAAGTTTCCTTGAAGAAGTTTCACCTCTCATCCAAGAAGCTTCTTCAGTTCTAAGAGCAACTGGTGGAGAGTCCCAGCCCTAGTGGGGGTGTTCCTAAGAAGGTCATGGACCCCCTATTGATCCTCTGCCTAATTACTCAAGCCAAGGTGTGAAAATGGGTGTGGGTCATAATCAGCCAAGGTTTCGGGTGAACTCATTGTGAGACCTTGCCCCAACCTGTTATGTGGCTTGCTGAGAACAAATAACCCAAGATGTGAGTGGATGTTAACCTTGGATGGTCTTAGAAAAAGTACCCCTTATGAGGTCCTAGAGCCAAAAATCGACCACGCCATAAAAAGTGCTATAAAAAGATTATACATTAATATTTTTTTTCCACTTTAAATTAGCCAATCTTTTAGACCTACTTCTCCTTGAAATATACATCTAAAGTTTTAATTATATGTTGCGGATTTTAACCCTCTATATCCCGGTTTTGTCACATGAGCGCACGGCTTTTTTTGGCGAAAAAAATGAAAAAATGAAATATTTTCCATAAAATAAATTTGAAAGTTATATTTTATTGTACTTTTAATTAGGCCTTTAGATGGTTCAAAGATTGGCACCAACATACATTTTGACCTGCCATTATTTTTTTTGCAGGAGCACATTTAAAAAAATGCATCCACCTTTATGAATAAGGACAATTCCCCAAAAGGTGCTATAAAAAAATTATATATTCATATTTTTTTTTCACTTTAAATTGGTCAGACTTTTAAAACTACTTCTCCCTGAAATATTCATATAAAGTTTTAATTATATTTCGCGGATTTTAACCCTTTATATCCCGGTTTTGTCACATGAGCGCACGGCTTTTTTGGCGAAAAAAACGAAAAAATGAAATATTTTCCATAAAATACATTTGAAAGTTATATTTTATTGTACTTTTAATTAGGCCTTTAGATGGTCCAAAGAATGGCACTAACATTAATTTCGATCGACTTGGGTTTTTTTTTCGCAAGAGCAGAAAATAGTCTCCAGGCGGCCAGCCCTGCTACGTTAAGCCGAAAGCAGTGCCTTATTCCGGTGTAACTCTCTACCATCACCGGGGGCATGTTGGGTCGGAGTCCTTTCTCCAGCACACACGCCGATACCACGTGACAACAAATACGTCATTTCCTGTTGATTGAAAAAAAAATGCACCCTCTCGCCAACCTGGGGACCAAAAAATGGTCCCGCCCGATCAGCGGGCGAAGCCGCTGCTGCACGCCGGGAATCAGGCTTCATTTTCCGCAGGTCTGTCTAAGCAGCCCGCTGTTTTCCAGCAGGGGTCAAATGTGAAGCAAGGGCGCCACCCGGTGGCCAAATAAAAAAATTACAATTCTAAGGTCCTGACTACAGAACGAAAACGAAACTTAAGCCATCACCACTACGTTAATGGTAATAATTGTGCAGTGAAAAATAGCGTTTATAATGGGTTTCAATGGGGCGATTTATGGCTCTAGCGCGTCATGTGTATGCCGGTTTGTAGCTTAGCCACTTTAAGCTAATCTAATAAACGGAGACTGCAATTCTAAAGAAAAAAGAAAAAAAAAGGGTTGGAAGGTTTGGCTATATTCTATTCAACACAGTGAAAATGGCCAAATATTAAAAAACGCTGTGGATGAAAAATGGCTCCAGTACCATCCAAGGTTAAGGTGTCTGGTAAGGGATCTCAAAACTGGATTATAGATGGCAGACAATTGGTATCGTAAGATACCCCCTCTGTTCAGAGATGGATGAAAGGTGAAACGTCTTCAAGAAACTTAAAGAAGTCCAGACGCTTTTCTTTCCAAGCTCCTCAGACGTGTCCTCCAGTACTGGAAGTGTCTGGAGAATACAAAGACACAGACAGGCTGGTGTGCTGGTGTGGCCAAAAACTGTTTTCACAGCACCACACTTCAGGTTGTTTATGCTTATGAAGTCTCCCACAGAGGCCTTAAGATACAACAGCAGAACTTCTCACTGACAGTCACGTTGCACAACCTTCAGAAAACTGCTGCTTGGCAGGTGATTGTCCTCAGATTAAAATTTGGGTCAGTTTGACAAAGAAGTTGATGTTGATGCCTGTGCGGGTGCGTGGTCCATTGTGAACACATAAAAGGGGTCAGCGTATTTTAAGCAGCCACTGATTTGTCTCATTTTGCAACTCTTGAAGGCAGGATTTTCAAAATTTAAGCCAGAAATGATTTTCACTCTTTACGGGCTGAGTGGCGTAACACTTTGATTGACTCCCAAGGTGCACTTTGGTAAGAAATTTCAAGTCACTGAGCCACAAAATTCTGTTATTCATGCCTCTAAGCATAATATTGTATGGTACTTTGTTTTCAGATGCTCTAATTTGTTCCTCTGACACACCTCTTCTCTGTGGTAATGGTGGCCTGTCTCTATGGGTACTGCAGTATTTTAGTGGCCGACATCATGCAAAAAAAATAAGAACACAACACTGAAGTAACTAAAACTGATGGCTATGACACAAACCTACAGGATCCCTGCATTATCAGGGAGAGTCCTGTATTTCTGTGTTTAAAGAAATAAATAAAATAGGAATACAGAACGGGGAAAACATGCCAGCCTCCAACATCGGCTCCTTCTTCGTTCGTGATTGTTACCTGTGTATTCTGGTGAGCACATGCATGTGTAGTTGTTGATTCCATCAACGCAGGTGGAGTTATTCTCACAGTCGTTATCTTCACAGTCGTCAATGTTGATCTCACACGCGTCACCTTCGAAGCCCTCCGGACACACACACCTGAGATCAAACACGGAAAGATGCAAGCGCTCATAAATAGGTGGATAAACACCTGTAGGGTCACATACACTACACTGAGCTCTAACATTAATGTAACTATTGATTCATCCTTATTAGATTAACAACAGACAGGATTTACAGAAGGGAAATCCATCGATTTTTCATCTATGATAAGATGAAGAGAGCAAATATTTGGTAAATTATCCCGAAAATAAAAAAAATAATTATTTTAGTAATTTTGTTGAAAAAATAAAGGTTGCATTGGTGTGCTTAAACTTTAATTTCTTGTTAGCTTGCCAGGACAAAAAACTGTAGAAAAGAGTCAGAGATGAATAACTAATGATTCAATGCAAAGTGGTGTATACAAACCTAGAGAGCTCAAACAGGTGAGTGAAGAAAAAACACTCATCATCAGCATCCTAGGCCTATAAGGAAGGATTTGGGATCACCTGATATAGCCCTAACTATAAGCTTTATCAAAAGGCAAAGTTTTAGGGTTAATCTTAGAAGTAGAGAGGATATCTGTCTCTCGAATCCAAAACTGTGAGCTGGTTCAACTATTTTTAAACACCCTTGAAACTACAAATAAGCCTGCAGCCTGAGAGTGAAGTGCTCTATTGAGGGTATATGGTACTATGAAGTCTTTAGGATAAGATGGGGCCTGAATGTGATGAGAAAGATTTTAAATTTGATTCTGGATTTAACAGGAAGTCAACGAAGCGACGCTAACATGGGAGGAATATGCTCTCTTTCTAGTCCCTGTCAGTATTCACGCTGCAGCATTTGATCAACTATAACCAGAGACACAGAGGCAGCATTAGCACACAGCTGGGAGTTTCATCCCATGATTTTATTCAGAGCAGCCCCTCGTGGATATATAAATACATTTTACATATAATTTAGGTCCCATCGCACACACTATCAAGCTTCATACACAGGCGTGTTCGGCTGTTCTCGCCAATACTCTCAGTGGCCTCAAACAGACATCAGGTAGGGATTTTCTGCCCAGTGTGGGGATGATTGTAAGCAGTTGATTACTACTGAATAATTGCCAATATATTCAGCAACTAATTTTGTGTGGGTGGACAATTTTATTGAGTAATCATTGCAGCTCTAATAGCAAACATTGCACGAATGTGGGGACCTGTGAATATCAGACATATTTAATATCCCCTCCGTCCCCACCCCACCCCCTCACTGACACACACACAGACAGACACACACACACTATCCATGCATGCTGCTCATAACGGCAGAGTCAGCTCCATCTACATATCCCCAGAAGAGAGTCATTATTCTGTTAACGTGAGCGTGCCTCAACTCTGTAACTACTACTCAGGTTTATTACAACACTCTCTCTATGACACACACACACACACACACACACACACACACACACACACACACACACACACACACACACACACACACACACACACACACACACACACAGAGAGCGCTATATTATGGGTCTAATAAAGAGCTCTTATGCGGCACACACTCGGGTGGATTAATATCTCATTATATAGTCGGCGACAGCTCTTCACGATGAATATTCCACCCCCTGTGCTGGAGAGGGAAAGAAATCATACACCGATGGAAATACGGACATAAATGGACAAGAAACGGCAGCAGAGGATACGGAGAGAGGGCAAAGAAATGGAGGACGACAAACGGGAGGAGCTGGGGTTTCTTAAATCATCTGCGTACGTTGTTAAGATCTGCTCGGAACGAGCACACAAACAGGCATTAGCTTCCCTACAGTTAACACTAAATAGACTAATGAAGAAAGTTCTCACAGCGGGTCTGTCCACTTTGCTCTGGAGACACAAAAGAACCAGTCTCCTGAGCCATTCGCCTCCCGTAACTTCATCACCACCTCTAATTACCGGTGCAGCATCACTGATGGAGGAATCAGCTGAGAAACCACAGATTACCTGCACGTGTGCTCTCTTGCTATCTGATCGGTGATGTATGGTGTTCTGGATGGTTGGTTTTATGAACAGATGCTTTGCGGTAACACAGTTATTGATGTTTATTTGTATTTTCGCTCAGCTCCATCATCTTCCAAGAATGAAACAGCCATAAATGTTCTGTTATTCTGAAAAGGAAGTTTTACTTTAGCACCTTGAGCACATGTCCTCTAGCTCTATCCCCCTAATCCTTACAAAACACTACTTAAAATGTATAAAGTTAAGTACCACCGAGTACACCGAGGGGCCTGTAGCACATAGAGGACTACAGATACTGGAGTTAGAATACTATTGTATGAAATGTTCAAAAGAGAGGTCAGAACTGATGCAAGTGAGGCTCTGACATTGCAGTTCCTTTAAAAAATGTTTGATCCATTAATGCGTTTTCTTGGATTTCCCATAATGCAATGCGCCCCATCAGGTAAATGCTCACATCTTTCAGATGTAACACGGCAATGCTTTCTTTTTTGTCCCAGCCAGTTTCATCATCAGAGTCCACTTTAAAAAGCTCTCTCCAGAGCCTCACAGGTGGAGTAGTACCTCCTGATACACAACAGGTGGATATTTGTGTGTGAATTAAGGAAAATGTCTCTTTAACATAACTTGCGGGTAAACTGACGGTCAAGACTAACCAGGTTGGATAAAATATCTCGAATGTCTCTCACCAAAAGTTGCTGCCTTCTCCTTCTTTCAGGTGGCAGGTTCCACCGTTCTGGCATGGGTTACTGATACAGGCGTGAATGGGTTCGTCACAGTTTTGGCCCTGCGTGCACAACACAAACACACATATGTTCAGCGCTCTCAAACAACAACAGCTTCTTAAAATTTCCACCTATTGCATCAGTTGACTTTGAAAGTGTTGTCTCTTATCCCTACACTCGTTCACAGATGTATTCATCTGGCTCACGCAGGAATAATCTTTCTACGTGTCTGTATGTGTAAGTTTGTACTCTGCATGAGTTTTGAAAGATAAGAAGTGTTGTCTCATGGGTGTGTTTTTTTTTCTACCAGTGAGTGATTATAAAAGATGCTTTGAAAGAGCAGGTGAATATGATTCCTTTTGCTTTCTATGCTGGGTGTACCTTAAATCCATAAGGGCAGGTGCAGCGGTAGTAGTGCACAGGGTCATTGGCACATGTGCCGTCGTTCTTGCAGGGGTTGGACAGGCAGGGATCACACTTAGCCTGGATATTTATATCCACTGGGCCTATATGGTGCACCAATCCACACAAATAAAACATATACACAGGAGAGATGATTAACAATGCATAAAATTTGGCACATTGGAGAGTAGGAACACTGACTAGATTTACACAGAGGGCTGTACATTATTAGGCAGCTGCAAAAGCTTCAAATGTCAACTTTTTCTGCAGAAGACAAGGATGGTGATTTTTACCCTGCATTCTATATACACTTACTGGTCACTTTATTAGATACACCTGTTCAATTACTCGTTAAGGCAAATATCTAATCAGCCAATCATGTGCAACTCAATCCAGGGGCATAGACACAGTCAAGATGACCTGCTTGAGTTCAAATCAAACATCAGAATGGAGAGAAAGGTGATTTAAGTCACTTTGAATGTGAATACTTCAGTCTTTCCCAAACAGCCATTTCTATGGTTTACAAAGGATGGAACGAAGAAGAGAAAAGATTCAGTGAGCTGACGCTCTCTGGACAAAGATGCCTTGTTGATGCCTGAGATCAGAGGAGAATGGTCAGACTGCTTCAAGCTGATAGGACGGCAGCAGTAACTCAAATAACCTCTCAAATAGCATCTCTGAATGCACAGCATGTCGAACCTTGAAGAAAATGGACTAGGGCAGCAGAAGACCACACCAGGAGCCAGGTTTATGGTTTTAGGGTAAATGGATGGATCCATCCTTCCTTGTATCAGTAATTAAGGCTGGTGGTGTAGGATATTTTCTTGGCACACTTTGGTGTTTAAAATCTTTTCAGCACCACAGCCTACCTGAGTACTGTTGATGACCATGCCTATTCCTTTATGACGACAGTGTATCCATCTTCTGATGATGGCTGCTTCCAAAGCTCAACTAATCTCAAACTGGTTTCATGAATTCACAGTCTCCAAATCTCAATCCAGCAGAGCACATCTGGGTAAAATGGAAGATTCTCATCATGGATGTGCACCCAATAAATCTGCAGCAACTGTGTGATACTATCATGTCGATATGGACCAAAGTCTCAGAGGAATGTTTCCAGCACGTTGCTGAATTTGTGCCACGAAGAAACAAGGCACTTCTGAAGGTAAAAGGGGTCCAACTGTGCACTAGCAAGGTGTATCTAAGAAAGCGTCTGGTTACTTTTACTATGTTGTTTAGTATTATCACGAGGAGGTTTCACTTGCTCATATATTACAAGTATTGCTTGAGAAAGATGACATTTCTTTGCAGAACCATATCATGTACAGAAAACACAAGAACACAATGCTGGTCAGAACATGAGGGTTGGAAGGGAAGCGGAGCGGTTCTGACTGAACAGAGAGGAAAACTGGGACGGGACTGTCTCAAACTGGAGAATCTGGGATTGAGTAGAAAATACCATTATAAGATACTTTACCTGGCACCAGAAAACCACAAGGCCCGGGGACTTCTACAGTGCGTCAGTCAGATTAGGTCAAAAATAGATTTCAGTCTTGTGTTCAAAGTTAAGTGATAGAATAAGGTTTCAAGATTAACAGTAGCATTTTTCAAGCATCAAGAATCTCAAGGAAACGTATAGAGTTAGTATATACATGTTAAAATTAACATTAACGTTTTTGCCCAGTGAAAACAATATCACAGTAAGTGTAATATATACATAGTGCTGTTTTGATTTTTGGCAACTTGTGGTCTCCTTTGGGAGTTCTCCTCAAGTGTATGTATGTTTGCTAGCACAAGACCAGACACTGATTTAACTGTATTGTGTCGTTTCTTTGTCTAGCTCCTGGAAAGCATTGTATTGCTGCACTACAATATGTCCATTTACCTGTACAAGTGAACTTCTTGGAGGGTGTGGTCAGTAGAAGTTTGTCCGTCATGTCGCCGGGCCCGGCACAGCGAGCAATGCCAGGCTCCTTATACCCGCTCTTCACCCAGTCTGACAGCCACTGCATGTGACAGTCACAGTACAGAGGGTTGGCGCCCAGAGCCCTGCCAGCCGATTGGACAAAAAGTGAGACAGCAGAAGAAATAACTGGGAGCATTTGAATCATGGTGGTAACAGTGTCACTGTTAGATCAACTTATTTCGGTGTTAAATAAAGTCGACCATGAAGCTTTCGGGAGTGGCGGTGTTTGGATTGTCACTCTGATCCACCCTTTCCTTGTCACGTCTGGTTTCAAAAACCCAAGCTGGTAACAACCACAACCCTCAGCTACAAAACCAAGGGGCGACATCATGGTGGCTACACCATCATTTTATATAAAGCCTTGGGTATTAGAACTGTCTGTTACAAGCACTCTCCATGGTGCTGATCCTTGTGAGCGCCTCACGTAGACTCACCAGGCATCTGCACCCTGTATGACCACGGTGCTTTTTCTGCAGCCTGCTTAGTTTTTTTGATACTGCACTAAAAAATGAGAGCAATACCCAGTGCTCGCACTCTTCCTCTGTATGTCTTTCTCTTTTGTTCATTTCAGCCATGAGATCGTTGTCGAGGCAACACTCAAAGAAAACAACAGTAAAATAAAGTAAAGCAGAACAAAACCTCATTGAATTACATCAGCTTGTTTTCTTTTCAACAAAATATTTCTGCTTCATGGACTTCTCGTTAGAATATATAATCATGACTCTCTGATTTTTCTGCTTCTGCTCTGGGCGTCCTCGTCACAGTGGGAGTGGGCTTTTTATGTTTTGCATTTAATTATTTTAGCAGATTTCCCTGAAAATTCATTAACTACCAGGGGGGAAAATCCCTGGTAATTTGCCCCAAATTACAACACAGTGCATTGTATTCTTCTTATAACTACTATTTAGATTGCTAAGTGGTTAGTATGTGGATCTCACCTGACCGGAAAATATGGATTCTGTTATTGAATGTTTCTGAAAGTGTTGTGATCACACAGCCACACAATGTCCATTTAACATACAAAGACAGATACTCGTATAAAAAACACATTTATGCCATTCAGGCCCACCTTTGTGTAAATTGCATACCTGGCTCATTGTGAAAATTGTTTGTAAACCTCTGAGCTGTGACCGCATATCACCACTGACGCTCTGCTACTCAGCTACAAGAAACAATCCTGTGTGATCACTGATGGCATGACCAGTTAGCTGGACAAGGATGTGGCATCTGCATAAACCACTTCTTTGTTATATTTTGTTGTAAATGGTAAAGGAAAACACACAAAATTAAAGCGAACGATCTTCCCAATGCTAGAAAGGACCTCCAGTCGACATTCATAGAGGTCACTGAGCAGATGGCCGGGTAACATCCTGTCTGACGACGCGTCACAACTTTAATTATAAGTTTTGTTCTGTTTGTGTTTTTCAGCTCCCTGCTGTTACTGGACAGATATATTCACGATGATTATGTATTTCTTTGATTTGTTATTTTATAAGGGAAAAAAAAGGGCAGATTTTTCCAACACACAGCGACACATGACCAGTGATGTTTCTGTGTTTGCGTGTTACTCACAGGTGGGAAAGCGATGCCAGGTCTTTGAAGGCTCCTTCTGGTATCAGTGATATGTCATTACCGTGAAGAGACCTAAGAAAACGTGATTGAAACAGGATGAGATACAATAAAAAACGATTCGATGATTACTTCAGCACTAATCTGACTCTCTGGGACATTTCCCAGGATCAGAAAGTTCAGATACTCACAACAAACGGAGAGATTTAAGTCCGTCGAACGCCCTCTCTGGTATGCATCGCAGCCGGTTGTAGCTCAGAATTCTTTGCAGACAGAATTAACATTTTAGCGCGGACACAAGGCAGATTTTTTTCCCCAAGAAATCTTTGCATGCAGCAAGACAATTCAGAACACAATCCTACTTCTGACTGAGATAAGCAGGCAAAGCAGCAAACATGAACAGTTTAATACACTCATTCATATGCAGGTCTCACAAGGCAGTGATCTAGCACTCAGAGTGCAAGTTTTCTTCCTTTTTTATGTGTATTTTGTTTCTTTTATTTACAGCAACTAAGAGACAAAACATTTATCACACTGGTGCGCAGACTATAAACTGGAGAAACTGCTCTCAGATGTATATATCATGTACTGTTTTCTCCAGTGCCTTCCACTCTTTTCCTGTTTTATTTTTTCAAAATGATTCTTTATATATTATTAAAAATGAAGTGAAGCTGCAAGCTAGTTCAAGGCAGCATCTCCAGCTGCACTGGATCTTTGCTCTCCCTGCTGCCCTGAGTTGATGCCAGCTGTTAAGCACCTCCGCCAGTCCAACATCCATCTGTATATTTACTCATCGTTCCCCAGTTTTGTATGTAATATATTTGTGGGGCAGGGTGTTGAGCTCTCAGCCAGACTCTAACTATAGTTTGTTGTTGTAATAAAGTAGCACTTTAAAACATACGTTGTCTGACTAAAGTGAATTTTTGGACTAGTTTAGGTGAAGCCAGTATTTTATGACATCGATGGTTATTTTGTGGCAATAAAATCTTTCAGAGATTCCCCTGACTCTCTTAGGACTGGCTAAAAATCACATGCGGTCATGTCACCCTTTCTTGATTTCTGCTATGATTTTTTTGAGGCCTTCTTCTACTTGAGCATTTATGAGCTTCTTGTCCACACATAGTCACAACTACGCCTAAAAACAAACACTCACACACACACACACCACAAAGGCATATGTAAAGCCAGACTCACAGGGTAAGCAGCTCGGACATGTTACTGAGGCTGTGGTTGGACAACGTGCTGATCTGGTTGTTACTCAAATCACTGGAAAGGAAACAACAGATACATAAAACCCACACAGGCAGCACTGTCCATACATGCGTGAACAAACCCACACGCGTGCACAGACTATGGATTCTGTAATGCTCCTCCTTTAGTCTATCGTACCGAGACTGTCACACCACATCAGGGCCAAACAAAGTCACAAAAATGATTCAACACAGAGTTCAGTCTGTTAGTTGTGATTAAAAGCAAAGTGCAGGAAGCACAGACCAAATCCCAATCCTTCAGTGTTTTCTTTTTGCGTTAAAAAAAAAAGTGTGTTAACCGTACTAAACTTGGCAAAGTGGGATTTAATTATCTGTGTGAAAGTATACAATATCTCTCCACTGAGGTGCTACGGGTGAGACTTACATGAGCGTTAAGTGTTTGTAATTGGAGAGCTCCACGGGAACTTGAGTGAAGTGATTTCCATCCAAATACCTGAGAGTCAGAAAGACAGCGTGGGAGACAAAGAACGAGGGAACACGGGGGTAATATGGAGGAGGATTGGTAAACAAAGGGAGAAAGTGAGAAGGGAGAAAATGAAGTGTTAACCATGTGGGAAATTCCTCATAACCAGTGTGAGCAGTCATTACTGCTGCAGCCATAATAAACACTGGAGTTTAATATCCCCACAGGCGTCTCTCGCTCAGACATACACACATTCACGGGTGAGATCCTATCTCTCACTTTGTGACAATGTGCTATTAATCCAGCATATTAATTAAGTCTTTGTTAATACTGGAAGAATCTTGTCCCCCAAAGGAGACACAGTAGAATGAATAAAAATACCACTAAAGCTGCGGTCTGATATTTAATTCAAGATTATAATACTCTGATCATTAGGGATTTTTTGTTGAGCAGGACTTTATGTACCAAGTGTGATCAGAAAGTTTCAGGACTGATTAAAATTAGGTCTCAAGGCTTCATGGCTGAATACTGGTGCAAGCTGGCAAGTGCCACAGTTTTAAATGGATGACTCAGGATGTTCCAGTATAAATCTGTTTTAATAGTTTTCACTTTTTGGAATGAATTCAAGTACACTAACGTCAGAAGAATGAGGAGCATCCACCTGATTGTGCTCCTCACCTGATGCGCTGCTTTGGGGCTTAGAGACTGTGGACTCCTCAGCTAAAAAAACACTCTCTGTGTCAAAGTCTCAGCTCAAGATCGTCTTAATGATCTTCATCTACTGTATATGCATTTTTTTTGGCTGAAACAGAATTTAATGTTTACTCTGTGGAAGTGTGAGATCTGGTTTAAAATCTCAGGAGCACGATCGCTAATAGTCAGATCAGAAGCGGAAGAGATCCAGGAAGGTACAAAGACAATCAAAATTAAATGAGGGATAGTTTTTGATTATTATGGGTACACAGCTATACCAATCAAAATTATTATTACAACACAAATGTCTTCAGATGACTTTCTGAGAAATAAAATTCTCTTTAAGTTCACAGTTCCTGTGTCTCTGTGTCTCTATAAGCATGTGTTTCTGTGGTTTTCCACCTTTCTGAATGAACATTTCAAGCTCCAGTGAGGTAAGAGATTGATTCAGATGCATAGCGTGATAAATCTGAGGTTTTCTGAAGTCAAAGACGGCTTCAACTTCCTCCATCCACCATAAGTTTGAGCTCTCTGTGGGCACTACTGAAATCCACTCTGACTCTGACCTCTGCTATGGCCTTACTTTTCTCAGGACAGCCTCTGGGGTGTGAGAGGACAGCATTTCTTTGCCAGACTCACTCGTTGTATCCTCCATTACACTGCTATTCTAGCTCTACATCTGCACAGTCTCACTGCAGAGATAATTTATCAAGTGTCTCATGATATTGCATCAGACGACTGATGCAGACCTTGGACATACAGCCAAAGCTATAAAAAGCTATCTTTAGCCACAAGATGAACAATGAGTGCTGAAGCAGGTGGCGTGGCCCCAAGGAGCACTGACCTTAACTGATCTTAGCATCACAGATTCAGTCTGGGATTAGCTACAGTGCACCAGCGCAGGATTGCACGCTGGCACGAACCACTGTTTAGATCAGATCCACTAAACGTTCCTGACCCTGGTGGATTAACTGTCTGTGTGAATCTATTAAAAACGAAGCAAAGGATGCTTTGTTGGTTTGTGGACTCTTCAACTGCCAATCGTTGTTTAGTCTGTGGGTCACAGCTGGAGATTCAGCTCTAATTGTAATGAGCGTTGGGTCAGTTTGACTCAGAGTGGAATGTTTGTTCTCTGAACAAGATGTAGAAGTGCAAGCAGTCAACAACTGAAATCACTGATTGCTTTTGTCATTAGCAGGGAAAGTGTTAAGGGACCAAACTAAAAGTAACAATTATCTCAAAGCCCTGGAAGTGGTCTGGACCTGATCTTAAATAATTTATGTTTCTTTATGTTTTCAGGCACATTTAATAGGGAACTTTATGATTGCAGCTTGTAAAATGTGGAGTTTGGTTAAGCTTTATACTAAAGGGTGTGTTTGTTATAAACTCACAGTTCGGTGGTCTCTTTGGGGAGGCCTCTGGGCAGCGTGGTGAGTCCTTTGTTGCTGCAGCGGACCACGGTGTCCAGACAGGAACACTCAGCTGGACATCTCAGCACCGGAGAGCAGCTGTTCTCATCATTACCTGATGGTAAAAGTGATTAGGGATAAAAAAGCTGTTTTAGAGAGACGTGTAATATCATTATTATTTTCTCCATCTCACCATCTTCACAGGCAAAGTCCTGGACAGCTACATCCTGGATGGGGATCTCCTTCAGGAAGTAAGGACTCTGGCAGCGGGGGTTACCAGTGACGATGCGTTTCCTTCTCAACCAATCACCAAGCCAAGCCAGGTGACAGTTGCAGTTAAAAGGATTAGCCAGAAGGTTTCTGGAGAGTAGGAAAGTAAGGTGATGAGGGTGCTCAGCATTATTATTATTGTTATTATTGTTATTTTTTGCATTTATATTTGTCACATTTGTGGGTTGTGTTGTTTACACTCACAGTGTGGACAGGGAGTGCAGCGTGTCGAAGGCTCCGGGGTTCATGGAGGTAATCTGGTTGTCATAGAGTGACAGCAGACGCACCGAACTCAACCCCACGAAGCTGCTGTTGCTCACACAGCTGATGCGGTTGCTCCTCAGCATGCTACCCACACACAGGAAAAAAGTGAATGAATTAACCTGTGCTACAGTTAAGTATGTAGTATACATGTATATACAGTTAAGTATATACACTTATGTTTATACCCTAATGAGATAACACCTTATTTTCAGGTCTTTGCGGTAGTTAATAGCGATTAACTAATAGCTAATAACTAAAAAAAATCCCCACATAATTCCTTATAAATTATATGTACATAACACTACATACGTCTTAAAGATCATAAACAGTAACACTTATTAACACTTTATAACTGTGTAGGAATGTCACTAAAAGCCTTGACCTTCCTCTAATTGTTTATGAGACCAATGCAGTTGCACTTTTTGAGTTTAACCAGTGGCTCATATTAAATTGAATAAGCATTTAGTTTTGCTTTATTAAGACTGATACTATTGACTTTATAAAAAAAATCTAATCTGCATTGGTTTCCTCAGGATCTTAGGGTCTTAATTATTATATATTAATTAACAGTTAATGGTGGTTTATTCCCTGACCCCTGGAAAAAAATGGCATGGGCCCTTGATTGTTGTCAAGGTAGATAAAATGTAAAATTATATGCCTTAATAAACATCTTTACAGCCTCATGTGGATCGTATTACCTATTAACTGAAGCTCATTACATAAACCTAAATATGCAGTGTTACCTGGTGAATTATGCATGCTCATATTATTCTGTGTTTGACAGTGTCACAGTATGTGGGAACGTCTTTGGATATTGCTGGCATACTTAATACATATGCATATGTGTGAGTGTGTGGGTGTGTGTGTACCCACAGTGTGCGGAGGCCACTGAGTCCCTTCAGCATGCGGTGGTGTATGTTCTCCAGTCTGTTGGAGGTCAGAATCAGCTCATTGACCCCTGAAGCTCCTTCAAACGTTCCCTCCTCTATGTCAGTGATACGGTTATTACTCAGGTTACTACACAGAGCGGGAAGCAGGAGGAAGGAAAGTAAGAGAGCAGCAAGAAAAGAAAGATGTAAAGAGGGGGTGGGGGGTTACGTGTATAGAGAGAAACACACATAGTTCATTTTAATTTCTATATCCGCATCTGTCGCAGTTTTCCTCTGTGTGACCCGAGTGTGACTTCGTGACGTTACGTCCTTGTTACATTAAAGACATGTCTGACTCACATCTTCCTCAGCTGAGGCAGCTTTTTGAAGATCCCCGTCGCCTCGAGCACACTGAATTCATTGTTGTTCAGACGCCTGAGAACAGAGCAAAGTAGAGGTGGTTAGAAACAAAGAGAAAGAGGCTCTGAGGTTTCTTCTATCCCACACATAGATGCACTTTGTAGCAGACAAACACGGCGTGACTCACAGCTCGGTGGTGTATTGAGGAATGTGATCAGGTATTTTGGTGAGTTTCTGGTTGGAGCAGTCGACGGTGGTGCCCTCGCAGCGACACTTTTCAGGGCAGGCCAGGTCTGCAAAGCAGTCGCCTCCTAGCTTACTACGGTAATCCTCGTTACCTGGTCACAATCATAACCGCAGTGTCACTAAATGTGCAAGAGTCAAACCCCAGCATTTACTGGCACGGGTCCCGATAGAAACACCAGCACAATAGCAGAATTTAGAGACACTGCTCAAGGGCTGTGCTGCTTTTTTTTTGTTTTTTTGTTCGTCATAGGAAAAGAAAGCTGATTACAATCATTTGCAACAATCCCCATAAGCTTTGGCTCAAAATGCTGCATTGTGCTTCGCAGCCTTAAAGGAATCAAAATAACAGGAAGCTACACAGACTGTGAAGATCAAGACAGACACACACAGACGCACATGCACTCACACGAGAACAAAGATATTGGAGGTTTTCTGCCCTGTCAGACTACAAACAAGCTGAGATCTCACCAGAAAAATGCTCATGCACATACAGGTAGTCATCTATCATACTGTACAGACACTGAGGCTCTAAATCAAGCTCACACACATGCACACACACACACACTCTTGCAGGGAGTGACAGGAGTTTGCTGTCTCTTGCGCCATGCTGTAGGGTTTTGCAGGGCCGTTCCATGGTGCTTGAAAGAACCATGTTCCACGATAGGAACCTGGCAGCCACATGGTTAGATCAAGCACAAAGGAACAACCTGCTGACTGACTGCTCCTCCGCTGGAACACAGGGGTGGGAAGGACAGAGGAGACAGGAGGAGGAGGAAGAGGAGAAAGGGAGAAAAGGAGCTGAGGGGAGAATGAACGTGAAAAGAGGCATAGGAGAGGAAGTGGGAGGAGAAAGGAGGAGAGAAGAACGAAGAAGCCACCTGATACTGGAAATGTGTAATTTGCAGCGAATAGAGAGGACAGAGAGGAAAAATGATAAGAAGGAGGATATCAGACAAGGTGTTCAAAAAGTTGCAGGAATAGAGGGAAAGGCTCGAGGAACATCTACAGACATCTACATCACAGAAAGCAGAGCAGGAACAGGGCAGCTGTTACGGAGGAGTGGGAGGAGAGTTACAGCAGCACGGAATGCAAGAGAAGCCCTGACTTCTGGGTAATACACACACAGACACACACACACACACTCCAACACACCCCATAGGTATATAAACAAGATAAAAATACATGAACCATTGTGCGCTAAAGTGTAAATTGTAATTATTATTCTCGTCGCATCGTTGTTGATGGTGAACAACAAGACAAGAGGAGTCACAGAAGGGTCATTGCAGTTGAGGTCAAAGGTCAGATGCCGGTCAGGGACGAGAGGTGAGGGATTCAGAGCGGACGAAGAGCCTTGTGCGTTTGTGTGTGTGTGTGGGGTGTGTGTGTTACTTACAGCTGACATGGTGTACTCCTGAGTGTGTTAGAAAGGCAGTAGGAGAAAGAAGAAGGGATTTCACTCGTTTATTTGAACAGGAAGGGAAAAAGCTGATGAAAAACTGAGTGCAAATAAAAAAAGCTGCAATTTGTGCTGCAGTCCGTGTTCAGACCCCAGGCAGTGATTCATTTAAAGGACTAATGACTCGTGAATAGCGAGAATCGTGCTGGCGTGACGTGACACAGAACGGGTACATTTATCGACACACGTCCCGGCCTCTTCCAGTCGAAGCACGGCGCGATTTAAACCTATTCTGGGGAGACTGTGAGGCAAAAAGCATACATACACAGATAAAAGAGCCTCATTTGCAACAACAGAAAAATGAGGTAGGATCTGAAATAAGACAACAGTGTAAATGCAAACGAGAGGATTTTAGGTGAATTGATCTTAGCCGCAATATGAAGGTTGGACCGCAGAATAAAACATGTTTATTCAACTTTTCAACCGAAAATGTTCTTAAATTATTCAGCTTTGCCCCGTATGTGGTATCTGGGCTTTGAAACCTCTGTCCCCCCGGTGAGCTACAGAGTTAATGACTGCAGTGAGTGCGCGCATACACACACACGCTTGCGCGCACGCTCTCTCATGCAACACACTTCGTGGCCCCTCTGTGTGCTGCTGTGGTAATGACCGCCTTTAGCCCTGCTACTGATCTCATATGCATGTCTCATTTACATATTTCCCAGCACCCCTCTGAGCATGATGACTGTGTGACCTTTTGATGTTCTGCAGCGAAAAAAACAAACGCAGATGCTCACAGACACACGCTCATACATTAGCTGTCATTAGATTTGCTAAGAATCAAGAAGGACTGGCATTAAATATAGTCTCTGTGATCGCTGCACCAGGGTCCTTTCATTTAGCCAGACAGACAGAGCCCAGCTGACAGCGACCCAAGCTTGTTAATCCAACTGTTTTTCCTCCCTCGATCATCAAGGTTGCGTTAACCATCGAAAACCCAGTGCAAGGACAAGAGTGTGATTATCTGGTGTCTGGTTAGACGCGGTGCATCATAATGCATGACAGACCATTAGCAGAACATGTTTTGGCATTGAATAGGTGTCGGACAGGGCAAGTCACTCAAAGCGTCGAGGATGTGCGAGTGTGAAGCATCAGCTGTGAGTGAGCAAACAGTGGTTTATACACACACACACACACATACACACACTCATGCTCATTGTACAATACCTGGGATGAAATACTGTTCTCTAGCTAATAGAGAGACAGAGAGAGTCAAAGTGAAAAACAAGAAAAAAAGCTACACTAAAAGACAACCCACTCTGGCTGTGGTTTGGCATGAAACGTGTGGAAAATCCCAGAAAACGCTAAAAACAACAGGGAGATGAGGTTAGTAGAAAGAGGCTGAGGGAAAATCCCAGCAGGAAGACACAGAATGAAAAGAGAGGAGAGGTCAGCTTGTCTTGTGTGTGCATGTAGATCAGAAATGTAAAAAAAGAAGAAGAAAGAATTAGCCTCTACTATGTACCATATTTACACTAGCTATATTTGTGCAAGCTACTGTATGTGTGTAGATGCAGTGAAGTGCATGTGTGTGCGTGTCTGTACCTGAGCAGCGGAACTTCTTGCTCTTGATTTGCCCGATTCGTTTGTTGGCGAGCCGTCGAGGGCTGGTGCAGCGGGCGCCGCTCGTCTCGATGGGATTGTCCTGCAGGTAGTCTGCCAGCCACTTCAGATGGCAGTCACAGATAAAGGGGTTTTGCGCCAAGTGACTGCACAGAGACACACAGAACATACAAAACACATTCAGGTAAGCCTAATGGGAGCGTGTAATAGCACCACGTATGTGAACAGCAGCTCAAAGACTGATACTGGAACAGTGTTTACATCAAAAACCTTTATTTTATTCTTTAAATTAAAGGACCAGAACAAATACCTGGATTTATTTCTCTTAAAAATGATATGAGGTGTGTGACTGCAAGGAGTCTGTATATTTATCACTTTGTTATAACAATAATTATTCTTCTGTTATATTCTGTTATAATCACTAACCAGTGATGAGAAACAGAGCAATAAGTGTCTACACAGGAGACTATAGTTGTTCCTCAGTTGAATGTCTATTGAGTCTCTTGAAAGAAATAAAACTGAGAGAATGTTGCCTCCCTCCCATTTTGAAGCATTCATGTTGACTGACGGATTTATAAGAGAGGTTAGTTAAATTCTTAACAGTGGCAAAGAAACTGCTGTTGTACTATACAGACAAAAATTGTATTTTTTAACAGTTGGTACGTTATTCCAAAAACGTAATTGATTTTTGTTTATGTCGGCGGTTGCTCATTTATAAAGCTTGCCGGTTACTGCATTTCCTTATTTATCTCTACAAGTCTGGTGTGTGTGTGTGTGTGAGTGTGTGCATACGTACAGTGTTTGTATGGCTCTTAGAGATGAGAAAGTCCCCTTGGCGATGGTCTGGAGCTTGTTGTCATACAGTGATAGCAGATTGAGGTTGTGAAGGTCCTGAAACGCGTCCACGCGCAGGCATGCTATCTTATTAGCATTCAGTAACCTGAAGTGACAGAACAAAGGAGAGAGAGAGAGAGTGGGAGAAATGGAAATGAAGGCTCACCCCGTTATCGTTCTCTGACGAGTGTTTCAAATGGTGCAAGTCAGTGAAGACGGCTTTCAGTCATGATGCCTCAACTCTGATGACAATGTTTGAGGTAAGCACTTTTCCGCTGAATATCGATGAGATGCAAATGCGACTGATTTTGTGCTCGTCTGTGTGTTTCTACTCACAGTAGCTGCAGAGAAAACAGCCCCTCAAAGAGTCCTTTGGAGATCTCTGTGATTTTGTTCCCATATAGTACCCTGCAGAAAACAAATGCAACATTAATAACAACAGTCAACCTAGATCGTACAGGGAGTCAGACCTCTCTTTTTGTCTTGTGTCTGTTTCCAGTTATTTGGTTCTTTACTCAACCAAAATTGCAAAATTAATATTTTCTAAAGCGGTAATGTGGGAAAATATGAGTGCATTTGGTGTAAACTCGTGTAAAAAAGGAATACAGCTCCCATGATTTTTTGTGTGCGTTGTGTTTTTATTGTAAATGCTGCCCAGTACCTTGGCTGTAATAGCTCAAGGTACTGGTAATGACTGACAACTACAAAATCACCTACTGAGCAATCTAAAGAAATCTTTGGTAAAACACAAAAAGTAGTTACATCTAAAAAAATGGAAGTAAAAGTAACTTTGATTGTTGCCATTATTTGCAGTATCCCACAGCACTACTTTCCATTTATCTGGGCTCTAGCATTCGAACTATGGACCATTTGTGTATGAGGTGATATGTTAACCTTTGCCCGACAGAGCTGCTGGATGAGCATTTGTTTAAAAGCATAAAGAAAACATGAACTGACAAAATACTTCTGAAGAAAGTGAAGAAAAGTTTCTGAAAACACTCGGCTGACAATGATCTTGAACAATATTTTGCACTTTTAATAATAATTAAACCCATTTTCTTTCCTCAACACAAACGTATAACCAGCAAAAAAAGTTTAAAGTACTCAGCTGTTAAGAACCAAATACTAAAGAATTATGGTCATTAAAATGTCTTAGATTAAATCTGCACAAGTGACACAAACTAACTAGAATTCAGCAGAAATTACTAAGAGGGAAGGCATTTGGCTTTTTTACTCAAGAAAACACAGAAACACACAGGGGAAAAAAAAAGCTTCAATCACTTAATCTGACTTCGTACCTGGCTGTACATGATATATAACACATGACGATCACTTTTCATTTAAATATCATAAAAAATTAAGATAACGTCCATAAATCTGGCTGTGGTGTTATGTTAGGAATGCACACTGTTTTTTTATAAACACACCAAAAGTGCTACAGAAACAGGAGAAGGCTGAGACTGCCACAGCCTTGCCCCAACAAATACCTCAGATGCAATCACACACACACACACACGCACGCACGCACGCACACACACACACACACACACACACACAGGAGACATCTATGCCCTGTGAACAGATGAGTTGTGTATTCAGGCTGAAGACATGTGTTTTGGATCGGCTTTTATTTCGTTGTGCCGAGTGGCCGTCCCTGAGAGAACACGCGGCGTTGGAAGCGGATGCTTCATTTATGTCTCACAGACGAGTCAGCACATACAGTTCTGCTTGTTCACACGCATACGCGTACGGACACATGCGCAGATGCCACCTATGGCTCATTTACACCCTCTCTAACCAAACACTGACGCACAATAAATACACAGTGTGGCTTAATGCGAAGGCCATGCTGCATGTGGTGTGTCAGCATGAATCGGTGTGTCCCATTCTTTCTGTGCCGAATGTGTAATGAGGTGGCAGAAGCCTCCATTCAGCAATTCAGCATTTATGAATTATTGACTTTGGAGAGACGAGACCTTAATGTAACTCCTTCATGAAATAACTCTCCATCCTTCGCTTCCTCCTCAGCTCCTCTCTCCACGGTCCGTCCCGCAGCTTCACACGCAAAGCAGATGGTCCGAGCTGAGTCAGAAAGCCAGCAGCACCGCTGCTTTTGCTAAACACGTATACGCTTTTGTTTTGTGCGTTATGTTTTGTATGTTTATTCCACAGATGTGGGTGTAGTTTCTATCCTTATAAACACAATGAGAAGGAAAGAACCACAAGCAATCAGATGATAAGTGTCACAAAATTATTATTCAAACTGGATTTTTTCTTTTTTGCAAATTAAAAAATGATTTTTGGATGAAACCAAATCTTGGGGATAGCTTGGTTAGATGTTTTGGCTGCTCGCTGAAGGTAATTTGTTTTCCAGGCACTGTAATATTGTTTAATTTTTCCTTTACAGTCTTGGTTTTCTTGGCTGAAAAGGTGAAAATGTAAAGTACTGCAGTCGAATTAAAAAACAGATAAGAATCCAAACTTTGCTTCAGCACCACAGATACAGTGGTGAGAGAAATGATCTACTGACAATATTGAAAGAAAAATAAGAGTTTGTCAGGAAAATCTTCATCTTGTTGCTTCATTGGTGATCGTGGCTCAAGAGTTGGGAGTTCGTCTTGTAATCGGAAGGTTGCCGGTTCGAGCCCTGGCTCGGACAGTCTTGGTCGTTGTGTCCTTGGGCGAGACACTTCACGTACTGGTGTTGGCCAGAGGGGCTGATGGCGTGATATGGCAGCCTCGCTTCTGTCAGTCTGCCCCCGGGCAGCTGTGGCTACAACTGTAGCTTGCCTCCACCAGTGGGTGGATGACTGGGTGTGTGAAGCGCTTTGGGGTCCCTAGGCGGCACTAGTAAAAGCACTATACAAATACAGACCATTTACCATTCATTACTTTTGATGAAAGATCTGAAGTGCATTGCTATTTCTATTGTTTTTTCCCTGTCCATATTCGGTCCCACGCTCCCGTCAGTATCTGCAGTAATGGAACTTTAACATGGTTCCCAACCATCAAGGAAAAAGGAGCTCTCCTATACAAAGTTACTGGGAAATTAAAACGTTTGCGAGGTCCAACGTTTGAGGATCATTTCAGGTGTGGCTTGCTTTGTGTTTTCACTCCTAATGAAGAGGTTGCTGTAATTTGGCTACACTGTTGTGGGAAAATCCAAGTGTTTGTGTTTGTGTTTCCTGTTTCTCTTTCTCAGTATGTTATGGCCATAACAGATCTCAGATATTAAACTCCTGAGCGCATTATTCACATAAAATATAAAAGCAGTAGCTAAAAGTGAAAAATAAACGGAAGTTATGGAGCATAAACAGATTTTAAACTTTTTTGCGCCCTCAAAGCGGTGCTTCAGAGTGTTTAAAAAAATACAACTTCAATATAAACACACCACACAATACTCACAGCGAGTTGAGAGAGCGCAGACCTTGGAAGGCATCCGAGGCCAGCTCTGATATCTGGTTGTTACTCAAGTCTCTGTGAAAAACAAAAGGAGAAGGGAACAAGAAGCAGAAGCATAAAACCAGAGAGTCAGTGAGGAAGAGAGAAACACAGAAAGCACAGCACGGAGGTCAACACAAACTGGAAAGTGGCCGGCAACAAAAGTTTTTGTGGATGGTTGACAGGGTGCAGAATACACGCATCTCCTCATCTACTCACATCCTGCGCAGCTTCTTATAAGGAGAAAAGGCCCCAGCTGGTATCACCTTGATGGCGTTCTGCTCCAGTCGTCTGGAACCAAACATACACACAGACCATTGAGAAGCGACATTAACATTCCCCTATCACAGAGCTATCTCTGCTCCATTGTTGGCTGCTGCTCTTTCCCCGGGGGCTATGGCTAAGGGGAAACTTTTCCAGATAAGTCCCTTTAATAGGCCCTGCCAAAGTCTGCCACATTTCTCTGATCTTTTGCCCTCTTTAACATCTGCACAGTCAGACGGACACACAAAAACACAGCTGTAACATCTGGGAGGTGTTCCATTAGGTCTGACTGTGCATCGATCTGACGATGCCATTAGAGTGAAAAGACGTGGAAAAAAAGAAAGAAGTGTTTATTCACTGTGACAGCAAATTAAACAAAAACAACAGCTTCATTGTGAAAAATTCTCTCGCTTTCTAAACTTTTCACTGCTGACATTTTTGACTGGTTGTGCATACGAACCATAATGTGCCTGTTCTATAGTGGTTTCAGCTGTTTTGAGTCTGAAGTGAAAAGAAACGAGTCCTTTTAAAGCCTAAAATCAATCAGGACAAGGCCAAGTCAAGTGTAAATTTAGACAAGTTGATGCTCCGCTATGTTAAGTCCAAATAAAATCTAAAATCGATAAGGAAGTTAATGTCTGAAGTCTTGTAGGTCTTACATAAGGTTTCAAGCCATTTGAAAGAGTTCCAGGTCTTAACTAAGTAAAGAGAAGTCCAAATTATGCCCCAAATCTTCCTGTAGCATTTAAAAAGTCTTAAGTTAAAGGAGACAAATAGAACTTTTATCCAATTCAGTGAAGCTGGGTCAGGTCGCCATTCTGCTCTAGGGCGGCACAAATCCCAGAGATGTTAAAAACATAACGCTAAATTTGATCTTGAGTCTTGAAAAACACGTCTTTTAGCAGTTAAATTAAACGGGGGTCTTTGTTCTTATCAAAGCAAGTAATGGGTCTCAAAATCAGTGAAGTGACTTTGAGAGCGAGAAGTCCAAGTTAGGCTTCATGTCTTCATAGTCATGGTGACCAAAGCTTTACCTTCAAAATAATGCAGATATTGTTTTTAAAAATGAGAAATATAAAATTTTTTAATGGTTTTAATGGCAGAGCTGGAATGCCATCTGAGAACTCATGTCCCAGTCACAAATCTGTATTTAATATAGGGGGCGATCTGATGCAGTGACAGACGTGTAGAGACGTTATGGTCTGTTTGTACTTTTACAGCACTCAGCACTTTGTTCTCCACCTGCACCATGCATGTCGATCAGTGGTATACTTCACTGCTGTTCGCTGTCACATTAGTCGTTCACCTTGCAGTTCTTTTGTCTCTTGACACTGCAGTTTGCTACATTTTCACTGACATTCAGATCTCTGGTCACCACATCGCTGCCAGTGGCCGTGGTCTAAAGGGAGTCCTGTCCCTTTAGAGCCTCTGCAGTGCCCACAGATCTTATAACCAGTCTCAAGACTGTCAGCCCTTCAGCTTAGCCCAGCTGTTGGGAAGAGAGAAGTCTAATAGACAAAGACTGTCTTTATAATGAAGTGAAATCAATTGTTAAAAACTGTCGACTGCGATAAATTGTCTTCTCATGAGTGCTTTATCACATTTAAAGATTGTGTTGTGCTATTTCTCTTTGTTGGGAAACAAAGAGAAAGAGCAGCAGTGTGATGTCCATTTAAGTCTGACTCAAGAAGTCCAAATCTCAAATCTTAAATCAACGTCTTATTTTTTGGGACTTTGTTAAATCTGCTGGCTCTTCTCCTTCCACTTTGCTCCGATTCTCACTTACAGATAGCGATATGATCCACCTCGTCTCTCAGATTAATCTTTCAATTGTTCTTCTTTTGTCATTCCTTTATTATTTTCTTAAGCAGGAAGGAGCTGCATGACCAGGCTTTCTCATTTCACAGATGTGTGATTTTATTTCGCCACACAAAGAGAAGTAGTGAAACAGAAAGGTGGAAAGAGACAAAGAGGGAAAATGGAAAGACGCAGAGTGAAAGAGCAGGACAAATATCACTGCTCCGAGTGTGGATGTGGGAGTTTTGTGTGTGTAAGAAAAGCGGCTGGAAGCAAACGTGTTTACTTGGATCACAGGTCTTACATCTCGGTGATGGTTTCGGGCAGGTTGGTGGGTATTTCTGTGAGACCCTTCCCTCTACAGTCCACAATGTTGTTACTGCAGGTGCACGACTCCGGACACTGTAACACACTGCAGGAGGAAGATGATGACGACTGGTGACCTACACAGAGACAGAGGGCCAATATTATCCACGGATAACAGATTATGCTTTGAGTAAATCCCAAAGGCAAAGAAAAAAAATCTGCAGCACGGCTAGAGCAACTGTGCAAGTGAGGGAAATATCCTGTCCTTAGATGTGACCTTGTCTATCTACAACTGTTTTCTATTCTCGTGTTGTACAGAAAATCAGATCGAGGATATATATTTTAGGAAATGCAGCACATAGAGTTAAAGACAAGCCACTTACCTTCATCCCAGTCTTTAAAAATCATGAGCAAAAAAGGTAATGAGAGAAAGCAGACGAGACAAAGCAAAAGATGGGTTTGCCACTGCGAAACAGCGAGCCGAGGGAAGTCACAAAACAGACAGCAAAGCAAACCGGTGAACCCGACCTACCTGTGCACACAAACTCCTTCTTCTGCACCTCGGCCACGTTGTGCCCCCTCAAGTGCGGAGGGGCCATGCATTGCGTGTAAAGACCCAGCCGGGGGCGCTGTCGCAGCCACTCTGACAGCCAGGCTACGTGGCAGTCACACTGCAGGTTGTTGGAGTGCAGGCGGCTGAGGGACAGAGGAGGAGATGGGACAGACAAGAACAGGTGGGGGGAAGGAGAGAAATAAGAAGTGTGATGACAGGGGAGGCAGGAGCAGGTTGGGTGGAGGGAAGAGAGAGAGAGTTGCAAGTACACATCAATCAATCTGTTACACAAATGGACACGGATGGGAAGAATCCTTCCCCTCAGGGCAGCGAGGTGTACCAAATACACAGAGATGCCACTTACAAGGTCCTGAGCTTTGGCATGTGGTTGAAACTGGCCACAGACAGTCGGCTGATGTTGTTATTGTTCAGGGTGCTAAAGAAGAAAGTGAACACACAGCATATTACAGATATGCAGAAAATCTGTCCCGCAGTATTTTACTGTTACCGTGAAAGAGGCTGCAGTGTCATACAGTGCATTTGTAATGTAACACAAAAACAATCAAAAAACAACTCTTTTATATTAATGTGTTCAAAGCACTACCTTGTTAGCTTCTAATTAGGTCTGTAATAAATCACATTTAATGGAAAGCTACTGAGCCTTTAATCTTGCTTTTTCTTTTTCTTTCTTTTTAGACATCGGCTTAACACATAATCCATTTATTCGCTCCCGGAATGCTCAGACTACAGAAAATCATTTGAATCATTAGAAATCAGATACAAATAGATGGTAGAGTTTATTTGCCTGATCGAACGATCATACCTTTGCACGTTTGCTTACAGCTCTGATTTTGGCCGGGCTATAAAGTGCCCACTTAAGGTACTGACTGACTTTGAAATCAAAGCAAAATGAATATTACAGGCATTCAGGACAACAAAAGTGTCCATTCTGTGTGCCTAATGGCCCCATTAACAAATTATGTGAAGAGTAGGGGCACTTTTATTTCAAGACACGTCAGGACTGCATGTCATCTTACAAATGAAAAAATCCTGGATGCCCTGCACGTGAAAGAACATACTATTCTTAGAAAGATCCTTAATGTGACACAGAAAATACTGTTAAAGATGTTTTGGTTAATGATAGAGAAGCACAATCGCTAGCCAATACAGCAAAAATCTAAAACCCCAGCGACGCCTCAGCTGCTCTCTCTCTCTCCTCAAGATGTTGGTGAACAAAGAAAACTGTCGTGCTTTAACTTTATTTCAGAAACAATCCCCAACAACAATTGCATATTCTCTGCTTTTTATATTTGCCTTTCCTATTTCGTTTCCTGAACCCCTGCTTCAAGCACCCTCTACAATGACAGCATTACCACAGAACCAGGCGTTAGTGCCACTGCTCAAAATATACCAATTCATTCCTTTTGGGGAGCTGCATAGGCAATGCAGTCTTTGAAAGGTCAACAAGGAAATTAGCTGTTCTATACTGTACTGCTGTTAGTGCTCACCAAACCCTCTGCTTTTTGCAGGTACTCACAGTACTTCCAGGTCACGTAGCGCTCTGAAAGCTCCATCTTCAATACAGCTGATGTGGTTGTAGTCCAACTGGCTGCACACACACATGTACACACACGAAATTAAAAGAAAGGGGAAACTGAAGACATCAAGGTGTTTAAAAGGTATATCTTAAGGCTTCGGCTGGCTCCAGGTGAAAACAACTCAACTCCTTAGTAACCTCTCTCTGTCTCACCCTCACCTTCTCTCTGTTTTAAAAAAAAGTTTGGTCTCCTGGTAGCTTTGTTCTTCGTAGCTGCATTTCTGAATGCATTTATCTGTGTGTTCATTCCTGTTTCCTGCTCTCTTCTGACATCTAGTTTGTATGCGCTGCTCTATACCTTGTCCCTCTTCCTCTCTCTCCCCCGACTCTTTCTCAAAGTCGGTTTGCTGAAACAATTTAATTAAGACATAAGGACAGTAAATCATGCTGTCATCCGCACTCTAATGGATGCCCACACACACACACACACACACACACACACACACACACACACACACACACACACACACACACACACACACACACACACACACACACGATGCCCTGTCCTTTTAGAATAATTGCAAGACATTTAAAAAACCACAGGAACAGAAATCCATATTTATAGAATTAAAGATGGGCAATTACTTTTACCTGTGAAATGACCAACAATTATCATAACTCGGAGTGAGGCAAAACAAAGGGAGGAAACGGCAAAATGCCAGTGATGTGACACACACAGTGTAATCCGCGCTCTAATGCATGAACACAGACACGCACACAGCTGCTAACGAGCAGCGGTGCCAGTCAATACAGCAGGCAGGAGGCACATGACATTTACCACAATTAAATATTGATGCACAGGCAAATGGGTGCTGTGCATATTCTCAAACATGTCGGAAAGGAGGTGCCACATACGTGTGAACGCCTATAGAACCGCATGCACACCACACTACACCACATCGCACATATAACCAGAGAGAGTGTTGCCAAAGTGCTACTTACAGATTCTTGATTTCCACAGCTCCCCTGAAGCCTTTCCTTGGAATTCCCTGAATCTGGTTTTCGCTGAGATCACTGTACAGAGAAGGAGACAGAAAAAATAAAGGCAGCACAGAGTTAAGCCAAGATATCACAGGGCCACTTGCTTTGCAGACTAAGTACTTGATATAATCATCAAAATGCAGAAGTTGTGGGTGGAGGGCTTCAGAGCCAGATTGATCATCTGCAAAATTGAGTTCCATCAACACAGAGTACTTCTTCCTCAAATATAATCAGCCGTCTTGGTTCATCTCTCAGGGATACATAAAACACTTCCTTTGTGAAGTGTCCACACATTTAGAGCCAGATGCAATTCAACTGTCTGCTTTGAACATCCACACGAGTCAGGTGGAAGAGGCTCTGAGCCCTCCGGCAGCCTGTAGGGGGCACTAGTGACCTCCACTTACCTCAGATTTCTGTTCCTTCTTTCATCACTCCCACTCATCTCTACCTCACTCCAACCACCCTCTCCTCCCCTGCTTTTAAGGAGTGAGTGATGGATATGTGTGTGTGTGTGTGTGTGTGTGTGTGTGTGTGTGTGTGTGTGTGTGTGTGTGTGTGTGTGTGTTTTGGAGTTTACATACACTTTAATTTTTAGCTACTTCAAAAAAGCGACAGGTTGGCATTAAAAAAGGAAACACTTACTGCAGTCAGTGATATACATGCAGAACGTGCTAACATGCATGCACCCATAGAAGTATAAATACCCTCAAACATACAAACAGGTGCTTCACTGACTAAATGTTATTATAGTGCTTGCCATCATGTGACATACATCCTAACACTCATTGGTGCTGCAGCTTGGTTTATAAAGGACACACACACATGCCCTTAAAGGTGCCGAAGGATGTACTCACAAATAGTTACACGAACAGAGGTGTTAATCACATACGCACATGTGCAAATATAAATAAATTACATAAAGCACAGGCACAAGAATGAATTCAGCTGTCGGGTCAAAATGTGTTACAGCATGTAAAATCAAAGCACTCAAGCAGCTCTGGAAAGATGACACTCAGGCATCCTAAAAGCACCACAGGCTGCCCGGTAGCGAGTGTTTCTGCATGTGTCCTCTGCTTCCAATACAAACCCAAGTTCCAGACAGACCACCTGACCTTTCACCTTTGACCTTCCAGCTCTCGACCCCAACTGTGTCCTCTGCCACACTAATCGGCTAACAGCTAATGCCCATCCACATTCCTCGCATTCCTGCAGTTGTGATCGTTTAATCAGCGCTACAGGTATCTCTCCACCTGCTGCTTCCAGCCCTTCATCTGAAGTGGTAATTTGTTGCCAGTAATAGAGAAAAATTACAAAGCGGGGCGTTTTGAAGACTAAAAACAACAAAGTGGCTTGTTCATTTGGAGCCTTAATATCCAACTGAAAAGACAATGAAAATGCTTCTTTTAGCTTACGAGCCTGTGGGAGGGCTGGCTAGCTGCTGTGAGCTTTGGATTGACAGCTGAGACAGACAGCAGGGGCACAAAGACACAATGTAAACAAGAGTCCTCTGGTAACTGTAGCTTTTTAAGAGGCGTGTGTTAGGAGTGATACTGAAGAAAAGTAATCCATCATTCTGCAACCACGGCAACAGATTGTGGCGTTGGCAGGTAAATGTTTTGAAGATGTTCAAAGTGTCAGAGCTGAGGCACAAGTTCACTCTCAAGTGTCAAAATGACACAAGTGAGTGCACTTTAAGTCAGCGAAAGTGTGCTGAACGTTGCATTCGAGATGGATCTATTCCTGCATATAGAAGTTCAATTTTACATCGCTGCAGTTCAGAGTCTCTGGGCTTTTATTTCTTCCGCACATAATTGCCAAATGTAAGCTGGCGATTTGTGCGAACACAAGAGAATTAAATGTAAGATGATCAATAGAAGACGTAGATCATTTTTTACAACTGCCTAATCTTTCAAGTGGTTATGATGCTGCTTTCTCTGCCCTGTGAATCATTGTATGCTGAGAATCTTTGGATGTTGGATTACCGGTCAGACAAAACAAGGATCTGAGAACGACACGCTGAGCTCCGGAAAATTGTGACGGGAAAAAGCAATAATTAGTTGCAGCCCCCCCCAGTAAAATGTGTTCACCTTTGCTGTTTTGCACACGCAAAGCGAACACACGTGTGCTTCTTCTCTTTTATGCAGATACGTACACACACACACACACACACACACACAAAGTGGCTGGTCTGAATCAAATAGAGTGTATCCTGATACTGTTTTTACAGGACCAAGGGGGTTTGGAAAACAGCCGTGCTCCGTTAACCGCTGGAGCTCGAAATCCAAATAAATGTTCTTTAACTTAACCCAACACACACACACACACACACACACACACACACACACACACACACACACACACACACACACACACACACACACACACACACACACAGCAGTGCATATAGCACCCAGTGTGTGCATCCACTACATCTTTGTATCAGATGTAACAATCAGTAAAAAGTTGTTAACGTCGAAAATGTGAAGCTCTGACAGCTCGACAGTTTGTGCTTTAGGTTGCACACAACCTTCACTGTTTACACACACAGACACTTCACTTGGGAACACACAACTTGTTGCTGTGGCAATTACAGTAATGTAGCTTGGTAAACATCAGAGGACAGGAAAGAAGTGCTGTGTGTGTGTGAGAGAGAGCGAGAGACACACACACACACACACCGTCATCCTCGAAAGCGCTGAGATGATTGAAAATTGATTCTGAGCAATTTTTCTGCCCTTGTGATGCACAACAACAGACAGACTGCACACACACAAACACTTACATATCGTACACACATATCACAACACACTCATGTACACTTAGTACATGCATACACATGTGAGTGGCAGTCTGGGTTAATGTGGGGGCTCTTAAGGAAGTGCAGAAGGCCACACTAAACCCTATTCATCACTCAGACCACCAAAGAAAGAGAGAGTGAATATCCCGCCTAGTAAATTGACTTCTTAGCGACTTTGGAGTGGATTTTCTTCCTCCGTTTGGCGCCAATGCACCTGATTCAGTTTCATCTCCACTTAAATGATTTTTTAGTGAATGTTCAACCCACCACGTTATCTTTTCTTCTCAAACTTCCTCTTCCTTTTCATCCTTCTCTCTTTCTCTCTCTGTCTTTTCCTCTTCTCCTAAATTGGTCTTGTTTTTGGACTTCCCCAAGGTTTAACCCCTCACCTCTGCCCCTTAAGCCTGAACTGGGAGGCTGGCTTCATTAAAAGAGGCTCCCGCTGAGCCCAGCGTGTGCATGTCCGTGCGTGTGTGTTTTTGTTTGAAGGGGCTGGGGGTATTAGACCCACACAGGAACTATATCATGCTGCTAAGTTAGGAACCTTCTGAAAGAGAAGACACACACACGTCCACCCACAGACGCATGCACATGCACATGCACGCACCAATCCTAGGCACAGTCGCTGCTGAAACAAACAGCTGACAGCCTCTATCCATGATGTGTAGAAAAAGAGATTTAACCGCACACACACACAGACGCGGTGCCACACGATGCTGATACTGTACATGCATCAAATTCACAGCAGCAAGGACCGAAAATGTTCTGTCCCATTTCGCTCTCTTCCTTGTGTTGCACTTTTTCTTTGACATCCACCCTAAGAAAGATAAATCTAAAAAAACTTGGTGCCCCTGTTTTCTCCCTCCGTCCACACCAAGCTGTTATTTTTCACACTCAGTAACTGAGCTGTTTGAGAGCGCAGATAAATCTTAAAATGCTGGCCTCAGGTTTTGGAGTGCACCAGAAAACTTGAGCTTTTTGAAAACAATGAAAAAGTCTTTGGTCAGGAATGTTACCAAAAAGCAGTTAAAATGCCGGCTTCCTGTAACCTCTAATCCTCGCTGTGGTCACACATTTTAAATGTCAGCATAGATGCTCAGACCACTCTTCGTCCTTTATAACGATTTGGCCGACGCCTCGGTGTGCCAAAGCCGGGCAGCGTTTGCTTTTCGGTCTCATCACAGAAAAATGTGTAAATGCAAATACTAAATTGTGAGTTTGGCTACAATGAAACCAAGCATCAAGCTCCGGGGCAGAAAAGTAAAACCAACAGTAAAGTGTCGAAAACTCAAACTCCTCAAATGGCCACTTGAGGCTGACTCCAAAAGCAAGGAAAGCCCCAAAGAAGCCTGTGTTAAAACACACAACTTTACAACTTTACAACAGAAATAATGACATTTACAGTCCTTCCAAATGTAGGGAGGGTTACAATTGTTACAGTTGTGCATTGCTTGGGGTATGGATTTCCTTGCATGAGCAGTGGTTGTCTGGGTTAACTTCAGCTAATTCGAGCTGCTCAATTCTACTTCTTAATCAAGTTTGTAGGTCCTTCTGGAGCATTTTCATGCTATTATCTTACAAATGACATAACTTGGTGTTTGGGTAAAAACACAACATCCAAGAATGCTGCACTCCATTTTCTATGAGTGAAATTCTAGTGTTTTATTAGTCTGTTACTTAGCTCTAATTAACACCTAATTTCCAGTATAGTCCCTAAATGAACCTTAAGTGACAGTGGTTAGTGGCTATGATTTGTATACAGACTCAATTTAAAACAGGTGAACAGGAGGGCAAAGTGGACCAGTCTGACTATGTGAGACATCTGTCCAGATGCTGGCTGTATGTGTCTGTTTTCACACTGTTGAAATCCATTTTGGTGCGAATGGATCTTCTACGGATCTTCCTGTTTTTCTCACCTCTGGTGGTCCAGGATGTGTGTGTGCGCGCGTGTGCGCAGGAGTGTATGCGCGACAGAGTCAGGTCTTCAGTGTTGAGAGCTTAGAGCTGCTTTTCTAAAGGACCTTTTCAATGTGAGGGGGGCTTTTGACACCCTCCGTGTCTAAGAAGACCTAAGCATGAAAGAGCACTACTCAATTCTCACACATGCACCCCTCATCCTTTCCCCTCCTCCCTGTTTTTTGTGTCTCACGCCGGACACACATACACAAACTCTTACCTACTGTTATACAGTTTCTGAATCTCTTTTGTACGAAGCCTACCGCCACAAGATTCTTCCCAGGTCCAGCAGACTGGGGGTTCCTGTGGCAGAGCGTGTGTGTGTGTGTGGGTGTGTGTGTGGTAGGGTATGAGTCGGAGTTGGCAGTGCAGTAAACTAATCATCTTGTTCAAATCCCTTTCGGAGACCTTAATCCTATTAAGTTTTAGAATGTGTGAATGGGCAAAGACGAAGCTGGAAAGAGTCAAAAAGGAAAAAGAAAAAAGGAGGAGAAGGTGAAGAAGAGGAGGAGAAGGAGTGAGTTTCAGTTTTTGCTGGAGGGGCTTTATGAAGAGATGGTCAGGGAGGCTAAAAATGATGCTGGGACATTCAGTATGCGCTAGTGTGTCTGCAGTCAGATCCTCCAGCTAATTCGGGCAGCGGTGCCATTAGTGGACCCCCAAAGATCACACTTCTGTGAGCAATTAGGAGGAGAAAGACTCACAAAGAAAAGAGAGGAGATGAGAGGAGAAAGGAGAAGGAGGAGAGTAGACCTTTTGAAGACAATGCCATGGATTATTGAGCGCACTGGGCCAGGACTGGCACCTGGCAGTGTGGACGAATGCGTGCGCCTGGTGTGCGTGTCATGATCTCTCTGGTTTAAATTTAAGCACATCTTGTAAATCTTGGGCAGCAGAATTTCAGAACTAATAAACGAACAAAAAAAAGGATTCTTACTATTCCCTCCTTAAAGAGATAGTTATTATGCAGAATCACACACACCCTCCCACACACAGATCGCCTCCTCTTTCAGCCTTCTCCTTCAGTCCCCCTCTCCTAAACTAATATTGACTTTGCTCATGAATGACAGATCTGCAGTCCTCCTCACTCTCTCCCTCTCTTCCCATCTCATTGTCTATTTCCCTTATTCACTGTCACACCTCACGCACATACTTTGAATACCAGGTGAGAGGGTTGCTATGGTTACGGGGCAAGGGTGGACACCTATGGGACATTTTCACTTGACAGAGATGTCCCCTGTGTGTACGTGGGTGTGCCTGTCCTGCAGAGGTGGCAATTTGCCCAAAAGAAGGTGCGCACGCATGTGTGTGTGCGTGTATGTGCGTGTATGTGCGCACATGTGTGTGTGTGTTGCCTCCGTGAGTTACAAAATGCCCAGCTTAGAGAAGCTCATGTGGTAAGAGCTGTGTTACTTTTCCAGCTGATTTTGAGGTTTTATTTTGCAATGTTTCCTCGATTATAGTTTGAATGCAGAGAGAGCAAAGCCAAGATTTCTCAGCAGAAAAGCGACATTCTGCCTACTGATCTCCTACATAAATAGCTCACGCATTTTTCATTCAATTGTTCACCAATCTTTTATTTAGTTAGTTATTTCTTTAACAAAGCCAGCTGCAAGCCACGTGCCACACTTGTTGCTGAGGAAACTAAAAACTAAATATACATTGCCCTCTTTTCTTTAGCTGGTAAAACAACAAAGCTGAAAAAAATCTTACAGACTGACTACGTTGCTTTCCAGCCCAGGAACGGATTAGTCAGCGTTCTGAGACCATGACATCATCTGAAATGTTTACACGTGTAATTATAGACAAGTGAGAAATACATCTGTTGCACTAACGCACACACTCACAGCGGAGAGATAGACATGGCTCGCAGTAATGCAGTAATTACATATGAGGAGAAGCACTTAATAATGGGGACCATCTGATGATGATATTTAGATTTGCAGCTGGCTCAACAGAGCAGGCCATCCCACTGTGGCCTGCACCTGTGCTCCTCCAACACGCGTGTTAGAAGCAATTCTTCTTCCCGTCATTCTGCAAGCATTTTAAGACATGTTTTGGCAAATGGAAGAGGAGAAACATCAAATGCCGGAGATGCTGAGAACATTTTAATCCCCAGGAAATCAACACATGCATGAGTTTACTGATCTAGCGCATGTGCTTATCAGTCAAGCTGCTTTAACTGGCATTGGCGATGATAAAGATTCCTTCTTTCTAAGAACATAAACATATGTACATATCCCAAAGAGGACTTACAGTTTTAATGAGTGAAAGAAATGCAACAATTCAAACCAGTTGTTCAGTGGTGCCTGTGTAGAGCCTCGTGTTGGTCATAATTTGAGTGAAATCTTTGAAGGAGACTGCTTTTTGAGCACCCTCTAATGGTCAACTTGGACTTTCAGTTTTTTTAACCTCCAGATTTCTAAAGATGTTTGATCTCATTTTAATTAAAGAGTATTTAAATGTAATGGAATATTTCATCTTTGATGTCTCCGTCCATTCCATAAATTTAACTTCTTTCCTGACATTTCTCTTCCCCCCCCTTTCGTCTTTCATCTTGATTTTTCTTCATTCCTTTGGGGGTCTTTCCATCCTTTTGTCTCCACCACTTTCTCTGTCTCTTTCTCCCACATCCCCTGCACCACCCTCCTCCTGCCCTGCTCCTTCTGTAATGAGTCTAATCCATCAGCCAGACAGTATTAATCGTATTCCGATAGCAGTGTGTTCACTCGCTGCTCGCTGCTGTCTCTGTCTCTACGAGTCAATAACCCCTACGCTAACACCCACACACTGCCTATGACAGATAGGCTATGTGTGTGTGTGTGTGTGTGTGTGTGTGTGTGTGTGTGTGTGTGTGTGTGTCTGCATGTGTTTGAATTTTAAAACCAGCTCAGCACTATGACCAAATTTATTGCAGTCTTTGCCTGGAAGAGCGTCCAAAACACACACAAGATGTAGACACAAACACACACACCACAGCTAAAATGACCTCCACTGGATGAGTTGCCAGACCACTTGGTGGCCACAAGCCCTTGGTGAGTGACATCATATCCTTTTCCTGTTTGCCTCTTACACTGCCATACAATAATAAATAGAAAAGATAAATAGAAAGTGACAGCACATGATTGTGCGTCTGTGTCCATTTGTGTGGGTTTGTGCATCTGCCTGCATGTGTGCCTCAGCCTGCCTATCCACTGCCAGGTCAGAAAGTTTTTCACCCACGTCTTTGACCTGATCTGCCACAAACTCCATGACCCAATAAGCTGAAGCAGCAAGCAGCCACCTCCCTTCTCGTCTGCCTCCTTTCCATTTAAAACCTCAGCGACTTACAGAAAAAAAAAACCTCTCACTAGCGGATAATGTATCAATCTGGTGCCCAACGATCCTTTGTCATTTTCAGACTTAGCTTTGCCATCAATTTTTCCCCCACAATTCGCTTCATCCATCAGTCGCTGCACCATTCTCCTGATCGCTCAATCATTGCATCACTCTTTTCATACATCAATCATTCATTTGTGCAGTTCATCTGTCATCCTGCAATCCCGCACAGTCAGACATCCAGAAGCATTCTATTTAAAGTAAATGCTTTGGCTTAAGGAGGGAGTGGTGAGAAAGATCCCTAACCTGCATGTGTATTATTTTAGTCTGACGCTTAAATTGTCATCATTAAAACCCTAACAGCCCATCTGCTGCTTTTTGCCGTTCAAAGCGACCCACTGATGATAACAAATAAACAACTAAACGGCACAAAAATGGTTTTGATACAGCTATAAAATACAGAAGTCAGTTTTTCCCCCCTCTAGCAACATTTTTGGTGAGATTGACAGCTGAGCTTAGGAAGTTATGGTCTGTGGTCGGGGAGAGTGTGTTTGTATATCAGGAATGAGGGGTTAGCAGATCTGTGGAAAGAGGCATAACGTGTGAGCACGAGTGTGGAGAGTAGCAGAGGACTGCACTGACGATCACTTACTCACCCTGGTGTCATTATTCACAGTTTACAAACCATGACAAGACAGGCAGAGACAATCACACACACACACACACACACACACACACACACACACACACACACACACACACACACACACACACCACTTCTCACATCTCTTAATTCAGCAGTTTGCGCGGTTTTGTCTTTCCTTCCTTGTGTTTACCCAGCAGATTAGAGTGACATGCTGGCAAGCCCTCCTTACATATACACATACACATCTCCAGTTTACACATGTCTTTGTGATCATGCTGATAAGGTAACACCTTATGTTAAGGTCATTGCAGTATTTAACCCTTTAAGACCTACCATAGAACCAAGTCCGCCAGAGCTTATATTATATTTTTACATGCTGTGGAGCCATTTTTGGGAGCATTTCAAGTTGCTATACATCAATACAACCATTATAGCCCAGATTTTAATAATATGTATTCATTAAGTGCATAGTAATTACATAAATTGCAAAAAAGTGCAATAAACTACAAAAAAATTGAAAATCGTTTTTGATTTTTTAACATATATTTGTAGTTAGAGAAATTTAAGAGTCTTATCCCTCAAAACTGTAAATACAAAAAAGTTGCACAAAATAGTTTCCCACCACAGGAAATTTATTTTGAGTGTCTTCATAGTTTTATTTTTGAAATACACCAATTTTTATACACTGCAGGAAAAATGAAAATAAATATTATACTGCAAATTTGCAAAAAAGCAGCATATGCATCAAAATAAACTATTTCCAGCAGTGCAATATGAGTCCTAAGAATCCCAGAAACGACACAGAAAGTCATAAAGTCAAAGATAACTTTTAAAAAGAGCAGTATAGGCCCTGAGGCCCTGATCGCAAAAAAGACTACATTTCCGCGAAAATGACGTCACTTCCGGTTTCGGGCAGGTAATGGCGGAAATGCAAATGTTCGCGCTGACGTCTATTCCAACGTAGGAAGTGTTTTGAACAGCTGATCAGATCGGTAAAGCGTGTTTCTGGAATATTATGTTTTTGTTCCTGCAAGCGCTTTTTATTCAGTTTTTGCAAAGCTTTATGTGGAAGGAAACCGTGACCTAGGACAAGCTGATGGCATCAGATGTAAGTACAACTCCTCCGGTTTCATATGCAAAAAAAATTTTTGCGCTAGCTTACGTGGTTGCAGTGCTACTGGGATTTAAAAATAGTTACGCATAACAGAGCGTTCCCGCTCCGATCGGCTCTAAAGGGTTAAGAGTAATTCGTTAATAGCTTATAGATAATAAGACCCTTAAAATTCCTTATGAGAGATTTTAGCCTATTGCTAGGTGGTTACATGTATAATTCAACTTTTGTGGACATAAATTCAATGTTAGTGAAATTAAAAAAAAATATGTTGGGGGTGTTAAAGCATTTAAGATTAAAGCTGTGTCCACACTGGCCATTCCAGACTCTGGTTTCCAAGGTAACCCTCTAATGTAGCTGCCCTCTCATTGGTAGTTGCTTCAGTCGCTCACCCCTGGAAGTATATCACAGGTTATCGATAGTTGCTTGGAAACTTGAAAACTTTTAGCCTATCGTTAGGTGGTTGCTACACATCACGACATGTGATATAGACAGGGACCTTTACGAACCTTCCTATGATGTACCTGTGTGCCAAATTTGGTTGCTTAACTCCTGGCGGTCCAGGAGGAGTTTGTGGACAAAGAGACAGACAGACAAAGATTTGCTGTACCAGAGCAACATTTGTTTAGTCTGTACAGTGTGTGGAAATAGCGAACAAAGGATGCATACGCTCACAATCGCCTCTGCCCACCCAAATACGATCCCATTGCTCTCACAGCATTCCAAGGAAATAAGTAGCATTCCTTGAAACCTTTGAATTATTAGTACTTCTTCTCTAAACTGACTTACTGTCAGTTATTAAAAATGCTGCAGCCTAAGATCCAAGATTTAAGATTCAGTTTAGGCAAATATATGGTGTCTGTTGATTGACTAAACAACAAATCTACAAATAGTAATAACTTTAGCTCTAGACATTATGGCACATCATCGTCCTGGAAGAACGCTTTGCTGTCTTTTTTTTTCTCTTCCATTAATTTCAATATTTTTGTTTTATAAAAAAAAATAATTGAATTGCAGCACCTTTATGCCATCTCATATGTTTAAATTTGGAGATTGTCACAGTGCTACATTCAATTATTTAATTATTTATTTTTTAATCCTAGGAGACACAACCATCAATGAAGTATATGTCATGCAAGAGAACCCATGAGAACAAAATGAACGGGCCGAGTCGTCAGAATGATATTTAACATGTGTTGACAGATTCACAGCATTACAGTTTTTTACAGACGCTAGGACACATTTCTCAATACTTAGGTCACTTTTGCAAAACTCCTCACACAGTGAGCACAACAGAAGTCTATGTGGGCTAAACTGAGGACCAGTTATCATTGTTTTGGCACAAAATGCATTCAATGACTACATCTCTCAAATTTCATGAATTATCTTCTCACTCAGACACAACAACTGCCAAAAATCTTTGTACGGACAGGACATTTTGCATGTGCTTACATACTGTTTTCAAAACTGTTAAACTTATGGCCAAAACAATAACACAATGCAAAACTTGAAAAGACAGCAAAATCCAACAGCAATATTTTATTGAAACATATTTTAAATCTAACAATGCAGTTTAACCAGCCACAGCTGATTCTCATTGTAGATGAACATCTACACTGGTGTTACTCCTTCAATTTTTCAACTCCTTCAATTCTGGCAGCCAGAAGATTCTTTCCTAGGTGTATTACCCTAGATGACATAAGATGTGATGTGGATGAGAACCTGTGGCCAAATGGAGAAGACCGAGTAGATTAGCATTACTATTGTATGTGTATCAGTGGATGGTGTGTATACAAATTCTTGTATTTTGGGATTACTTAGTGCAAAAAACTAAAAATACATAAACAAATATTAACGAATTCTGCATGATGTCTGATTCATTCCAGTAACATATATTGAAATTATAAACAGAGATGTGTCCTTGTTTTACACAAGAAAACACTGTGTAATGCTACATGTTGTTAGTGTTTTTCAGGTCATTGTTTTGTGGATGACAAAGTTTGTCGGCTGTCAACCTTTGCTAGTGTTCTGGAAGAATGAGTTTATTTGAGACCTGAATGAAGTGTTTTGGTAGTTGTAGTGCATTTTGAATGTGGAATGAACTGCTTTGCCAAGCTGACGGTCAGTTAGGAGGATTGTGTGAAGTGTTTTGCAAAAGTGACTTAAGTATTGAGAAATGTGTCCTAGCGGCTGTAAAAAACTGTAACTCAGGCATTTAGTAACACGAAAGAAAGAAAAAACAATCCTCCTTAAAAGTCAGTTGCTGTATTTCTTATTGTTTGGGTTGCATCTTTAAGAGCTTTTGGGAAGACCTGATAAATATAAAGACTAAGCACCATCTTTAAATGGAGAGCATTTTTTAAAGCATGTCCTCATAAATGGGGACAGTGGGTTTATTTTACAGCATAACACAATAAAATGACCACTGCTTAACAAAGCATAAAACACTTTATTGTAATGTCCCTGTATGAGGATACCAAGTCTCAGGAGGTTAACCCGATGGGATGCGTGGTCAGCTACAGTTTATTAATCTAAGTTTAATAAAGCAGTGGTTATAACCTAAAAAGTGAGCCAAAACCTGAGGGTGTCCTTGAGTCTTAAATATGTCACACCCCATCTGTGCCAACATACAAAGAATTTTTACTTCATATCCTTCCTCTTTATATCTTTCTCAAAGAATTTCAGGTATTCAGCAGTGAGTGACATCAGCGTGACAGCTGATCTACAAAGGAAACCTCTGCAATGTCATTTCCATTCATCCATTTTCTTAACCGCAGGTAGCCAGTCAATCACAAAGCAGAGATGTCATGTATCTGCTTAAAAAGAAATATTTTCCAACTTATTCAGATGAATGAAATTGCTCTTTAGCAGTACTAGCACATCCAAATGTAACACATGCAGATGCTTCTTCGGGGTCGTTGTGGCCTCTTGGCTTCAGCTCACATTAAAGCAGGTTAAAAAGGAGGTGGTCATCGCGTAAGAGCAGAGGCAGATCACATTTCTCCCATCAGGCACTATTAGAGTGTGTGTCACCATCTGTGTGTGTTGTGTGTATGTTAGAGACAGAAAGTGTTTCCTCCCCCGAGGCCTCTCACTTAAACTCAGTGTGAAAATGAGCCTCTTGTCAATCGTCTACTCGGGGTGTTTGGGGAAATGAGCGATTCATCAGTCAGCCGCTCGACTGTGAGGCTGTGGCAGTTTACAGTATCTGACCCGGCACCTGCACAATGCTTCACAGAGAGAGAGCGGGAGAGACCAGGGGGAGGAGAGGACGACAGACGGGGTGGGGCCAGAGGCGAACACAAAAAGATGGAAGAACAACATTTGTGGCCATCAGAAAGAAATCCAGGCGCTATTCAGAAAAAAAGAACAAATTGGCAGAAAGGCATAGTTTCTGCTTTTCTTTTATCGCTACTCCACCTCCTCTTCTCTGTCTCACTCCAAATCTATTCAAGATGTCTCCAGAACCGCCCCCCTCCCCGACAACACCCATCTCCTCCACCCCTCTGTTTGCCAGCTCCCGGCAATTGCAGGCTAGCTGAAATATTCCTCTTCAAATAGTTTCTCTCCGTCAATGTTGTCTTTCTTTCTTTCACCACCGTAGAGGCTTGGGTCACACACACTTGTCACTCTGGACCAGCTGTCCTGCACCATCTGTCCACTGTCCACTCAGCACACACACACACAGACACACACACACACACACACTGCAACTCTGGTGCTAAAATGTGGCAGTTACTGGCAAAGACGCCATGCCCGGGAACAATTTTTGTTTATTGGGCATGTGTCAAAATAAATACAATATTTGAGACTGATAGAAGGAAGACAAAGAGTGAGAGTGGTGAGAGACAAAAGACGGGAAAGAAAAACAGAGAGCAAACAAAGAAGCTGAGGATCTATTTCCATATGACCAACAGTGTGAGAATGAGAAGTCACGCATAATCCAGGCTAGTTGTAGGCTTTCAGGATTGCTTCTTTGGGTTTTTAATGCATTTGTGCCACATTTACTGAAACACCATATGCGCTGAAGTGAGCAAAATTACTGTGTGCGCTCTGCATTCCTCTGAGCAGTGAGTTGGAAAGACTGGCCATGAAAGCAAACAGCGTTGGCCATTAAGTCTCCTGGACACCAGCCAGACAACACACACGCGCGCACATTTATGTGTGCACATATATGTCACTAATGAAAAACTACTTAAGCATATGAGGTCTGGAATTTTGAGAAAGAGATCCTCGGTGATTGTGTGTTCATTTGGGAAAAACTAACACAAAGTTTTACATTGTTAATGTTTAAAATGACTTTTTAAAATTACTTCCTGATTTGCACTCTTTCTGCTAAAAGAAAAATATTCATATTCATGGCACTAATATGTAGTTGATATCCAGAGGGCTGGAGCCTTTCTTAGTTGTCACAGGGTGAGAGGAAGCTCAAGTAGGATAATTAAAACACATTTTAAAGTTCCTCACTAATGTATATCCCTTTCCTGGTACTTTACATTTCTGCTTCACCACATTTCGTGGGGATATATTGTACTTTTTCCACAAATACCCTTATATAATTACCAGAAGTTGCTGTAATTTTATTTTGAAATTGCTGACTGATTCTGCAGGTAAAATATCACACGTAATGGCCTTAAAAATACAGTAACATAACATTGTTATATAACACAGATAGTCCACATTCTGCTGTATTATGAATACTTTAACTATTAACATCTGGCTGACAACATGTCTGTATCTTACTATGTAACATTTTTTTTTAAATGACTGTATTGGAACGTCTAATTGCTTGTAAGCCAATCTTACCACTTTTGCCAACAATTTGTTTGTTAAAATGTTCAAATTTCAGTCTCCTGGTTGATTAAGTAGCATCCTTGGGTAAGATACTGAACCCCAAGTTACTCCCAGTGTGTTTGTCAGACTATGAATGTTAGACTGAAAGCATTTAGATGTAGAAAACGGAGCTTGTGCAAATGCGTGAATTAGACACGATGCATAAAGCACTTTGAGTGTTCAAGTAGAGTAGAAAAGCACTATATATAAAAAACAGGCAATTTTGCCATTTCTTAAACATAAAAAATACATGAAAAAGCAAGAAAATCATCATGTTCTACATAAAAAAGACACGGTGGTTCTAAATTTTTCCATGTGGACCGAGAAAGAACGCAACCTGAGGAAGCATGAATGTTCATCTTATGGTATATAAACTGTAAGTTAGTTTGACATTATTAAGCATGGTAGAGCAATCTGTCAATGCAAGTTATTGTGTTACTGCAAAAGCCAGTCCCAATAAGCATTTGAAAGATTCCTGTAAAGAAATTGGTTTAGATTCCAAAAGTGAGCTCACAAATTTATGGAAATTGTAGGTCTGCAAAATAAGTCGGAACATCAGCAACATCTGCAGCGACTATTAAACACAACTGAATTTATGCAACTGGCTAGTTTAGCAAAAATATTTGTTTTGTGTCTTGTCTCTGAGTTTTTAGAAGCATTTAATATTTAGTAATTAATTCATGGCATTGAGAGCCAATTATTGGCGGCAGAGGAGTAAAAGTAGGATTTGGAGGAAAAGGTAAGTTCGGAGCAAGTGAGTATAAGAAATCCATATGAAGTAGTTCATTTTTGGGACTATAAGCTTATTTTAAACACTAAGTTATGAACTATGAATGCATATTTAAACCTGTGTGAAATCCTCTCTAAGACAGCTCTCAAAACTGTCAACATCAGACAGAGCTTCTCCTCACGGTGTTTGATCGCACACCCTGACCAGGACCAGGGCTGTAGAGCACCGCATCACATTTCCCACATTTCCACTAAACAAGTTGAGACACTTCAGCTCTCCGACTGCTGCTGCTGAGTCCGGACCTACGTGATGCTGCTGTTCCATTTACTAACCACAGCACAACACGAGCAGCGCGGACTGAAATTCATCCTCCACGGTACAATGTCCACCATGAGGTTTGTGTCCCAAATATAGAGAACACGTTCAGGTCTAAAATCAGTAAGTGATTTTAGACAAGCTGCCTGCCAGCGGAAGGGACATAGGAGGCGCTGTGCAACACAAACACATCAGCTTCCTTTCTGAAGCCTGCTGCTGTTAACTAAATTAGATTAGCAGGGTGTGTGTGTGTGTGTGTGTGTTTGTGGGCGCACCAGGAGTGTCATGTTAGTTGGTAATGCATTGGACAGCTGTGACACACATGTCCACCCTCCCACACACACACACACACACACACACACACACACACACACACACACACACACACACAGATAGCTACACACTTGCATACACATAAACTGATTAACATTTCAGAATACCAGCCTCCAGCGCTGACCTCTCAGAGATTGATTGACATGGCGACTGTTTTTAAATTCATAAGTATGCGTGTGCATGTGTGAGAGCGTCTATGCGTGTGTGTGTGCGTGCCTGCACCAGTAATACAACATCGAATGTGTGTGTTTGTAATGGAAGAAGTGGACTGATGTAATGAGGCTGTAATAAGGGCGAAGCTTAATCCTGGTGAAGACAGACATAGACCTCTCACCCCTACACACACACACACACACACACACACACACACACACACACAGACTTACACCCACTTACACAAATTTGACACTTTTTTCCTTTCTTTTTCTCATACTGTTCAACACCCCCCCCCCCCCCCCCATCTCCCCTTTCTGCTTTTACCCCCCACTTTCCTTCCCCTCTTTTTCTTCTTGACCACAAACCCTTTTTGGCTACTCATTTTAACTTACACCTCCTTCTTTCCTTCCTTGCAACCCTTCAATTTCTCTAATCTTTTCTTCCGCTTCGTCCTCAATTCTTTCCCCAGTTTTTACATGAAGCTCTTCTTTCCTTTATCTATATTTCCATTCCACAACATTCAACATTTGTCTTGTTGACATATTATTTTTCTAGCCTAATTTTCTATCCATTCTTCCCAAGCGGCAAGTAAAAAACCTGCAGTTTCTCAGTTGGCCATTTGAGACAGATTTCATAGATATTCGTGTTACAATGCCCAGCTTTACAGCAGGAAATAAACATTTTCATAGCTCAAATACCTAGTAGGACTCTATGTAGTTCTGTGAATAACTAAGCACACCACATTATTTAAAAGCTTGTAAAACTGCCTTTTTACATCAATAAGTTGAAGAAATCCTTTTTGTATGACTTTATCAGAACTTTGGCCACTCTTCTTTACAACTTTGCTTCAATTCATTGAGGTTTGCAGGCATTTATACATCACTCCATTAGGGCCTGTCACAGTATTTCAATCAGGCTGATGGATTGACTTTAATCCTCCCAATACATTCTTTTCTTTTTCAGCCGTTCTGTTGTAGTTTTGCTGCTCTGCTTGGTATCACTGACCATTTCTGTGCATTACGACCAAACATCTGCATCGGGGTCTTGTCCAAATGACATTGTTCCAAAAGTCCTTGTTGAGAAAATAACTTTACAAACTTAAGCTGGTGTGTCCTTTTTAGAGCAAACAGGTTTTCTCCTGGTAACCTTTCCTAACAAATTTGTGGTAATTTGCACACCTTTACTTACTTCCAAGCTGCATGAAAAAGAAAATAAAGTCTAAAGCTCCAGCCACTTTATTGCTTGACCAACATGTTTTAGCTTGTACCTTTCATCATGGTCCCTTCTAGATGACCTTGATGAAGGGAACAAGCATTCCTTATAATACAAGTGTAGCTGGAACTACAACCTTTTTACTCTTTCAGGGACTGAGAAGCACCTGGCTGTTACTGCCCTCTCAGTTCCTATGGAAGCAATTAAGGGGTGACTGCAGAGAGTCCTGTGAAATGTTTCTTTAAAAAGAAAAATGCTTTTTTGCTGTTGTTCTTAAACAGCTGCTCTAATTTAAAACATCTCACTTGTTTAACAACAAGGTTCAAAGGTAAGAATTATTAGGGGCTTGGCCTTTTTCAGGCCCAGAAGCTGCTAAATTGAACCTCTTAACTGTATTTCTTTGTGGTATCCGTAACTGACACTTGACATGGCTTGTTACGTGGTTACATATAATACAACTGCACCCAAGAAGTCTATGTTTTATGTCCAGTTTTGATAAGCTTAGTTATGGTATTTTGTTTGTATTTTTCTTAGCACTAAATAGCAGTTCTGTGGCTATCAAAGTGCCCATACAGTCTATTCATGTTTGACAAATCAGCCTCTTATCCAGATGTGGTCAATGCTGGTTCCAGTAGCTGTAATGAAAACTCTAGACTTTAAAGCAGAACTTCACAGACTAATAGGTGTTATTACGGTGGATATGCCCGTCTTTTATGTACAGTCTACATGGTCTCTTTTAACTTCCCTTATTGCTCTGCTTTTCCACCCTCTTCTCTTCATTTCCTTCTGTCCTGTGTCCTACCTCTTTATTTTCCTCTGCTCCATTCCTCCTTTCCTCTGTCCTTCTCCCTTTCTCTCAGTGAATACCAAAGAGGGCACGCATGCTTCCTTTAAGTCTTCCACATTAAGCGGGGCAATAAAACACTACCAAACATGCACACACCCACACAAACATGGTGTAGTTTAAGTAGATGAGCTACTGTGGTTTTTTCCAAAGAGTCTAAGTCCATTTCATGCCCCAGACACACATTTACCACCACAATTTATTGTCCTGAGGTGGCCAGAATGGGAAACATACTCGTTCTCTTTCACTCTCATACACATACACGTATATGAAGACAAACACAAATTATGGTGATTTCTCACTTGGTTCAAGTTTTTGAGGCAAAGGTTATTTTCTGTCTTGGGTTTCACCAGAGGAAATGATTCCCCACTGATTTAAAGATTTAACAGCCTAATTCTTGCATAAGACCATTCACTACTGTCAAGTCATTTTTATTTGATTTTTGAGTTTCTTTTAACATCAAAACAGGGACAGCAAATATGGCCAGACTAACAGCAAACTACTGTGACTGAAGTGGTATCAACTCATAAGTTTCTTTCATTAGTGGTGGTGTGATTTCATGATGCCTTCAAGTGGCTTATGTTTGCTGTGTTCATGAGAAGATGTGACACAGTGCTCTGAGTTTTAAAAAATGCTTTTGATAAATGAGCTTTTTTTTGTGAAAAACACAGAAACCACCCCGTTTGCATTCATTGTTAGTACTTTGCACAGATGCCTAGTACATGCCAATACTGCAGTGTTGTTTGGTGTGTTCATGCTGTGGGTAAACTGATATACATAAAAACATTGGGACTGATTGAGACCCACTTTTATATGCAAAAAACTCATCTTAGTCCATTGCTTTTTTTAAAATTCAACATGCTTTTATAAGTTGTTATAGGTGAATTAATGCTATGAATGGGTCATTTTACTCCATTGCAAGGAAACAAAATATAGACAAGAACCTTCAGGGACCTTAAATGTACATGTGAGTAAAGTTTGGTTGCTCAACTCCTAATGGTATAGGAGGAGCTCATGGAGACATGCAAAAGGACACATATTTCATGCATTATACTAAGATGTCAGATTTTTACAACACATAAGTTACAGGTAATTTTACTATTATATATTATTTATTATTAAAAACCTATTGAAACCTAAAAGGTAAAGTCAAATTAATCCTTGTAAATTAATCAGTGTAAAGTGGAAAAATACATAAAAACAGAGCAATTACATTAAAGTACAGTACAAAATATACCGGTACACCACAGGCTGTGAGGTTCAACAGATGGTAAAACTGTTCAATATGTAGAAGCTAAATTTTGTGGAATATATAAAACTGATGACTGCAACCTGCAGGAACTACAATTGCCTACACAAAGTGTTGTGCAAAGCTTCCCACATATGGGCTAGCCCTGCACAGCACTTGACAGAGTGTTTGACTGACAGGTGATCTGCAGAAACAACAGAGGTTAAAAAAAGCACAAAATGACCACTTGTATAAAAACTCACAAGAAAAGTACTTGAGTGCAGCACAGGCCACTTTTGAGGAAAATGGTGCAACTTTAACCACAGTGGTTATATTCATTGTGCCAGCCACGGTGGATCTGGTCACAGCGGATTGGAGAGGGTGGCGTTGTGAAATTGTTTCTTTTTAGCGCGGGGGTCTTGGGAGGCCCTAGTGAGGCCATAGTGAAGGCGCTAGAGCGGGCTGCCTGATTAGAAAGAGAGCACTCTAAGTACTGACAGGCAGCACTTGAGACAGGCTTGGGAGTGCAGGGGTCCTACTGAGCTATTGTTGCCCACCACGCAGGTTAACAAGACACTGCAGCAGCTTTTAACCTCTGTCTTTCATTTCTCTCGCACTTTGTCCCTTTTGGTCGGCCTCGCTCTCACACATGTACTCACACAGATGGTCCCCCTATAACCCTCGTCTATTTTAACGTTTCCTTCTTCCTCACCCCCCCCCCCCCCCCCCCCCAATTTCTCCTTTTAAAGATAAAGGCAAGAAGAAAGAGCAGTGAATAAGAAAACAATTCCCTAGTAAGGAAATAAAAGAGCCTTTTTTCACCTCCAGTAATGACTTTATTCCCCCTGCACACACTTCTTTTTTATTGAATTATATTGTTCCTTTTTATTCTGCTCATCAACCATTTATATCTCGAGGTCCATGCTCTTCTTTGGATGTTTCTGCCCTTTATTACATTCTCTGTCATGACGATCCCACTTTCTTTCAATATTGTTGAGGTCCGGGCTCCTAGGAGGCCAATCAACTGACTGATAGTGTTCCACTGTGTGACTTGGATAGAAAAACTGTGTTTTACAGATGGCTGTCGACACTCAGTGTTGTACCTTTCCTACTCCATATAAAATGAAGACATTTTGAACCACAAATGTAAAAATTGGATTAATGACTCCATCAGACCTGTTACCACTGATTTTTAGTCCAGTCCTTCTGTAATCTTGCATATCTCAGCATTTTCTCTATGTTTCCCTTCCTTAATAATGTCTTCTTGACAGTCATCCTTCCGCTGAGACCATTTCTGGTGAGACTGTGATTAGTAGAAGGATCAACTGAAGGTCCACTTGCTCCACTCTCAGCTTGTGTATCAGGTGTATTCTGGAGGTTTTGTTAAACACATGACTTTCAGATACTGTTTATCTTCACTTGTCAGTTTCCTCACTGCACATGTGTGTTATGTGTTATGTGCAAGTGTTTGCCTAATAGCTCTTTGGGAATCACCCTGTGCCTCTGAAAATGAACTGGACTGAAATGAGTGGAAAAAACATCCAATGTCCAAAGAAAGACTTCAACAGACCTTCAGAATGAACCAGAGAACTATTACTCTACACCACTTAAAAAATGACAAGAACGTCTGTCTAAAATGAGGGGCGGTTCAAGATTTTTGCACACTACTGTGTGTCTCTTGTGTATACAGCCAAATCTAGGTTATCATTTCCATAAGCTTTCAGTTCGAGCCCTTATAGAGGAGAGAATATAAAGAGGCTGCCCTGGGGCAACATATGTGGACACACACACACACACACACACACACACACACACACACACACACACACACACACGTGTGGACAGAAGAACCAACACAAGAAGCACTGATAAACAAACCTGACAAAAACAAGCACACACATGCTATCAAGCAACGTTTTAGAAGTGGAAACACAGCCTGTTCATCTCTGGTTAATGTGTAGATGCTAAGAGGTATCCAAGAGACACTGGTAATTATAAAAACACACAGACACAGTAATCAGGGATTTCCCTCTCTGAGTTTATCACTCTGTGTTGACTCCATAGGGAGTCAAAAACAGTAAAGTCATTCCTGTATGACTTTACTGTTTTCTTTCTTTTACTTTTGTCTTTTAACATATCTGCCTCTTCTTTCACTTTCTTAGTTTTCTCGTCTGTCTGTCCGTCACGCCTGGCTGCCATTCTGTCATCAGTCTCTGTTGCTCTTTCTCTAAAAGCTCCTAGCTGCCCTCAGGGCTCAACTTATAATATTACAGTATACCTCATTTCTTTTACTCTCTGCCTTTTTTTGTCACAAACTCAGACATGCATGCACTGACACACACACACATACAAAAATGGAAGAAAGCCGCACAATACCAGCACTAAGTGAGCACAGAGTCTCTGGAAAGAAGGAGCATCTTAAAAGGCCTTTGGGATGTCTGTCACGCACAAAAATAGCAGCTGTTTGGATTAATGTCTTGGACCTCTGGCCAGATCAATAAGCTCTTTGTTGCATGTAGTGTTGTGTTACGATGACCTTCAATTAATGAGCACTTTCGGGAGCAATTAGGAAACCGTGTTTGCTCAAAAAATAATTTGAATTTTACAACATGATGAAATGCATTCAAAATTTCTTTTTTCTTTTTGTATTAATATTAATGCATCCTAAGAACATTAGCATCTGCTAGGCTGGCTAAAACGAATCCTAATAGAGAGGAAAGTATCACGCACACACACACTGAATATTAATGCAAGCACAAACAGAAATGTACACATCTTCATTCAAATCAAACCAAAAGAACAAACCGGTTTCTCCGCACTGCAGCATACCACATACGGTGTATGCATGAGAGGCTGTGCATCTGTGTGTGTGTAAAGCATAACAGTTAACTGCATCAAACCCCCTTTAGTTACTTATGCGTGTATCCCTGTGTGTGTGTTTACGTGTGCGCATGTGTACCTGCATGCATAAGCGTGGCGGGGCGTTAGAAGCTGCTCTATTGATGAGAGAATGAAGTCATTTTTCAATGTGGGGTTAAGCGCTGCATTATTGCCGCCTCATTTGGCTTCTGTGGGCCACCATAGCCCTCCTGTCTGGTTTCCATGGCACGGAGAGAGAACAGAGAGGGGAATGTCCCTGCTTACCAGACTGCAAGTTCATCCATCAGCTCACACACACACACACACACACACACACACACACACACACACACACACACACACACACACACACACACACACACACACACACACACACACAGGGGCAGGCAAAAAGGGCTTATCCCACTCACAGTCAACTTTCCCACAAAGTTGCAACAAATCAAGAGCAGCAGCGCTAAGTCTCCTAAAGCCAGCCAATATCACATTATACACCAGCTTGGATATACAAAGCTGCACAGAGTGGTGTGCTGCTGTAAAACCAATTCAGCTAAAAGTATAGAGTTTCTGTTACTACGACAGTCCACTGGGGTCCAATTGTAAACTCGGGAAACCTTAGAAAGTCCATAAAGCTACTGAAAGGAAACAGTTTAATTTCTCAGTAGTCTGTGTTTACTGCTGAATTTCCCGCCTTCCTTTGGTATGAAAGGGCTGAGATTTGCTCTGCATTGAGCATGCTGTACTTCACAAACACTGTAGGAATTGTTTCCAGTAATGGGGTGGGACGAGTTGGCTTAATGCGCACATGCACCTTCGTGAGTGTGCGTGTGTGCGTGTGTTTGGGGGTGGGGCATGCGGGTGTATGTTGGCTGTTTGAACAAGCACTGAACGTGAGCCAACCATGTCAGTTCACATAATAATGACATTCCTCTGGTGATATCATACAGGGCTGATAGAGAACAGCTTCACCGTAGAGACAGAGAGATGGATGAACTGTCCTCTTTCATTAATGTAAGCATTGCCAATTTTCTTGTGCTTAACAGAGTTCAGCAAAAACATCCTACAAGCTGAGTCCATCTTTCTCTTCCCGTTTTCTTTTAATCCCATGGAGGTCAAGCCCTTCATCTTCGCTTGGGTTTACTGTAAACATCACCATGTCACTGTCATATCAGCGCATTTATCTTCTATAGAGGGGCAGTATTCCCGCAGTGCACTATTCACCCTTATTCACTCGCTCACGCTGAGCACAGAGCGCATTCAGACCCATGCATCTATGTATGCATGTATGCACACATGCCGACGTGCACACAAACAATCTACAACCTATTGTGCTTCAGCCTGTGTGACATTTTTATATTTTGAAATCAATTTATCTTGGAGACACAAAAGAGTATGAGCGCACACACAGAATTCAACTGTGCATACACGAGAGCTGTTAAACACAGGATATCACAGTAGGCTTAATTTTCCTTCATGAAAGAAACATTAAATGCACATTATTGCAAAGTTGGAAGACATACAGTGTTCCATTGTACTCAAAACAAACAAAGATTTAAGCAAGTTCTCATTCCCAGGGTGTCAAGTAGTGCCATTCTGTCTCAGCCGCTGGCGTTTTTTGCTGTTGGCACCATGATGCACCAGGTTATTTTAAATGTGACAGGTCTCACTCCCAAAGTGCCGCATAAACAATTGAAGGCCATGCCATATATTTATTTTTATATATACATATATACATATATATATATATTACCCTAGCAAAGCAGAGCGTGGAAGAAGAACAAAAAGCTTTTAAACAGGACACAAACCTGGCTAAGAAAGGCTCCCCTTCCCGAGGCAGACCTTTACGCATGACTCCATCTATTTCTAACATGACAGTGACCAATGTGTCAAACTCCCCCTATGCAAAAGGACACTTTCTGCATATCTCAGCAATTCCTGTATCAACTGCAACAATGTCATTACTTGATCTCCAGACAACATATTGCAGATTCTAACTTCTGCAGTTATGGCAAGAAACTCAAAAGTACTTGATCTTAGAGTTTAAAGCAAACAATAAACCCATTTGCAGTTAGGACCATAAAAATCCCCACATGCAATGACTCATTTTGTATAAATTTGTGTTGTTTAATTGTTGGTGTCAGTGTTTCTTGCAGGCAAAGTTTTATTTCTGTTGTTCTTTTAAGTCTTTACATAAATAGGACTTTAATCTCGATGAGATTTGCAGATTAAAAAAGAGGTCTATAAATCAAAGGCCCACAGGCATTTACATGCGCACCCCACAGAGTGGTGGAGGGGCCCTGTAAAGCAGACATGATCTATTTGGATCCATCTCTACTTCCCCTGTGTCTATAAAAAGCGTGGTGTCACATAGTGAGATCTCCTGTCTTCTTTCCCAGACTCTCTGACGAGGTGTCAACCCTTCTCAGCTCCACCTGACACAGAAGCCACACACCAAACATCGTCATTCCTGTTTGTATGTATCTGTGGGAGTGCATGTTGCTTCTGTTATCACCTTCCTCTCTGCAATTCCTCTGTTTATCCATCATGTTAAGATCTAGCAGTCAAATAAAACCGCTGCACATGGGTCACACGGAACAAAAAGCAATGAGAAACTCAGTGTGCTTCCTCTGGCCCTGCTCATCATACTGAGAGGCATTTGGTTCGAGCCTATTGCACTGACAATCAAAATGCCTCCTGTAATGCTATCATCACACAGCAGCGCCCGTGGCAACTGTATTACACCCATTCAAAGGACACATAACTTTATTAACTCGCACACAGCGTGACATGTCTCGAAAAGCAGCAGGCTGTGCAGGCTGCCTGCCATCCTGATAACACAACTTTATTAGCCAATGCACACAGCCGCATTGCAAACCCAACAAGTTCATTAAGTTGGCCTTCAATTTAATCAGTTCAGCGCAACTTTATTACTAGCAACACTGGAAGGACGCAGCAGTGGCCGCACTGTTTTCGGCTGCCAATGAAAAGGATCTCAAGACAACATGGAGGAAAAAGACAAGCAGGCTCTTGCACGTCCTCTTAGACAAACATGGCAGCCTAGAGCTTTCATCAGTGTTCAGGGTCAAGGTAGCACATGAACTGTGACTAAAGGAAGAGAGCTAGGTTTAAGGATACACTTCAACTACGTTCAAGGAAATTAAAAGTCCCCTTTAAGTGATATAAAATTCTTCAGTGAATGCAAATAATTTACATTTCAAGAGTTTAATTACTTGAAACAAAAAGACCACTTCAAGACTGTTCAGTGTCTGTGCAATGCCCTGCTTCAAATTTCAACAATAGAGCTGAGCCTCTTAGGCGAGGATTCACCTTTAAATGAGTTCTGATGTCACAAACCATGCTCACAGGTAACTTTAAACTCCTACATAGCTCTGCTTCAACTCATCACATACTGACACTTAGTCAGGAGCAGTTGGTGTCATATTTTCACATACCGCCTAATCCTTCAGCATCATTTTTCAACCTGCAGGGCGCTGCTCCAGAATACCACTTTCTGCATAACAAAGTATAACAACTGACAAAAGTCTCGATAAGATGGGGGCTGATGGCATAATCATATAACTTCCACCACACACAGGCTTTGGGTTCCTTCTGGGACTGATACTTTGTAATTTAACATTTTTTTCTGTCCCTTTGGTTTCATTTCATTTCAGGAGCTCATCGTGGACTACAGGAGGAATGCTGACCCACATCCACCCATCCACATTAAGGGGACGGCTGTGGAGCGTGTGAGCAGCTTCAAGTTCCTGGGAGTCCACATCTCCGAGGATCTCACCTGGACGACCAACTGCTCCAAGCTGGTCAAGAAGGCTCACCAGCGCCTCTTCTTCTTGAGGACTCTGAGGAAGAACCACCTGTCCTCAGACATCCTGGTGAACTTCTATCGTTGCACCATCGAGAGCATCCTGACCAACTGTATAACAGTCTGGTACGGGAACTGCTCTGCCTCGGACCGGAAGGCGTTGCAGAGGGTCGTGAAAACTGCCCAGCGCATCGCCGGAGCACCACTTCCTGCCATAAAAGACATCTACAGGAAGCGGTGTCTGAAAAGGGCTGGGAAAATCATCAAAGACCCCAGTCACCCATCACATGGACTCTTCACCCTCCTGCCCTCTGGGAGGCGCTACAGGAGCCTCCGGACTAAGACCACCAGATACCGGAACAGCTTCTTCCCCACAGCTGTCAGACTCCTGAACTCTGCCTCCTGACATCTGACCCACGTTAAACTCATGGACTGAACATACACACACACAATGGACAACTGTACCCTCAAACACACAATAATAACATGGAGTGAACCACCACTCACAACCACTAGCACTTTATATAGCCTCTGTAGAAACTATCTACACCCTCACTTATCTTAACTGCACTACTGTATAGCTCTGTGTAAATAATCATTCTGTACATTCAATAATCTTTAATCCTACAACTGTTTACAACTTGCATAGTTCCCATTTCTGTATAGCTGTATATCCCAGATTCTGTAAAGTTATTTATTTCATATTCTGTATAGTTTTTCATATTTATATCCTGTTCATAGCTTGTACTCACTACAGCCTGTACATACTTAGTTATAGAATATTCACAACATACTTCATACCGTGTACATTATAACATACCATAATAGACCCATTTCTGTAATATACTTACATATCTATACTATTGCTAATATATATTGTAATATACCTATATCACTAAAGCACTTCTGGATGGATGCAAACTGCATTTCGTTGCCCTGTACCTGTGCATGTGCAATGACAATAAAGTTGAATTCTATTCTATTCTATTCTATTTAGATGCCAAAAAGATCATAATTTTGATCAAAATACACCCCTGTATAATTTTAAAGATGAAACACAGATAGTGTTACCTATAATGACAAATAACCATTCATGAAAGGCATCAGAGTGTAACTGAGGATTGCAGTAAATAATAGTAAAAAATAATAATAACAACAAACAAATATTCGACACAAGTATTCAAGTTAAATGCGAAATGTTAGGATGTCATGCACACTGCATATTTGCACGCACACAGTTGGATTCCTAGACTCAGTACCATGTGGCATTTGCTTATTGAATACTTTCCTGTGGAACACATTCATAATTTATGGAGAGACTGGATCTGTCTCAACAACAAACCCTCCCCGATCCCCCCCAACCAGCTTTCCAAAACCTCTGTCAGCTTTTTTCACTTCATTTCAATAAACTTCACTCGCTGTGACACAAAGCGAAACAGTGACTCTAAAAAAATATTTTCATTCACGTTAAAGAAACTAAAATAAATGTTTATCTCTTAAAAAAAACAAAACAACCTTTTTTCTCTCTTTGTGTCATTCTTTCTTCTCTCTTACTCCAGGGATTTCAGAGCGAGTGATGTTACTAATTGACCAATCAGATTGCACTAACAAGCTGTCAGACTGCGTTAGGATCATCCGCCAATCACGGACGGCTGAGTTGTCTCCCTGGGCAACAGTTAGCCAATGACCTGCAAGAATCTGACTAGGAGCAATTGCAATCAACCACCAGAAGCTGTAGTCAGACTACATATATGAGCGCGCGCACACACACACACACACACACACACACACACACACACACACACACACAGAGGAAGTCTAAAAGTCACAGAATCCATCAATACAGACAAGACAGTTATTTACAAAGGGTGAATAATATTGTGTGTGTGTGTGTGTGTGTGTGTGTGTGTGTGTGTGTGTGTGTGTGTGTGTGTGTGTGTGCGCCATTGCAGAGAAAGAAAAAGCATCTTACTCAGGAACAAAGACTTTGCTGTCCATTAGTGGCCAAAAGCTTGAGGGCAAGTATACAAATACACAAACACACACTGAACTTTATTCATTTCAGCGTCTCTTTAGACCATCTCCGAGAACGTAAAAACTCACAGCAGCCTTTTCATGCTGTCAGAGCCTCATGCTCGCCCTCTTTCTCTCTCGTCTTCTAACTCTTTCTCTGTTTCCATCACTGTGCAGGTCCTTAACCTCCTTTTCCTCTTTTTATTTGCCCTCCTGACTGCCTCTCCTCTCCTTTCACCATCTCTTTACAGCCACTTTTTCAAACCACTTCTCCACACCTTTGTCCTCTTTCTGCCTCTTTTTTCTTCACCTCACCTCTTGGTCCTCTGCTCGTCTCTTGCCATCGAACCAGTCCGGCATTTCAGAGCATTTATTGACTTTTTCCCGTATCTTTCTAACTTACATCTCTCTTTCCCCTTTTTGTGCATCCCCGATTTCCTCGTGTGCCCTGAGGGAGAAGGAGTTGTAAATATGTCACTGCTTTTAGGTGACAGCGGGTTGCCTCTTCAAGCTGCGGACATGGTCAGTGAAGCCTAGGTCATTGCACACACACACACACACACACACACACACACACACACACACACACACACACACACTTAGCTCATGACCACAGTTGTGATCAAGGAGCAACACACTCACACACATATGCACAGCCAGCTTGTTAGTATGTTAATTTTCACTGTGCATATAAATGATCATCTGAGCGCAAACAAACACACACAGTGGCCATCTGCTCCACTGGGGTGTGTGTGTGTGTTTGTAGGAGTGTGTGGTCTTCTGTTACATGTCAAAGGAAAGAGACAATTTCCCTGAAACACGTCGACAGTACTTATCCACAAAACACACTTAAACTCAGACGCAGAGGCATGACCGTACACCGTCATGCTTCCACCACTTCCGAGGACTTTACAGCAATTTCCGAAAGACTTAAACTAACCTTAAACCAAGCGTTCACACTTAAACGTTCTGATTTACTGTGTTGCATGTCCCGACAATGTGACTGCCTACATAGATTTATATCCCCACAACATGAGCAGTGGGAATTCAAACACACACAGTCACAACAGCAGTAGGAAAACCAGAGCGCTGGGATCAGCGGAAAAAAAACTGAGAGCATAATGATTGCTGGCATTCCAGGGAATGCTGCATCACTTCATAATACATACACACCAGACACACACATGCCAAAAGAAAAGATGTTTGGGTAATGGAGACAGATAGAAGGGTAATCCCAATTTCATCTTTCCAGAAGGATAGTGGATTAGAGGAGGATTAGGACAGTATCATGACAAGATTATGACACACATGAAGCGCTGCTGTGCTGCTGTGCTAAGCCCATTACTCCCTTTTCTTTCTTTTGTCCATGTGTGTGTGTGTGTGTGTGTGTGTGTGAGCATGTGCAACTGAGTGAATGAACTCTACAGGATGAAAACGTGTAGAGTCCCTCTGCCTTTTCCTTGGGGAAAGTGCAAATGCAGTGCATGTATGTGTGTTGGGGGGTGGGGGGGGGGGGGGGGGGGGGGTGGATGTTCGTTGGGGTTCAGATGTATTTCTCATGCTTTATGCCGCATATGGGTCACTGCTGTTGCCCCTCAGGAGTAAGGGGAGGAGTTAGAAATTGGGATTTCGGGTTGGGAGCGGGGGCCGAGCTACATGAGGGGTCTTAAATCTGTGTTTTGAACAAGGTTCACTGAGCTTCTGAATCAGTGAACACTTGTGCAGGCGATGTTGGAGAAGAGCCCAGTTCAGTCGATCATGAGTGAACTGCAATCATAATGACAGAATAGTAGACAGCTTTACAAACAGGAGACAGACCTCCAGCCGAGTGCCTTCAACTTGCGTGTCTGTGCACAGTAACGGTGCAGGTGGCGTGGTGAGCTGTTAAGTTTATGGGCTATGTGAGAAGGCGGCAATGAGAGATCTAACAGTGCGTTGTTATTTTTGGTCCAGGGTTCTTAGGTAACTAAAGTCAGACAGACTGACAGCACTGGGTTTTTTACAACCTGTAGTCAAAAGTGACCTTTTCTATTTTATTAATCATTTTGAAATGCTGATTTCCAAATGTTTTTTTTTTTTTTTTAAATTCATATAATCATTAATTTTTGTAGAGTGTGAAAAGCCATTTTTAACAGCTGCGTGAGTCGCATAATTCATCACAATGGATGCCAAATCTGCAGGTTGTTTTTTTTTCTTTCTTAATAAACATTCATCCTTGCTCAATAAATAAATTAGTCTTGTTTTGATAAAAACAAGTTGCCAGTTAAAATGCTTATTTCATTAAAAACATTTTATTTCACGCATCGCAGTATGAAAGGTTCAACAGGACCCTTTCATAAATGTTCTTAGTTCTTTCTACAGTGGTGAGTCAAAGTGTCTGCTATAACAAAAAGGCTGTTTTAATGAATGATTGGTTGTTTGAAATCATTTATCCAGCAAAAAGTAAAAAAGGTGTGATGATCGCACTTTCTCAGCTCTGAGGATTTACATTTATCTGTCAAGATCTATATACTGGTAAATTAACCAGAACAAAATAATATAACAAATTTGTTATTGTAGGTAATATTTGGAACAATATAAATATGTAAAATAATATGAAGATATATTGTAACATTAACAAAGAATTATAGAGACAAAAGATTTAATACCGATGTAATATTCATGACATGGTGGAAGCCGTTCAAATAGTAGGAGTGCACAAGCTAAACTAATGCAGCATGAGCATGCTAAGCATCAACACACGGCGAACGCATTTGTAAGGTCGCAATTCAGGGCTCAGTTGTCTTAAAGTGCCCTAGGCAAGATTTTCTGCAAAGTTTGATCAAGCTTTGTCTTGATGCATGCTCAGTGAGCCAGGTAAGGAAATCCCAAAAAGTTGATCAAGTTTGATCAAGCCCGGTTACCTCGTCTAAGAGAAGAAATGGAATGTGGGATCCTCACATTGTAAACAGGTTAGTGAAGTGCAATCTTTATTTAAAAAACAAAAACAAACAAAAGAACAGAATAAACCACATATAATGACCTTTTCCCCCCTATTTTTCATTGTTCCATCTTTGGCATGTCTTTCCATTAAGTCAGATAGAAATACACAAGCAGAAAAAGATTTGTTCGCTGTCACATTTTTTTACTTCGATCGATACGAGCTGAAAGCAAAGGCGAGGGAGGAATGGGTTGGGTTCATGCAACAGAGGAACTGAGCGGTGGAGAGAAAGCAACACGAAGACAGGGTTGAAGAACGATGCTGGCAAAGAGAGTGGGGGGAGGGGGGAATGGGCATGTTATGACATCAGATGTCGTTAACCAATTAGGCGGGGTGTTGCAGGAGAGTGGTACCAGCAGCCACTAAAAGCCCCACTGTCACTGACCTCAGGAAGAGAGAATTTAATAACAATCTCCCCTTTCGCTTCATCCTCTCTCTGGCCAGCAGCCACTTCGGTAACGGCGGCTTTTGTCCTTCCTGAGCTGCTGAACCCTTATTTATGTTGAAGCTGAGCAAACCTGCCCATCTGGAGAGTTCGAAACCTGAAGCCCTGGCTACTTAAACCGAGTGTCAAGACTGCAGATTATTTGCTGATCGCTCCTCAGTTTCCACATGACCAGATTAGCAATTAGCTTTAATGACCTTCAGTCAGAAGGTGAAGCTGCAGGATGATCTCATTCTGGTTTTGAATTATTTTTTTCTTTTTTGAAGAGTGGGGGGTGTCATCGACACTTGAGTTTAAGTGAAGACCTGGAAAAGTGTCCGGCTACGTGCTTAAAGAGGGGCACTGCAGTTGAAACTGCATGAAATTACACAAACTGCAACGAAGAAGGATTTACAGTATGGCTATGATTCATTTCACTACATTAGAGGCGGAAATCTCTGTCTTTGAAACTGTCCTGCTAATGTAAAAAGACAATCTGTCCCAGAGCTTATAAGCATTCTCACAAATACAAGTGTAGCTGCTGCGCAAGAACAGCTGAGCTTTAGATTGCTCCAAAATCCCCTGTGACCATGGGTTTGGGCCAGAGGGGTGAAATAAACTTACCACCTGCTACTGGTAGTCCACACACAGACACACCACACACACACTCTTTTCTCTAACATCTGCCACTGCAGTCCCTCGTGTTTTACCAACACCGGAAACTTTCAGACTAATAGTCACAGCTCAAAGCAGCACTGCTTACAGTTTCCCAGCTTTTAATGGTTGTTCGCCTTACACCATTAATGCATATCAATCACCATAAACACACACACACACACACACACACACACACACACACACACACACACACACACACATGCAGAACGCACAGACAGCAGGATTTGTATCAGTGAGCTGTGAATAACAGCTCTGCACCGAGTGTTCAGCTGTTAAAAGTTCAGAGGGAGAGAGCAGAGTGATGAAAAGGAAAATAAAAGGAGGGAAAAGGGGGATGGAGGAGAGGAGAAGTACCTGCAACACTCAGGTGATTGCAGGTAAAAGAACAGAAACACCCTCGGAGACAATGCTGCGGTAAAACTTTGATTTATGGAGTGGGGTATGCCTTTTTTTCTCAATGCTGCTGAGCAGAGATAACATCTCTACTAAACAGTAATTGGCATCCGCTATAAAAGTGGGAAGTTTTAAAGTTATATTTACAGCAGCTCCACCAGGAGGTCTCTCCATCGTCAAACTGCAGATGACAATGCAGCACATTTACTGATGAACTTGCTTTTATGGCTCAGGCATTCACAACAGTTGGCTGGAATTTGCGAAACAACCTGTTTAGCGCACAAAAAAGTGACTTAAGACACTAAATGTTTATTTACATGTAATCAATTTAAACCACATTTCTTTCCTAATCTTAACCAAAATACTGTTGACACTCTCTGTGGTTAGTTTTGGTTTCTAGTGTGAGAGACGATGTTTTGTTTTAGCTACATTGGCTCTAAATGTTGTCCAATCTCATCACATGACACCTAGGACTCTAACAGCAGGAAATATAAAGTTAGATTAATCACTCAAGAGAACTACATGCACGTGCCTTTTTAAAAAAAAAAACTGGCTGAGGTTAAAGGAAAATCAAACATTTGATTGAGATAAATGCTTTTTAGAGGCCCGTGATTGAAGACATGGAAAGGTCATAGTTCACATAAGAGGATGGATATCAGCTGCGCGTGTTAATTAGTATGAGTCTAAACATTTTTCTGATTCTTTAATCCTTTAAAAAAATATTTTCTATGTGTAAAAACTGTAAATGTAAACAGTGGGCAACTTGAATACTTGCAGCTTTTGTTTAAAATATTAATAAAATAATTGACTGTATTTCAATTAAATGTTAGAGCAGCCAGTTTGTAATTCAATAGTAAAAAAATAATGTAATTGAAGTCAATAAAACACTTTAAGACATTCCTCTTTCTTTAAAATATGAATGCAGACGATTAACTAATAATTTAGTTAATTTAAAAAAAATCACCAATTAAAAATCTAATAGCTGAATGATCTTCTCTACGCAATCACACTGAGTATTTGAGCAGTTGTTTAAGCTCTGGTACGCATATATAAATAAATATGTATGAAATTTCTTCCCAAAGCTTTGTCCCAGCATAGCTCATCTTTCTTTGTGTCTATCTGTGAATCACTTGACAAACAAAGCTTCTGTTACTACACTGGACATGATGCAGATAGCGGTGCATTTAAAAGCTTTGGTGAAATTCTGCCTCAGATTAAGTTGTGGATCAGTAGGTTCTAATATCTGTGCCAAGCGTGCATAGGCAACGGACATAGCTCAACAGCTATACAGTGCATTGTGCACGATGAATACGCTCCAACTGGAAGTCTGGATGCACACACACAAACGGTCACGGAAGACAAACAGCGATCAAACGTCCAGCCCCATCTCATCTGACTCTCTTTCATCTTTGCATGCTAATTAACCTTGACCTGAAAACTCCCAGTGTTTAATTGCTACCATGGAAATGACTTCCATTTGCACAACTGTCCACACACACACTGTTCAATTAGAACCATCCATTCTGCTTGACTAGCAACAGTCATCACCATCAGTCTATCAGATATCACTTGTCTCTGTCTGTTTCTGCACCGCTGGTTTACAGACATGCAGACGGGTAGAAAAGTGTGTTCAAGGTGCAAATGTAAATTCAAGTCTTTCACCTAAGTAGAACTTTCAGCACCACAGTAATGTATAAATAATATTTAATTAAAAAAACGTAATATATCCACAAGCTAGATTACTACTACAACTTGCTGTCTGTCTAAAATCATGTAGGTTAAACAGAAAACCTATGTAAGTATGTAATACAATGACTAGAAAAACCTTGGTACATTTGCTTCGTCACTTGTCACCACTGAACATCTGTGATACATGTGTAACAGAGAATTTTGATGATGCTAAAAAGAGTTTGCTGCGAGCAAACAGACTTGAAAAAAGAGATTTGAGAGTTTGAAGGTAAAAGGAGTCACAGAGGTGAAGACGGAAGAAAAATAAAACCCAGCTAATTCAGAATGCTATAAAAGTCAGCCAAGCCAACCCAATGGCTGCTTTCTCCTGAGAGAGCTGATTGAGAGAAATGAAGCAGAGATAGGAGCACTGCCATAATTTTAGAAATGCAGATCCAAACTATTTTTCTTCCTCTGCATCAACCAGCTGCAAGATGATTCACAGAGACAGCAGCTTACAGTCATATACAGGACGTGCATGTAGAATTCAAATGAGGCTTGTCATGCCTACAATGCTGAACTTATAAACCCCCATAAACCTGCATGGGACCAGCATGCTAAACCCACAGACACACACACACACAGTGGGATTATTACTTGTGGTTTATGTCTGAACATGCCAGGTTGCCAGGCGGTAATGTGTTGTGGTTAATAACCCTTCCTCTCATCCCTCCTTCCCTCCTTCTCCATCTCATCATTCCTTCATCCCCCCCCCCCCCCCCCCCCCCCCACATGAAGACTGCTGTTTGAGACACACACACACACACACACACACACACACACACACACACACACACACACACACACACAAATCATCTTTACAACCAGGCCTCTAACTTGCTTGTAGCAACGTTAACTGCCGCTGGTTTGCCTGGAGCCTCTGCGGATTGTATTGATTTGATCTGGAGTCAATGCCAGTCAGTAGGCATTGAGGATTTGAATTCTGCACCGAAAAGCCCAAAAAGATTCTCCAGCCTGAGCGAACTATGGGCTGTGTGTCCTTATTCATAACGGTTTAGGGAAAGACTATTATTTCAGTTGAATAATCAAACTTTCACTGTAATAAACTCACAGAATCGACAAGGTTAAAACAAGAAAAGCTTTTGGTTCGCAATGTGAAAAAAAAGCCTGCCCTTAACCGGCAGCAATTTTGGATGCCTTGAAGTAATGCTCCTCTTTTAAAAAGTGACAAAATCAGGTGTGGTGCCAGAGTAAATACAGCTTTGCCAGCAAGGAGATCGTAATTTGTGTCCTGTGTGGCCCTTTGCATTGATTATTTTTGTTTTTAAATTGTTTCTTACCTTTACTTTTTACTTTCTGAAGATGTTTAGTTCAAGAGAAGACCGCAGTTCCGATTACAGTACTGACCTTTGTCGCAGCATTGACCTTGCACTAAAAAAGCACGGTCACCTGATGCGTGTACGTAAATGTGACGCCAAAGACATCATTTAAAAGTGTATGTGACAAGCTGGGGGTGAGAACCACCCATAAACCCAGCGTGTCATGGCACTAAGACCAAAGGATACTCTGTCGGTATCTGTAAGACACCAGGGATTTCTTTTTTTTCTGTAGAGAGCAAAGGGGTTTTGTACAATTGTGTAAAGTTTGGAGGAAAAGCCAGATGTGATTCATCAAAGGGACTGATGGGCAGGTTAGCAGTCAGTTTGTGTCCAATTTCCTTATGACCTTATGGGAAAAAGGAAAACAATGGAAATAGAAGTTTTACTAAAAAGGGGATTTCCACCTCTCAAACAGTCCAGTGTCTTTTAACACAGCAAAGGCAAAATCCTCAGCTGCTAAGATGTCTGAGAGAGACGAGGGGTTACCTAGCAGGTCACTAAGGTAACCTGACAGGAATCTTATGTGCTCTGAATGCGTGCACACACACACACACACACACACACTGATAGTAACCCACCCACCCAGAGTGCTGCTTGTAATTATGAGAGCTGTAAAACAGGCTGACATCATAGCTTTGGGCTGCTCATTCTCTCACCGCCTCGCTTTCAGACTATAAAATACTGTAGTCTTGTGAGCAAATTCACTGTTCAGGTGTCTGACTTTTTGCTGTTGCTTTTAATGAGCTGGAAGAACTGAGTCTCTTTAAAAATAACAGACATTATTGTATACATAACGTCCTACAGAAATTCAGGTTTGACTACATGAACTCATTGTTCAGGAAACCAGTTTGAGATGATTCGAGGAAGCAGTCATTTGGGACATGGGTACACTTTGATTATAAAGGGATGGACATGGTTAGCAACAATACTACGATAAGCTATGGCATTAATTAAATGATGCTCAGTTGGTATTAAAGAGCACAAAGTTAAACAAGAAAATATTTCCTATATCATTACAACACCAGAATCGTGAGCAATTGATACAGGAAGAAAGGATCCATGCTTTCATGTTTTTTACACAACATTTAGACCCTACCATTAAAATATCACTGCAGAAATCAAAACTCAGCAGATGAAGTAACATTATCTGTCAGGAGTGTCAGTCAGTGTGGTCTTCTGCTGCTCAAGGTCTGCATATCTTGCTTGTAATGAGTATATATTTGAGTTACTGTAGTCTTGCTATCAGCTCAAAGTAGCCTTTCCATTCTCTCTCCTTTTCTGGCATCAAGAAGGCATTTTCACCCAGAGAACTGCCGCTCACTGGATATTTTCAGACGATTTCTCTCTCAGATGACTCTCTGTAGAGATGACTGTGTGGGAAAAAGCCCTTTCTGAAATACTCAGACCAGCCCGCCTGGCACCAACAACCAGAAAACAGTCAAAGTCACTTAAATCATCTTTCCTCCTCATTCGGATGCTCAGGTTGAACTTCAGGTTGAACTTCACCTACTGCTCTTTGATTGCCTAATAAATATTTGTGTTAATGAGCAGCTGAACAGGTGTACCTAATAAAGTGGAAGTATCTCTAATGACCCACTGCATCAACCCTTTTTAAACTCCACTCTCAGTAACGTTTTAGGAAAATGCACTTTCTCCCAGGTTATGTGCGTTTGCTATGGTTGCTCTTGAGATTCAACCAGTTGCAGATACTTGATAATCAGGTGGGTCGCATGGCTAGAAAACAAAGGTGAAGCTAACTGCAAAAATGCGTATATCAACTCAAACTGCATCTATTCCTGAAGTAAATGAAAGGAAACTTAAAAATGTAATTAAACTAATTAAAAATGTGAATAATTGGTCTCAGAAAGCCATCAGCATGAAAGCTATCCTGACCATTCTGCCATCAGCCTACCTGCTACTACTGCACTGCTGTCTGCCTTCTGATTTAAAAGATATTTTGTTGGAGAGAAAATAATTTCCCCTTAGATTGTAATTTTAAATTCAGCTTTGTTGTATGGGAAAATATATCTTTAGGAGACAGTACACATACACACACACACACTCATAAAATAATTTAACAATGAACTCATCGTCTGGTGGAGATAGTGACAGCGGAAAGAGGAAAGTGATAAGAGTGAAAGAATAAATGAAAGGAAATTTGAGGCATGCCAAACTGTTTCCCACCTCCTGATACTGAGCTGAAATGTGAAGACAGGCAGGCAGACTTCTGATTGAAAACACTTAAAATGCACTGACATGTCACGAGTTGATAAGTACAGCCCGAAAAGAAAAACTGCCGCAATATAAAACAGAGCTTTGACTAAAAGTGTTCTGAGGCTGAGGATGAGATAAAGATGCATGAAGTGGGAACATGAAAGACAGACATCACGTGTGTCAAAACTGTGACAAAACATCTTAAATACTGAAGCTCAGAATCAGAATTTGGTGTTAAAAAAACATGTTAAAATTTGTCTTTCTCGTGCGGTTTCTCTGCCAGTGAGCGTTCAGGTCGCAGGTGACCCTGATTTCAATTTGGTGCGCTTTGGCCCAGGAACGGGAAGAAACGTGTACAAACACACGCTGTCCTCTGTGTCTCCTCTTGTTGCTCTCTTCTTCGTGGCTCCCTCACTTCTGTCTGCCAATATGTCGTAATTGGATTTGTCTGAACGATAAAGATCTCTTTTTTGTATTACCATCACATTTAACCTCATAAAGGTCTGCTATAAGCAGGAATCCAAACACATGCCAAAAAAAAGGAAAGCGCGTGTGTGAAATATTTAAGAGGGCTAGTGTCGGGGAAAATGCTGTATTTTGTTTTTGGGAGAGGAAAAGCGAGAGAGAGAAGCTTCAGTACGATAAACCACAAAAGCCCTCCTTCGACTCGGCCCATTTAGGCCCATTCAGACACAACGCACTTGCAAGAGAGCGAGACTGAAAGGGTGGGGTGGGGGGGTGGGGGTGCAAAAGTGAGGAAGTACATGAGCCTCAGTTATTGTTACTGCTTGACAGAGAAACAGAAACAGATAGACAGATGAAGAAAAAATAAGTGTGAGGTGGAAGGAGTGATATGAAATGATCAGAGTCCTAACTTGTCTGCGCATAGTTTATCTGATCACTCTTTCAGATAGCATCTGTTTAATCCTGTATTACCCAATCTTACTGGCATCCTCCGTGTGTATGTCAGTGTGTGTGTTCCCGAGAGTGTGTGTTCTTCAGTCTGACACTTGCTGAGAGGTCAAAGCTCTCTTGAGCAGCCGTCCAATTACGGAGGGCATGGTGTTACCGTAGAGATGAGAGAAAACTGTAATTGGATAATGACACATCAGAGTTGAAACCTGTCATTAGACACTCACAAAGACACACGTGTATGCACACACGCGCGCGCACTGGTCGAGCACCAACCTGTGATTACAAACCTGCTGATCCATCACCAGCCTCCAGCTACGGAGCTACAATGTCACATTTCTCTCTTTCTTGCTCACATTACTCTTCAGAAACCCTTCGTGCTCCATCTCTAACGGCAAAAATCACATTTGTTTCATATTTGAATATGTTTTTGTGTATTTTTTCGCTCCTTTGACGTTAAAAAAATTGCTTTTAAATTGGTTTTTAAAGCTTAAAGTTTTCTCAAAGTGTCAGCGAATGGATCTGTTGTTGTGGGCCTGAGCCCTCACATTATGTAAACATAGTGCGTTTTAATGAGCCTGGGTCGCTCTGGTCACTTCAAACACACTCAGCTTTTGGTGAAATAATGTGAGAGGCTCTAAACTTGCGAGCAACATCTCTGGGAGCAATCACTGGTCAGCTCCCAGTTTCCTCTCTTGGTTTCTTCTGCATCATTACCATGGATGAGGGTCTTGCATAAGCCTCTCCAAACCAATGTGTAGGCTCGGGGGAAGAGAGAGCTGGGGAGAGGAAGTGGAGAGGGTGTGTAGGCAAGAAAGAGTATGAGAGGGAAAAGAATTAAGAGAAAGGTGCTGGGGAGAGAAAGGGAAGATAATAGCAGTAAGGGGAATAAAACGGGGGCGCAAAAAAGACCAAGTGAGCAGGAGAGGCAGCTAGGGAGGGCAGTGAGGTTTTCTTTTGTGGTGATTGGAGAGTGACAGGGGTGCCAATAGAGTGGCCAGCGATGACGGTCCCACTGGAGAATGCCGGCTATGCCAGTGGAGTGGCACTAATGGAGCCAGAGAGGGGATGCAGTTGCCTGCCCCGGAGGGGTATATTGTGCAACTGGACAAGGCAGCTTGACACGGAGCCAAGATGGAGGATTAGAGGGGAGGGAGGGAGGCACCCAGGACAGAGAAAGACAGCCATGTTAGGTCTGCTGACTGATTGACATAAACTCAGCTCTTTCTGTCTTCCATTTAACTGCAGGCGAGCCTCAGAGAGCACTCAGGGTTTCTGGTTTTTGTCCTGACGTATTTTCTCACTCAGTGTTTTGCTACTCATAGAGTTTCCTGCCCAAAGTGTGAACATTGCAGCTGGTTGTCAAGCACAGTTTAGCTGCATCTGATCGCAGGAATGTGTTTGCTAATGAAAAAATAACTAAGATGGTTTTGTTTCTTTCTTTATTGTTCCAAATGAATCCATCCATCCATTTTGTTCTGCTGAGCAGCACCAGGAGACTATCCCGACTGCCACAAGGAGAGACAAGGTACACCCTGGACAGGTTGACAGTCAGTCGCAGGGAGACAGACAACCATTTTTACTCACATTCTCACATCCAGTTAACCTAACTACATGTTTTTAAAGGGAAGCTATAGGACCCACGAGAGTCCTGATTTGAAATCAGGACTCTCTCTCAACAATGCTAACCACACCACCATCCTGGCCACTCCAAAATAATATTTTTAAAAACTGATGGTATGAATATTACTTTAACTCTCACCACCTTTATAGAAACACAAACACACACACACACACACAACAAGAACAACAGCAACAAGTCCAAACACACGCTACATGGATGCACACAGCAAGCAGAGGTCAATATTGATGAGTAGGCATTTGTTTGATTGAGGTTAGCAGAGGAACATTGATGAATTATACTGATTACTCCATAATCTCTCCCATAATTCACCAGCCCTGCCGTCTCATCCATCAATATGGTGTCTGGATCTATAGCTCCAGATACCCTGAGGAGACCAACCACCACAGAGGGGCTGTAAGATGGGGGGATATACATCCTGCTGGCTCTAAGCTGCATAACACCGGCGTTTACCTCGTGTTATTAAGTTAAACACTGTGGCTAATGTGAATGAGGAGGGGAGAGGAAGTAGAGATAATAGAGAGCGAGGGAAGTAAAGAGGATGATTTAGGCGTTTTTGCTGGGAGGAATTGCCGCACACCGTGACCCTTAATAACACACAAGCAAGGTGAAGAAATGCTTTGATGATCTCGAGGACCTCACACACACCCACACAGATTCACACAGAATCTGTGCTCTTAACTACCTGCTTCCAGGTAAGCTCTTCCTGGCGTTGGATAGGTATGTAACCCCCCCTCCCAATAATCCACACTCGGGTTACACACACACACACACACACCTGGACACTTCTCTCTGACAGACTTGCTGGCTCCAAGCTTCAGGCTACCTGCCATCTACAGTAAGCACTGACATACCTCTCTCCTCTCATTTCCACAACACTCTTCCCTTAGTTCTCCACCTTTCTTTACTTTCGCTGCCCCTCACTTTCTCCCACTCCCTTGCTTTTTTTTCCTTTTCACAACTAGCTCACAATGGAGACGGCGCTTCTTTCTTCGCCCCGGTAAATTCCTCCCTGGTCTCTTTTTTTTCCTTTTTTTCCCGCACCATTTAAGAGAGCAAACACGTCTCTAATCTTCCTCTTAAATACCCTTCATTCATTCAGTCTGTATCCACCCCTCCTCTTTCTGTGTGTTTTTCCAGGCGTAACTCTCACTCCTTGTGCAAGTTGATGGGCAAAGCAGCGCCATCGCTGCTGGCATGTCCATTATCCTGGATATTTCATTGGCTGACGCTGATGATCCCTGACCTTTGACCTTAGTGGCCTGAACTTTGACACTCACACGCCCTGGGCGGCAGGTGATTAATGAAGCTGCTGGCAGAAGACCAAATCAAGTAGTAAGAAACGGAAATTTGAAGGAAGATAAAACAAGAAAAGTTTAAATATTTAATAATATTTATTAAATCCCAAACGTGGGTAGAGAGGTGGTAATTTCAAACGAATGGTAAACATGAAACATGAAATCCATAACTCGCGGAAAGTTTGCCTCTTAAACTCTAAAGCCTATATTAAATAGAGTCTATGCAATGATTGAATAATTGCAACCAAAAAAAAAAGCCATCCAGTGCAACATAAGACTAATCAACAGTACAACAGATTACATCCTGCAAAATTACTATTAAATTGGATCACAACAAAGCTGAGCAGCATAACCTTTATGGAGACAGACTTATTCCAGTCGGTCTATTAGATTCAATCTGGTCTTGCTAGGTGGACCTAATTAGGTCCTGCTGTTTTACACCATTAATGCAGTGTTGTGCTACTAAAAAAAATGTAATTAAAAAAGCTTCAAACACATCTGCGCACACTTCCTGAACTCCATCAAGAAACAAGTATGCTCTGGCTAAAGCCAAGAATTTTCATATCTTTACATTCTGTCTGTATAAGATAATCTTTTGTGCTGGTGCCCTCATAATAATGCCAGCACGGCTCTGGCAAGCCCTCTTTCAATCGCTTGAGAATGAATTACAGCATTGTGTTGGGATGTGAATGGCCAGATCACTTCTTAGGAATGAGTGGCCTTGAGCAATTCAGAATGGCGGGCGTGTGATTCATACGAGTGAGTCAGTGACACTCAACACCTCGACACTGTTGTAACTGTTCGTTTGCACTCAAGGTGAGACATAAAGTGTACCCAAATGACATGGGAAATGTCTGAAAACACACAAAGTCGACCACAAGAAAGCAAAATAACATCCCCCTATTCCCCCTATCCCCCCCCCCCCTTCGGCTGGAGTCGATGTGTGTGATCCAAGAGTCCCAATGAAAACATTTCTCCGACAATATGTCTTTATGCATGCTGAAAAGATCTGAAAAGAGCTGTTTTCTCGTGTGTGTGCGCGTTCGCTCCGGATCGAATGTGTGTGAGAGTTTTTATATCTGTTAAAGCGCATTCAGAGAAACAGGAGGGGGCAGGAAATATTGCTGAATGGTAAATGCGATGTGTTTGTGTCAGTGTGTGTCTATTTTTGTTAGACAGCAGGGAAAGGGGAGGGGTCACCCGCAAGCGTCTTGGGCTGCAAAGGCTTAACTTCATTTCCTCAGAGAAACATAATGGCAGATATTTGCATATCGTATGTACACAAAGCCAGTGGCCAAACTGTGCTGCCAACAGATACGGATCTTTTTAAAAGGCAGGTCGGGGAAAAAAGACTACAAGTAAATAATTTGTAAAACCACATTTTGTAAAGTTAAAAAAATGAACTTTGATGCTATAAGTTAGTTCAGTTTATACCCAAATAGACTCCTTGTTGTGCATATTTTGGTAAATTATTCACTGGCTCTTTGGCTAATTAGACACTGCACCTGAAATCTCATAGACTCACTCTATACTCAGCAGCCACTTTATTAGTTACAACTTACTAGTACCTCTGTTAGAGCCCATTCAGAAGTTTTCATGGCATAGATTCAACAAGGTGGTGGAAACTTCCCTCAGAGATTTTAGTCCATATTGACATGACAGCATCACACAATTGAAGCATCTATCCACGATGTGACTGGTGAGCTGGGCTCAGGTAGGCTGTGGCTTTCAATAATCATTTGGTACCAAAGTGTGCCAAGAAATCCACTACAGCCCCACCACCAGCCTTAACCGTTTACACAAGGCACAATTGATCAGTGTTTTTAACTGAGACTCATCAGACCAGGCAACATGTTTCCAATGATCTACTGTTCAGTTTTCAAAGATTGTCCAAATTGTAGCCTCAGTTTTCTGTTCCTGGCAGACTGGATTGGACCCGGTGTGATCTTCTGCCGTTGTAGCCCACATGCTTCAAGGTTTAATGAACTGAGCATTCAGAGATAACCTTTTTCATTCCTTGGTTGTAACAAGTAGTTATTTAACAGTGTGGCCATTCATGAAATCAAATCCCAGTAGATCAGCAATTTCTGAAATACTCAGACCAACCAGACCACATTCAGTGTCACTTGATGCATCTTTCTTCCCACTTCTGTGGTGTTGTAATCTACTACCAGAGTACAAAAAACATCTCACATTTAAGTTTAGTGCGTATATGTGATTGATTATCTTGTGCATTTTATTAATTTGTTTTCCCGGACTCTTCAATAAAAGTAAATTATTGGATAATGACATCAATGAAAGCCACAGGCCAAAAACACATTGGTTAAGTTCCCCAAATCAAAGAGTATAAAAACAACTCCCAGCAAATCTCTTGCACAAACAGCTGTTCCATGTGGGACTTTTCATTAGTAAGCATTTAATTTATCATCGTTTCAGTCAGCGCGAGGGAGGACACTTTCCCTCCTCGGCCTTTTAAATCACCACGTGCTTAGATCTCCTGATTGGAACATTCCTCACCTTTGACCTCTGCTGGTCCATAAGGTCGTCATCTCTGTGGCAACTAAAATGCCCTAACGCTCTCTGTCTTAATTAAAAAACACTATTTACTCAGAGAAAATTTCATTTTCTTTACCTTTGACCTCTCACTTCCTTGTGTTTTCTCCCCCTCCCTCTCTGTTAGTTAACGGGGAAAGGCGAAATCTTATGAAAGATGCATCGACGCTGTAGTGCAACCATTATGATAGGCCTGTCGTCTCGGGCGAGTTTGTGTGTGTGCAGCAGGGTTAAGCTCTCGCACAAGACAAAGCCACAACCTTCAAGGCTGCTAAGCAACACTGCTGCCTGGTAAAGCCTCATCAGGGCACCGTTTAGCAGAGGATTAGAGACTATTACACACACATAAACACACATATATACACACACACACACCGCAAAACGTTGTTTCACCAGCTCATTAATTCGAACCTCGCTTTATTTCTGCTTAAATGTGCGAGAGACCTGACGTTCCACCTCTCAGTCAACTTTTCGATGCTGATTCTCCTTCTCAGTGGAGAGACAAGTGGTTTTTTTCCTCCACTCATAATTTTTGAAATTGATGAAAACCTTCGCTGTGTGCTGGAACAACGTGGTGATGAGATATTTTAAACATAAAAACTGAACCAGTTAGTAAAACTTAAAGGTCAAGGCTTAAAAAAAATAGAGACCCAGCAAATATCATTGTCTGATTTTTCTATAACAGTTTGGCTGATAACCCAATAATTAAATAATTACGTTGTATAGTAAATGATTTGATACCAAAGTGTAAATGCTTCGTGATGATGGAAGTGAAAAATAAACTCTTATTTTATTGTGTGTATCTCTCTCACACCAGAGTTTCGTGTTTTGTTTGTTTGACTGATGGTGCTTCCCCAAATGGGTGCACGTTAAACTCCTGTGTTTTCCCACATTTGCAACGGTGTCATCAGTCACCTGCAAGCCCACAATGGGACAATAGGAAGCTCAGAGTCGAGCAAATTGCCTAAAAGTAGGTTTTATGTAGTCTACATAAATCAGTGTTTCATTTCTTTTCCACGTAATACATGTTGCATTTCAAAATGAAAAAAACAAACATTCTTTGACTAATACATGAATAACATTCCTCCATCATGTTTTCTGTCAGACTGATGTTATTTTAGTTAGATTTTTTTGGCTCCCTTCTTCTGAGCCTGTCATAGTTTTCTACCGTCGTAACACAATACGCAGGAAAGCTAAAATAAAAATAAAGAAATCTCCTGTAGTGGCACCTGCTAAGCCATTGCTGTTGACCAGAAGTGTCCACAAAGAAAAAACTGTCACATGAATCTAGCCTCATACTCATACTCTTCAACTGTGGAAGCAGTGACCCATTCTCTTATCCTCCCATCACCCCATCCCTTTATCAACCCGTCTTTCATCTTTCCCTCTTTCATCTCGCTACTGAATTCTGTCCAGCAAAGGCAGACAAGAGACAGAGGAGAGGAAGCAAACCTAATGCTGCACTGTGTCTGTATGCACCTCTGACAAATCACAAAGGCTGTGGATTGTTTACAAAATGCATCAGAAACAGCTGTTCAGTGGTGGTTACGAAACAATTATTATATAGAAACTATAATATTTCAGTGATCTCAGCATAGCTAGCAGATATCTATATCCAGTTGAGCGCCTTTGTTATCGTTTATGACAGATTTTAAAAGGCTAAGAGGTTAAATAGAAACTAGGCAGTGGTTTCAAGACTTGCTGAGCATTTCTACAGGAATCAGTGGACAAAAAGCAGAATTGAAAAACCAAACATTTCATCTGTTTCCCACAGGTATTCAATGGCTGGCTAGCTGTCAAAGTTCTTGGGAATACACTTTCAATATTTAAACATATTAGAAATATATTTTCTGGTACAAATCAAGTAATATATAAACTACCAGGAACATTTTTAAAAAGACGTAAAGGCAAAGGAGCAGAAATAGGAGAAATGCACCATTCTAACTTTTATCTTTTATGTTTATAAGTCTATTCAGATAAAATTGTATGTTAATAAAAAAAAATTTGTTAAAAGGTGAGCAGTAACTTGAAGACCTGACCATATTTGTGACCTTTTCTTGTTCTGTTGACTGAGCACTGTCCTATTGACCAAGACCAAACCTATCGTCCTTTTCTATCATTTCCTGTTTTGTGGTCAGAGGAACCCAAATTTGAAATTCTTTCTGGAAAACATGGACACCACTTCCTCCAGAATAAAAAGAAGCGGCACGATCCAGCTTGTTATCAGAACTCAGTTCAAAAGCCTGCAGCTCTGATGCTATGGAGGATGCATTTGTGTCTATGAAATAGGCAACTTGCCCATGTGGAAAGGCACCATTAATATTAAAAGTTAGACAAGTTTTAGAGCAATGTATGCTCCCATCCAGACAACCTTTATCTGAGGAAAGGTTCTGCACATCTCAGTGAGACAATGATAAAACTACATGCTCCATCTTTTCCTACAGCATGGGTTTGTGGTAGAAGCGTCCATGCACTGAACTGGCCTACCTGCAGACCACAGCTTTGGACATTTGGAGTATCATGAAACACAAATGACAAAAAAGAAGACCCACGACTGCTGAGAATCCCCTATCAGACGTTCTGCAGACCTGCAGATTGTCGCATTGTTGGCTTTTCACACATCGACCTGGCTTTTTCAGAATTGAGGTTTGTATTGTGCTGTTCTGTTTCTTTGTTAGCTTTTCTTTATACTTGATCTATTATTAATTTTGTAATTTTGCTTGTGACGAAGGTCAATTTGGAGACCTGATGGGATGAAGCGTGGGGACCTGCCACAGTCAGAATGCATAAAACGGGAGATTTGTGCCGGTATGTGTATGTTCCGACCTTGTCTTTGTTTGGCTCAGGTAACTTTTGGTTATTGCCCACTGCAGTGAGATTTTACCAGCCTGTCTCTTTTTACAGACTCCATCTAATGAAGTGGCTCTGTTTAATCACAGTTTCTATAGTTGCTCTCTTTCTCTGAACAAACAGTCACAGCTGTGGCCCTCAGTATTATTGCAGGGTGGATTCAGTGTTCAACAATAGGCCAAGGGGGAAAAGGAGGGCTGTGTGCGTGTGTTAGAGACAGACACAAAGAGAGAGTTTTCTGGGGATATGCCCACCACATGGTGTCTCCAGATGTGTGTGTGCGTGTGTTTGTCTTCATAATCTAATGCAGTCTGGGCCCTCGGGTGCTGGGGAAGCTGCGATCATGTGTAATGTGGGAGGTGAAGGATGGAGGGGTGCAGACACAGGTGTTGCAAATGAAAATGATGAAAAAGACACACGACTTTTTATTAGCAGTTAGACTTGCTGTTCCCTTTTTTATGTTTATGCACATCACATATCCACGACAAGCATGTTCAAACTCAAAACTTTGTTCTTTAGAAGCAGCTAATTTCCATCCAAAAAGCTGCAAAATGTTCACTGCTGGATTTCACTGGTTTTTATCCATTATGGAGGAAACACAGATGTCAGTAAAGACATCAAAATTTACATAACTCTAGAGATATAATAGCTGCAAGCACAGGACACGCCATGAAATTTTATGGTCTCATGCTAACAATTCCTGTGATCTATCCCATTCTTCTACTTCCACCAACGGGCCAAAATTCTTAGAAATCTGGAGAAATATGTCAAATTCTTCAGTAGGTTGGCACAAAATTTGATACAAATATCCATGGCAACCAGTGAGCTACAGCCTTTTTGCCCAGTGACAACACTTCAGCATGCCATCCTTGCCAGGTAGCATGCTGGAAACATTTTTTTGCAGACCGAGCTCTGCTAAATTGTCGAGGGGACTGTCAAACATCACCTTTGATGCAAGCAATATGATAAAACATCTGACAAAGCATTCAAGGAGTTTACTAATGCGAGCAACAAGTAAAAGTGTGAGAATATGTCCAGAGACAACCCACGGTGTGTAAAAATAACATAAGCTCTTACCAAGTACACTGTTTTTGAAAAGCAGCTATTGTCAGCTGTAGATAATACGGGGTTTTATTGTCTTCTCACTACACTGGAGCACAAGTATGAGCATGTCAGCTGTCACCACATCACAGAAACCTTCTTTCCAAAGTTGCAAGGCTTTAGGAGAAAGCACACAGCAGCCTTTTCTAGGACATTTCGACCTTCGGCTTCACGGCTAATATTTGGACGGTGTCATCCAGTTTAAAGTTTAACCGAGAAATGGATGAATGAGAAATTCAGTGATCAGAGAGACATTCTGTGTGCACAGTATAAATATTCATGCAATAACTGGGCCACTGCAGGTGCTTTTGATGATATGCTTCAGTTGTGAGTCATTTGAAAAAGTTGTGTTCATATTCCGTTCATGTTGTATTCTAGCACAATAAAAAACAACTGGGTTTTTTTTAGTCTAAATATTTAGTTTGATAAAGATTTGAAGCAAAAAAAACAGCCTATAAATATTAAAACAAGACCTGCACTATGCTGCATTCTTTCACTGAGCAAAGGAGGCTCCTATTTGCTTCCAAATATCTGCTTAAAAACCTGCGTGACAACATGCTATCTGTTCTTCCTCCATTTCTGTTCTTCCTCCAGGCATGCCCACCAGGTTGGGCATGCCTTAAACGCCTCACACAGTAGGCATCCAAGAGGCATTTTAATCAGATGCCCGAATCACCTCAACTGGTTCATTTTGATGCGACTCTACTCTGAGTCCCTTCTGACTGATCAGTGAGAGGGGACTCATCCCATCTCCATAGCTTGCATCCGCAATCGCTTTCTTCCAGTCACTACCCAGAGCTCGTGACCACAGATGAGGCTAGTGATGTAGATCAACCAACAAATCGACAGCCATGCTTTTCTTCTGTCAGTGTCTTCTTCCACTCTCTTCCTACTCTTGAACAAGACCCTGTGGTACTTAAACTCCTCCACTTTGGTGCTCCACCCTATTCCATCTGAGACCCACAGCCTCAAACTTGGAGGTGTGAACCACTCGAGTTTGAGCTGGTGAAGCCAACAGAACTACATCATCCTCAAAAAGCAAAGATTAAATCCCGAAGCCACCAAAGCAGACACCCTCCACTCCTGTCTGCGTAGAAATTCTGTTCTTATTAACTATGAACAGAACCTGTGACAAATCCAACAAACCCACGGGAACAAGTCTGAATCATCTCCAGCAATATGGATCAAGGTCTCCCTGCAGTTCTACAGTAATCAAATGGTGCGTAGCATACTAAACGAATTTATGTAGAACATCAGATGGCACAACACTCTCCAGTGTGCTATATGCCAAAGTTATGTTACCCTTACTATTGCAGGTTAACAAAATTCAGGCATGATTCATGCTCAGACTTGTATTTCACTAAACAAACTAACTGCACAAGTTCAAAGGCATCTCTCACACCTGACCTCAAAACAGTTTAAATTAGTCCCGAATGCCTTAAACCGCTGTGCTGAGCAAAGATTGAACACATACCATAAATACTCCTGTACACACACACAGACACACACATACACAGATTTTCCAAGCCCCAAAAACAGTGAAAACATAATTTTCATAATAGCAGGTTGAGCAAGTGTTCATTTATAGAAGTACTGTTGCAAGAACCAAAGCCGGTCAAGTTAGCACATACCTACAACCCTCAATATAAAACTTAACAAGATCCCACTTCAGAGGTTCTCAGGGGTTTCTCGTTGCGATTTCTAAAATTAAAATAAACTGTAGGGGGTGTAGAGAAGCAGACGTAGGATTTAATATTGACCAAACAGCCTTAAATACTATTGGCCAAACCTCTGTGGTCGCCATTCAAGCTGAATGAGTTCCATACATCTGAGAAACCTATTTAACAGCATTTTTCTGTGGAAGTTTGCGTTTTTTTTCTTACTCTGTTCACCGTGGGTTTTATAATTTAATCTAATTCTGAGAAATAACAACACAGCAGCTTAAATGTGGTTCTATGGAACAAGCTGTGCCGGTTCAGATAAGATGAGCTGCCATTGAGGGGCTCTCCTCTAAACACATACACCTGGAGGACTGAGGCTCGCACAAACACATGCATATAGAGGCAGATATACACTCGCACTCAACTTGTCTACAACAAGCTGAGCACAGAGCAATATATCCAAGTAGTATTTTTACCTCAGCCCACACGCTGAGCAAAATGCCAGCTCTCGGCCTTGGGAAACACACACGCACACATTTGCTCAAACACAGGCAGACACACACCCTTAGACACAACAGGTCATGCCCAGCCGGCCACTGCGGCAGCCGCAGAACATAAACAACTTTCACACACTCTGAATCATCTGAGCATTTCAATATTGTTTCAGATACTGTAAATACATTCAGCCACTCATATAAATATATGCAACCATAATTATTCCCTGAGACCGCAAATGACCGTGACGGGAAGTTAGTTCCCACAGTTTCAGTGGCGTTGCAGCCCAGCCCTGTAGTGCTCGGTTTGCAGCGCAGACGGCGGGGCAGCGAGGGGAGCGGAAGGTGCTCGATGACAACAAACAGTGGTTCGTCGGCTTCAATGCAACCTGGAACATTTATGTTCTGTAACGAAAACTGTTTTCTGCCCGTGAAACACAAAATGTAACTTCAGGAGGGAAACCTGTTCACTGCTTATACCAGTAAGTCGGTCATGCTCACTTTCTCCTCTTCATCCTCTCCTACACAAGCACACACAAGCACACATACACACAGATACACACCTCTCTCCCAGTGGGCAGCAGCTGTTGGAGTGCTAATCTCCATTAGCTACTGAACTGGCTTTTATGGAGAGAGCCATGTAAAATCTGCTCTCTCACTTCTCTCACTCCTTCATCCAAGTGAAACACCCAGACTGGGTCACACAGCAAAACCTCATTGTTTTTTTTTTCTCTGCTTTGCAGCATCTGCAACATACATTTTCACATAATTTTGAGTCCTATTCAGTGAACTGTGCAAACGTTGTGGTGATATACACAAACACACCATTACATGAATCCAAAGTTTATCTAGATCATCTTAAGGCTTCTTAGCAAAACATACTAATAGTTAGAGAATATTTCAGTTAACCATGGAGGGCAAACGAGTGACGGACAAAAAAAATAAATAAAAACACGACTTACAGTCTGTAAAGCTTCGTTGTTCCCAGGAAAAGCAGCTCGGGAAAGACAGCCAGATTATTCCGATTCAGGCGCCTGCAGAAATACAACAGGAATTAGGGAATAAACTCGACCTTGCTCGTTCCAAAGACTGCGGTTGGATGCTCGTACATTTGTGTATAATTAGCTGTTTTAAAGTAGGATTTGTGTTTCCTGGACTTTGTATTAAATTCTGTTACACTGTTTTGATTGTAATACGATTTGAGAGCATGAAATAATTGGGAGACTGATGGAGACACACATACGTGGTCATGCATGGACACTGAAAGAAAACGGTTATCCATGATTTAGGGGTACAACATGGCTGCCAGACAAACAGTGAACTCGAGAAGGATGGAGGGAACGCAGGCGGAGGAAGACGAGGGAAGGGGTTCAGATGGAGGGAGGGCGGAGGGGCGTTTTTGCCACAAAGACGGAGGAGAGGAGACGATGTGGGAAAAACAAACAGGCAGTCTGGCCGGGCTACCGAATGTGTGAAAAGGACCCCACTGAGTAAACAAGGCCCTCACAGGGGAAGAACTCACAACAACCCATCACGCACACACACGTACACACACACACACAGTGGAGACGACTCGGGTGAGTTTAATAATCTGGGTGCGATCATTTAACCCTGGTTGAGTGGAGTGAAGAGGTTTGTGTGCAGTGTGTGTTGATGTGTGTGTGCTTGATGTGTGTCAGAGGAGAGGGAGGCAACAGAGTGACACAATGAGAGACAGGCTGCTGAAACAGTTTAACCCTGACACAAACACACCCGCACACACTGACAGGCTCAAACGATGGATGCTGAGCTGGGTGCTACTGGATGGGAATGAAGAGAGGAGGAAGGGACGAAGAAAGAAAACACGGCAGGAACTAGAAGTTACTTCAAACTAAGAAGAAAACTTGAGTGTGATTTATACAAAAAAAACATACGAACTAACAGAAGTACTACACATTTTCAAACAAAAACACCAGCTCCTTTCAAAACTTCCCCAAATCTCTTTTTCATTCTCTCGTTGACTTTTTCCTCTTAACCTTTGTCTTTCACCTCTTTTTGCATCACTAGAAGCCGATGTGGACTTAAATAACGTCACCCCCTCTGTGTCCATCTTCCACCCACAAGAGCACAAATATGTGAACGTGCCCGCGCGCACACACACACATTCACACTCCACAGTTACATCAGAGGCTGCTTAAATATTTAACGTCCCGCAGAAATGATGTTTCTAAATTATTCACTCCTCTTCCGTTAACGCTGCTTCTGGCAGCTAAGAGCCCCACACGGCCCCACACGGCCCCACGGAGAGGCACACTCCCCCTGTAGGTCCTGCCCAGCCATGAGCGCCCGTTAGTGGGCTACACATCCCCCTGGGAGAGTGTACGGACTGGTGTTCGAGGTAGGGAGGAGGAACGACAGCAGAGAGGTGGTATGAGCTCATCGCCTTAAAATAGAGGCAATGCCGTCAGACTAGGAAACACGAAATGAAGTAGAGACAGGACACAGAGATCAAATCCAGTCTGCTCCACGGTGCTGCCGAGATATCAGTGTGTTTTAATTAACCTTTTATTCATTTCTTCACTAGAATATCCGTCTGATCATCACATTATCTATAATATATTTAGCAATTAGCAACATAGAGATTGTTCAGATTTACAGACCAGGATTCCCGTGCAGAGTTCTTCTGTTTTTCCTGCTTTAGTTCTACAAATATTATAAAAGTCTGAAACGGTTTTACTTTCCTCGCACACTCTCACACATTACAAACAAGGTGATATCAAAAACAGATCATTTATACTTCTGATGGGCAGCTCCAAATACAGTGATGTAGAAAAAAAGCAGCCAACAATTATTTTCACGACTAATTTATGCACTGAATTAATTAAATCATTGAAATTAATTTAAAAAAATTAACTTAGTTATTTACAGTAGACTGTAACAGAAACAAACCGCCTGCCATACTTAAAATAAATAAAAGGCTACCATCATACGTAACCAGACATTTCAGCCAATCATTGCAACACTGCATATGAACATAACACGAATAACATTAAAGTGCGCTTGCCACGAATTTTCTTATTTTAAACATTAAACATTGCCAAAGTTTCAAATATCGATTTCAGTGTTTGTACAAATAATTCCCGTGAGCCAGAAGCTTGGCCTTCAGACTGAGTGTCCCATTTCGGATAGCGTGTGTGTGTTTTTCTTCTCTACTCATCTCTACTTTCTTGCTGATCAAAGTTTCTGTTTCTGTAGGGCAGCCAATCAAAAGAAAGTTGGCTTCAAAAGAGGGTGGCCTTCAAGGTTGAGGAGCTAAAGTGTTTTGTTTCAGCGAGCAGATGAGAGGGAGTGAACCAGCATCCAGTATAAGATAAATAAGGATTATTTTAAACTTTGAATTAAGGAAACTCTAGTGGAGTCCAAGAATAATAGTATGCAGCTGGAAATGAGAATAAAGGGTCCAGCTGAAGTTATTATACATGTAATCAAACATTTTGGACTTCTTATGTGTCATTACACACTAGATCATACTGACTATGACTCCCCGGCCCCAACATAAACTCTGCATGAACATGACACGCACAATGTGTCTGACGTCACATGTGATTTACTCCAACATGATATGTAGGACATTTAAAACAATCTTAAATACATTTCTGTAATAAACCACATAAATGGTTAAGCGTTGTTCATTAGAGGCAGAAATTACAAATCATTTTTCTGAGATTTGAAAAGTTCCCTTATGAAACAAAACTACTGAAAAAAACAGTGATGATTCTTAACAAGTTTCTCAGTTAAATCTGAGAGCTACAATGTAACTACAAAACATTTTAGCCTGGCTGAAATGTTTTGTAGTTACATTGTAACTAAGACCTCCAAAGTCTGCTGTTACTTACAGAGGCTACATCAGCTGACTTGGCAGTTTTCACGACTCCACTTTGCACATTTCTCACTTTGGTCTTCAGCGCTGATTCTGCTCTCAGTATTTTGTTAATTTGAACTGCTGCATTAGCCTAATTAAGGAAGCACTGTCTAAAAGATTAACAGCTCAACAGTCAACCTATTGCAAGCTCTCCATCACCACTGAGCTTGGCTCGGCTGCTAACTGTCACTTCACTTTTAAAGTTCTGCAAAAAAATTTGCTTGAACATAAACTTCTGAATCAAACAATGAAATCTCTCCAGTCATGTAGTGATTTAGTTTATTTGATGTTTTTGTATATAAAGACAAATATGTAGCACGAACCAGTTCCACATGCCACACATTTATAGGCTGAACTAGTCTGCAATTACCACCCACTGTTGAGCCTTTTTCCTTCTACATCTGAAAGAAAGTATCTCTATCTTTTATATCACAGTGTGTGAGGGTGTGTGTGTGTGCACAAACAGCCTCAGAGTGCTTCCACAGCCATGTCTCATTAGTCAAAGTCTGGCTGGAAGAGAATGAAGACGGAGTAGCCAGTAGTCCGAGGTGTGAGAGTCACTCCGCCGAGCTAATGTCACACTGCAGCATGGTGATAATCCCCGCAGTCATAAACAGATGCTAGAAGCCCAGAAACCGCACAGTAAACACACACTCGCAAACATGCACAGTGTGCCAAATCTCTGTACATACACACATGAATACTCGCACAAACATAAAAGTCTGACACGCACACGCAACCTTAACACCTCAGACCCATGTTGATGCGCAGTAGTACAGCCTTGCAGACTGAAAATAACAAACCGCCTCAGAAACCAATTATTACTCCACCAATGCTGCTGCAGCCATAATACACATGCTGAACTAACAGTCAGTCTATCACACACACAAACACACGCACCAAAGTTATAACCCAAAACACTGCAGACATTTCCACGAACCTAAGAAACTGTCTCCACTCCAAAAACCACTTCAAACCGACCAGTGTGTGTGTGTGTGTGTGTGTGAATGGGTGTGAATGCGGTTCAACAGTTCATGTTTTCGGTTCACAGCTCGTGCATCCAAAGCGAGCCAATATCTATCACCCACCAGAGATTTACACTCTCTAATCTGATCTGTTATTTAAACACTAACGAAAGATACCATCTCTTGCCTTAAAACACAGAAATGCAGAAATTCAGTCTTATCTCCTAAACACTAAATTCCTTTGCTATCAGGTTAAAATCATTCGTATTCAGCAGCGCCGGGCAGCTTTTCCTCTAAACTTTCCGCGAACTGGTGTGTACCAACAAACATAACAAATGTTGGGTGCAGCAGAGACTCGGAAAAATCTATCTCGAATGGCTTTTTAGACAGAACTGCTGTGGTGAAAATGGCTTTGTGTCTTCACAGCGCAGATAATTTCAAGCTCTACTGCTCAGTAAAAACGGAGAAAAAAAATGTAAACTTTGCCCTGAAATGATCAGCGGGAACAATTTTATCACTCACAGGCTTTAGAGCTAATCATTTCGCACTAATCCAGAGCTTTTCTTTGAAATCCATACCCCCGCTATCTGGGATCACTGTTACAATTATCTTCTGCTGTTCATATTGTCAACATATTACAGCACGATCACTTGATTTGAGGCTTCATTATCTACTTTGTAATTGCTGTTGATAGACACATCTCACCACTGTAATCAGCTGTGCGATTACTCATCTCGGTAAAAATTATCTTTAAATAATGTGATCAGTCAGTTGCAGGCTAATTATCGAAGGATTTAGCCGACTGATTTTCTCTGAAATTACTGTCACGGTACCTGCAATATCGCTTTCATTCTCCCTGCATGTCTGAGGCTGTTATCTCCTTCATTCTCACACACTTTGAATTGAACAGGGGCTGTAAAACAGTCAAGTAAGTGAAGGATAAGAGGATCGGGAACTCCTCACTTAACTATTCTACACCCACAGGGTGAGAGTAAAGAATGTATAGCATTCCTATATGCACAGGACAATAGAGAGAGAGAGAGCCAGATGGGTGCGTAAGGAGCAAAAACGTGAGGAGAGGTTAAGGAATGAATGAAAACGGCGCGAGTGGGTTTGGGGGGGGGGTCCTCCAAATCAAGATAAAACCAGTACTGACAGAGCAGCCTTGCGTAAGTGAATGCGCATGCACGAGTGTATCCAAACACATTCATGTGTTTGGATATGTGCACAGTTGTGTTGTGACATGCCTATCTCCTCCACACCTCCTTCAACCACATGCCCCTCCTCCGTACCCCCAAGGCTACTGCCCTACACCTGACCCAGCCCTGCCTGGCCCTTCGGGGCCTGTCGCAAAAAAAAAAAAAAAAAGATGTGAAGGGGAACCGTTTTCTGCCCCCATGGGGGGCAGTCAGTGTGGATCTGTCAGCCAAGCTTAAGGCCCTCTCCTCTGGGCTGTGGTGCCCAGCAGGCCCCCTCCAGCCCCCAAGAGGACGGAGGGCTTTGAAATGAGCCCTCAGACTCCAGACTCCAGAGACGCGCCTTTGTATGGTAGCTGTTGGGGGGCATTGATGACTGACTCCATCTTTGTGTTTGTGAACATGCCACGCAAGAGAAGCTGAATTACAGAGGAAAACTTGCAAGGACAACAGAAGACAGCCATGTTGTGTCAGAAAGTTTGCTGTTGTCAGAGACAAGACAGAAAAGGAGAGACAGCCATATCGTGCATGATTTCACATTAGATATCTAAGACTTTATCAGCTGTTGCTGTTACCACACTACAATCTATGTTCAAGGCTGTGTTGCTTATGTGAGTGCATGAAAGAGGGTATTTACTAGCTTGCACCATCTCTTTGGAGGGAGGGTAATCATTATCAAAGTTTACTTTTAAATCCAGACCATATGTAGTTAAATTTTGCCCTTTTTGTCACCAACTCTGAGTAGGAATTCCCAGAACCGCTTAGCTGGACAGAGCCCAGTGCTGGTTGCATGAGAAACACTAGCAGATTCCTTATAGTGGTCTACAGAGCTTCTCTCTCTCTCTCTCTGTCAACAAAGAGCAGCTATAGTGCAGCAGAGAGCAAAGAAAAACCAGGCATGACAGGGTCAACACCAAAGCATCCAAAAAAGTCACATTTTATCACTTTCATCCCACTGACTTGTGACAAATTTACCCACAAGAGCCATAAAAAAAGATGAACTGCTTTATTTTTATTTTTTAGTCTGTGTATGTGTGTGTGTGTGTGTGTGTGTGTTTGTCCAGGTGGATATCTCTCTGCATATGCCAATATGTCTGTTTTTGTAAATGCGTGTGTGTGTGTGTGTGTGTGTGTGTGTGTGTGTGTGTGTGTGTGTGTGTGTGTGTGTGTGTGTGTGTGTGTGTGTTAATTATGTTATAAAGGCCTTATGTTGTCTGGATGCTGACTTGTGATACCAGGCTGGCATTGTAAAAACTTCTGACTGTTCTTCATTCACCTCCATGGCACTCAGACTCAACATTTGCCACATGAACAGCAGGAGGCCAAGTTGGGGTAACTGACATAAAAGTGGCAAAACATGATGCATGCATTCACACGGAGCAGGAGGGGTCACTAATTAGGTTGGGTACATTATAGCCTTTTTGGTATGATTCTGGGCTGCCCTAGATGACTTGCAGGATGATCATGTTAAAAACTTGGGGAAATAGTTTGTTTTCACTGCTGTCACATCAGGTATTTTCACTGAAAGCTTTGATCGCTAAAGTCAACCTGTCCTTGATTTCTGGTATTGCTGCAACTCAAGTTAATATATAAATAAATAAATGATAAAGAAATCCATAAGTTCCGGTGATGATTCATAATCCACTGGCTAGTATATAATATAATCTGCTGACATTATTCTTCCCACTTTCAACTGAAACATGCAGTCCTAGAAGGTCACTAAGTATTCAGAGCTCATTGGACAAAGGCAAACCAAATAATTTTTTCTTCAAAGGGCTTTTTCAAAACCCCTCTTGCACTAAGGACTGTTAATGCTGTTAGTAAGCAGTGGGTTAGGATATTTAAACAGTGTCCTTGAGAGTCACCAAAGCACAGAATAAGGGAATGTTTTTTGTAAAGCTCTACAGACTTGGAGAACTTCTAACAAAGACAAATAATGCAGCTTGTGAATGCAACAACTGAAAAGAGATTTTATATGACACTTGTTGATCTGTGCATCCAGATATGCAAATGAATCGACGGGCATGCGCGTTCTTGGAATTTTTAAGGCTGGGCAAACTGATTTTATACAGAATTAAATTAACACAATGGCGTCAACACATCATTACTCACAGTCTCTCCAGCTCCTTCAGGTCCTGGAAGGCTCCTCTCTCGATTGTGGTGATTTTGTTCTCCATTAACTGCCTGAGAGAGAAACACCAAGAGAGTGTGAGACTATGTGAATTGGACAATAAAAAAAGGAACGACATGAGAGGGGGGAAGGAGAGTGATAGAGAGACACAGAGCGTGAGAGCTGACAGAGTGATTTGTGTGATGAAACCATAAGAGGCCAAAAAAAAGGAGAAAGATGGCTGGATGGGGCCAGCGATAAGAGAGAGAAGAGAAAGACGGAGTGAGATAGGGCACAGGAGATTGACACTGGAGAGGAGAGAGAGGGAGAAATAGAGAAGGATCAGGCAGCACTGGGTGTGAAAAAAGGAGAAAAGCAGATTGGTGGAGATGGAAAGTGAGAGAAGGTTTAAAAAAAGCAAGAAAGAGGAGAGACAATCAGCAGCAGGTCGATAGAGTCCCAGAATTGACTTTAAAACTGGCCCATCAGTTGGACAGGGACTCATCTATCATCCAATTTACTCTCTATCTAACCGCATAGCTCTGACTACTCCTTCACTTACACCAGCACAACTTCACTAAGATTAGTGTGCTGACGAAACCAAGCAAAAACACACATGCTTTTATGGGCCATCTCCATTGAGCTCTTCTTTTTTTAATTAATTGATTTATCAGTGAGTCAACGCTATTTTTTAATACAGCCCCATAAGAAAAAAAAAAGGGGGGGGGGGGGGCGACTTTTATTTTTAAAGACTCTTCTCACAAATTTCTCAAATTTAAAAAAAAATCTATTCTCACGGTGCAGTGTTTTTGCTAATTATGGTGCTTTTGGGTGAACATACCGGAAATAGCTAAAGTGAAAACTAGAGCACACAAATAAAGACACACATACACACAATTAAGGACATAATCTCTGGAGGAATTCCAACTATGTCTATTCCCTTCCATTCATTTCGGCTGCTGAATAGCGCGCACAGCAGCTATCCCTGTCCCGGCAGTGACGGTGCAGGGGAACTCTTTAATCTGGATTCATCCCAGGTAAAGAAACCTGTTCTTACTTGACTCTCCCCCCCTTCTCTTCCTTTCCTTCCACCCTTCCCTCCCTTCCAGCAGCTACATTCCTCCCTCCGCGGTTACACCTAATGACCGCTATCTCTTTCCTCTTTTTACCCTCCATCACTTCCTCGCCAGCGCGTTAATCACTCCAGCACATGGGCCCCGGGGCCCGGTGGTTAAAATAAGCCCCCTCCTGACACTTCCACTGGCAGATTAACACGACAGCATTAACAGGTGCCGCTGCTATTCTGTTTAGACACTTATGATGGCTCAGTGAAACCGCAGCTTCCCACCACTGGATGCAGTGCCTGCGTGCAGCAGCTCCAGAGCTGGATGAATCTGCTGCTGCTGCCGAGCACGGCCAGAAACTGTTAAATCTCTGTGCTGTGATGTTCTATTGGAAAGTTTTCTGGATATGCAAGGTGCTGCTTAACAGTGCATGTGGGAGAGAATATTGTTGTTTTCCTTTTTGCATCTTCAGGGGAGGGGATAAAGAGGGGATAAAATAAAATTCGCCGAATAAACGTCACTTACAACACTCGCAGATGCCTCAGCCCTGCGAAATCCGTCTTCGTGATTTTAGTGAGGTTGTTTGCATTCAGGTCCCTGGAAAGAAAAAGGATATTTTAAAAAATTAATTAAAAAAATATAAATTAATACATGTTTGTGATGTGCTCATTGATGAAGGAGGCTTTTGCTGAAACTTCTTGTTCCGTAGCCAACGCAGGGTTGTCATCTGACTGTCAGAGAAACTGAGAGGAGCTGTGGCTGCTGCACTACATCGGCAAGTGTTAATTTCATCGAGGGGTCTTTTAATGATAAAATTCGGCCTCTTTAACTCGGAGCCCACTTGTCCAAATCCGTTTTTGATTAACTCGCTGGTCTGCTGACAAACCGATGTGGTCTACGGAGGCTGTGCTAATGCAACAGTTCAAAACCGCCAACAACCACAGCAGCCCCCCAACTTCAGCTCCGCGATCAGCCCTGACGTGTCCTCGTATTAGGCACCAAAACGAGCTTTAGTGTTTTTATCATTTATACCTCACGCCAACATTTACATCAGCTGCGTACTGCGGCGTTAACAAGGCTGAAAGTATAGGTTAGACATGACAAAAAGCTCTGCGCTCTTAAAGATGTGGTCCTCGAGAGAGACATTTTCAGTGCCTCCCGGTTAAAAACAAATGAATTAGACAGGAAATTTTGGGGGAATAATGTGTGATCATAATTAGGATATGAGCTGATGACATTTCCTAACCACTGATCGGAATAAAATTTGGGTGCTAAAACATCAGAAGGTGTGACATTTTTTTCTCCATAAACTCTTTAAACTCCTCACACCCCTTCAGAAGAATCGCCGCATTAAAAGGTAAACGCAGTCTCGTTATTTTTCATCATTTAAGCATAAAAGAAATGGCAACACGACATTGTGGTGACTTTTCTTATACAATGTTTCCAAATTTTAAGTCAAATCTATACAATCCCGTACTTACAGTCTCTCCGTGTTTCGAGGTATGTTTCTGGGCACATTGCGCAGTCCTTGTCCGTGACAGTCCACTGTCGTACCGGTGCAGGAGCACTGGGCCGGGCATGGCTGACCGTCTGCTCCGCTGGACAGGACCAGAACAGTCACCAGCAGCCCCAGCACAGTCACCGGGGAGCGGTGAGGGCCAACGGGGCACCGAGCTCCCACCATCACTGCGGCAAGTGGGGGCCAATATGAGACCCGCAAAAACACCGTGAAAACAGAAGGGCGTTAAAAGATAAAGCCCCGAAATCCCCCGAAGGAGCTCACCAAACTCTGCACGCAACGGGATGCCGTCCTCCTTTTCGCTGTCCTCCCTTAGCACACGCGTGTTTCAGAAATGCCTGGTTCTGAATTTACATTTGGGTCCTCTGAGAGGGGTTTCAGTGCGTGAGGACTGTGATCAGGGACTTGGGTCCCCCTGGGTAGAAATAGGGGAGCTCGATAAGGCGGTAGAGCGGCTCTTTGGCTGCGCTACAGCGGCGCAAACTTCCACATGTCCCCGGCATGCGGTGCCCAAATCCCCCCGGTGAGTGCCGTGCCTGTGTATGTAAATGTGTGCCCGCGGAGCAAAGACAGTGAAACACCTCGGTCCTTGATCTGATCCGATCCAAAGAAACCCTCTCTCATGTACACACACACACACACACACACACACACACACACACACACACACACACACACACACACACACACACACACTCTCTCTCTCTCTCTCTCTCTCTCCAGGTAAGGCTCTGTTGGTTGTAATTCACAACACGCGTCCTGCGAGGAAGCCGCGGCTGCTCTTCTTTCTCCCCCCCCAAAAAAAGAAAAAGAAAAGAAAAGCTCAGCAGAGGTCACCGTGGCGGAGAGATATTGATCCCGATAATATATCAACTGCCGGTCAGCGGTGAGGGTAACGCGAGGGACAGAAAATCGTGAAAGACCAGCGCGCAATACTATAATCCAACTCTGCGTGGTGCGTCAAAGCGCTGCTCCCGAGAGTGTGTGATAGGGAGAGAGAGAACAGACGCAGCAGCAGACGTGCTCTCTCACTCTCTCTCTCTCTCTTGCTCTCTCAGACAAATACAAAACATCCACGCATTGCGTTTTCCCTCAAGGTAGCAGCAGGTTTCCAGCTGGCCGTCAATCAAACAGCAACAGTTTGACCTCGGAAGGAGACTCTCTTTTTCACTGCAGTGTCCCGGTCACCTGATGCTTTATTTAGCTGGCTTCAGGGAGGCGACCGAGCCTCAGACTGAAAACTAATGTGGAAAATTTAGAAACAACTTCTGAGCCCTGGATTTCTATATGGATGGATGAAGAACTGCTTAAAAATCCTCTCATTATATCTGTCTCATAATTGTGACTGCACAAGATGAGCAGCTGAAATGGATTTGAACTGATTTGTTTTTATCCACCAAAAAAAAAGTTAGTTTCAGTGTCAATAGCAACAAGTAGCTCTAAATTAAAGACTACAGGAATTACGTGACACTGAAGCTTTTGCAAACGTTTCAGCTCTAATATTAAATTTTCAGAAACTCTGAAGGGAGACCAGCACGTATTTGCATATTTAGATATTTACTGAGTAACGACAATACTCATAATAGGTACTGATCAGTTACTGTAACAGGAACAAAATAACCATACGTATGAAGTTCTGTAATATTTACTCAGAAAGGACTTTGTTTACTCGACATTATCTGATACATTTATCTGCTAATTGTATTTCACAATGTTTCTAGCCAGCAATAGATAAGCTGTGTGGACTGGTGATTTCCAGTAATATCACTGTTTTGCCGAACTACCCCCAGCACATATATATATATATAACTGTACAGTCAGCTCAGCGACATTGATCAGCTGTTAACCCATCCAGCAGCCACTATGTAAAAGAACTATCACTAAGATTAAAACGTTTTGTTGTAACTTTTAGATATTTAAGTTATTATTCACTGTAACAGGAATATAACAGAGGGTTTCTGAAACAGATACCATCTATATAATTCTCTAGAATACAATCAATTGATTGCCATTTCACATCTCAGACCTTTAAGCCTTCAAGTCTCCTCCAGCGCCCAGGACATATAAATTGCTGGTTGCTTTTGAACAATCTCCTTTTCATGTTTCTGCCAAAGATGAAACTGTCAAATACCACCTTTATTTTTTTCTTCATTTTATTATTTCAGTTAACATTTATGTTGATTTACTTTTTGGGTGGGAGAATATAAACATTTGACTTCATGGGGTAATCTTACTGCTGATTTCCTTACTGGAAATACTCCTTACTGGAGTTACACTCTCAGATTAGGAATACACATCCATTTTCTTAACCAGTTATCCCTTTCAGAGTCCCAGGGTTAGTGGAGCCTATCCCAGCTGGCACAGGACAAAAGGCAGGGTACACCCTGGACAGGTCACCAGTCTATTACACACATTCCTGGATAAGGCATAAATTGTCATATCAAAGATTTTTCACAGGACTCTGTGAAATCCTGTTGCTCTAGAATACTTTGCTATACACAGTCAACTCAGTGAGAAGGTATCCCCAGGTCCTCTGGCTGCAACACAAGCCCAAATCATCACCCCTCCACCACCGTGGTTGACAGCTGGTATGATGCTGGATTTGGTTTTGTACATTATGATCAAACATTTCCTCTCCGGGCTCGTCTGTCCAGAGGACATCGTTCCAGGGGTCTTGTTGTTTGTTCAGGCGAAACTTTGCAAACCTAAGTTGGCCTGTCGTGTTATTTTTACAGAGAAGAGACTTTCTTGTGGAAATCTTTCCAAACAAGTCATAGTTATTCAGTCGTTTCCTAATTGTACTGTCATGAACTTTAACATTTAACACGTTAACTGAGGCCTGCAGAGTCTGAGATGCAGCTCTTCGGTTTTTGCTGTTTCTCTGAGCATCGCACGCTCTGACCTTGGGGTTCATTTGCTGGGATGTCCAGTCATGGAAAGATTGCAGCATTGTGGTAACACAAACCTGAAGACCAGCAAACTGCCAAAACTTCTGCTTTCATAGAGCTGGTCATGCTTGCTGATGATCACTTAATCAAGTGCATTTGATTAGCAGTGCCTGGCTGCTACTCACTCTCTTAATTCCCATGGAAGCAGTACGGGATGAGCTCAGTTTTTAACAGGACTGCATAGTCCTGTGAAAACATCCCGTTCCACAGGACTGTGTAATATAATATAATAGTGATTCTTCATTAGGATCAGTAGTATAAATATCTTAATAAGATGCCATAGCTGCGGCAAAGCTTGTCCTGTCCTGTCAATCTCTCTCTTTCATGAACCCTTCCTTTGTGGCTCCCAAAACAGAATACAAACAGCTGTGTGTGATTGTAATGCTGATATGTTTCCACCCCTCAAAAACACTCCCACAGCCTCAAAGTCTGCTTAGAGTTTGGAGAAAATTCAGTATATCTTACTTATTTATTTATTTTATTTTTTTCCCCTTTTGAGAGTAGGGCTAATAAAAAGAAAAGCGGGCAGGGTAGATGAGGAGGGGTCATGTATTGTAGCTGAACAGAGGGAAGAAAATAATCAGAGGGGAGATTAAGCCTGACCCTTTATGTCCAGTGATGCAACAAGACTTCAGGGCACATGGCATGTTTAGACACAGCCTTACCTGACCCGCCTGCTCCTTACACGCACACATGCAGTTGTGTTTCCATCACTTCAAAGGGCATTGCACTGACTCTCACTATTTTCCTGGAGACTTACCTTAATCCCCACCATAACCCTCAGTCTTAAAACATGCCTTCATGATAAAATGTGATTATTTCTGTTTTGGGACATGCTTTTTGAAACTAAAAGAAAGTTGCAACTGTATGCCCCCAAAGCAAGAGTAATGAAAGTAAACACAAAAAACGCACACTTGGGTGATTGCCCAGGATTGAAGTAAAGCCTATATGTCAAGCTACAAGACTCTTTAAATGTTATAAGACATTTTAGATTCAGGAACTGGTCGTGTGAACATCTAACAGTGAGCGTCACTGCTCGATTTAGTCATTTCTGTGTTTTAGATCATATTGGTGGTTCTAAACATCATAATGGCCCAATGGCTAATTCAGAACCTCTCGAATCACCTCGTAGTTCTTGTAATTTTGCTATAATGGGAAATGGGTGCAGTGATTTATTGTAATGTGACAATACAATTGAACTTTGTTATGCAAACAACCTTGTACTTTCTTTAGTAGTCTTCAGGAATAGTTCCCGAGTTTTCGTGAAGGATATTCAAAGTTCTTCTTTGTATGTTGGGTGCTTTTTGTTCTGTTCTCTGTCAACACGATGCCACGCCACTTGAAAAAATATCAATGTCCGGGTTCTAAAGAGGCCAATCTATGACCAACAGTTTGCCACTATGTGTTTCTCTATCCAGTTATGCTTCTACTGTATTTGCAGAGTATTTAGGATCACTGTGAGTCTGAAAAATGAAGCTGCTGTGAATCAGATGGTTTCCAGATGGTATTCAATGGTGGATCAAAATCTCGTGGTACCCTTCTGCATTAATAATTTCATCAAATATTACAAACCAGCATCACTGGCTTCAGCAAACAGTAGACGGAACAACTGAAAATCGAGATGCATGTCTCATGTTCTGTGTCAGGTCTTTGCTGGATTCTTTCCTAAGGACATGCGTTTTAACTTTTTAAGACTTTTTTAAACACACCACGCTGTGATATGCAAAGTTTTCAGCAGTAACTCTGTCAGAAACATCTTGTAAATGCAAAAATAATATTTTATGTCCGTCAAACCATCTGTTAGGTTCCCCTTTATGTTTAAGTGATTCATAGGTCAGTGTTAAATGGCTTAACTTATTCTTATGACCTGGGTGAGTGAAAAAGCAAAGACCTTCAAAAACCTTCAAAAAACCTTCAAAAAAGCAAAGACCTTCAAAAATCCTGGAAAAGTACTGCTCAAGGCCACTTTAAAAATACAAGAAAGTCTGGCTCCTTGGAAGCAAAGCATAAAGACATACGGGTTGACTCAAAACCTTTGCACAGTTCTGTATATCTCAGTAAATATTAGACATTCATGGTCCTCAGTTATAGTTTTTTAGCAATCCTGCAGCTTATTCTGTAGAGCCATCACCATGATGACATTGTTAGTAAAAGGTCTTGAGAGCTTTGGATACACTGCATGATGAATTGGTAACTTTTAATATTTTAAATCTTTTCTTAATGAGTTCTTATATAAATGATGACATTCCCATTAGCTGCTGGTATTAAATATATGCATGGTGAAACAAGCAATAACAGTCAGATTGTCAGCATATTGAACATTACACCTGCTTCCATGCTAACAGCATACTAACATGGCTGTAGACTCATCATGCACCTTCTACTTAGACTTGCTATTTTCAGTGCATTAGTATTCATCAGTGATAAGTAGCCAAGTTTACATGAAGTGCACTGTCAGTACTTAACTTTAATGACATGAGATCAACAACCACAGCAGCATCCAGGCTGTGGAGAATATGTGCTATGAACCAACGCCAGCTAGCTTGCTTTTAATCAACAGTACTCCTAATGCATGTTAAACTGAAGTCTTCACTGTGAATGAATTAGTGATACACATGAGGTCAGATGCCCAAAACTTAGAGATGTTTACCAAAAGTGAAGGTCAGACATTGGACTTGTTGCTTTTTGGAAAGTTTTCCGTTTTTGATGTTCAGTTAGAGACAATAAATACTTTGAAACATTAAAATTAACATACCATAAAAGTAAGCTTGTAGTGCGTGTAGTATGAAACACAGCTGTGTCTCATTTGTTCAGTAAATATAATGAATAAATACCATAAATAGTATAAGGTTCACAGTGACCGTACATGGCATATTTAAGGCACATTTGATGATAAATAATTTCAACAGGCAGCATTAAACTGTTTCTTTTTGCCAGTTTCCTTGATTGACTTGTGTTTACTCCGTTCGTTCTGAGATTGCATTTGAGCTCTCAAGGCCAGAGCAGCATTAGGCTACATTTAGCATTTAATTTGTGATACATTGTATAATGTGGTGTGCCTACACTAAATGTTAGTTATGCTGTTTGGTTTTCAATTTGAAAGGAGACCTTAAATAAATATAACACAAGCAAAGAAGCTTTTCAAAGTGGTCACATTTTTAAAAGTTCATAGTAATTGCTGTAGTCAGGATTTGAAAATGTCAATAACGCACCAAGAACGGCGAGCTTTTCTTACCTGAAGTGAGAAAGTTGACATTCATCTTGAAATCTTTTCAGGGTTTGGAGAACTTCAATTTTTTATTATTTAACCGAACTCTACCATACAAAGACATATGGATTTTTCTAAATATTATACATTTGAGCATTAACAAAACAAATAATGAGTTTCATGAATGAAGAGGCTTAATTTTAACGAATGACATTCCACCAAACTGCCCGAATTAACAAGTGAACATGACACATCTGACACTTGTAGATTTGCTACTGTGCTTGGGTTCAATGTTCTGTTGATTGATCCAGTGTATTCCAAGTTATAGCTGTAGGACAGACAGCCTCACCTTTGACCCTAGAATACTTTGGTATACAGAGGAGTTCATGGTTGACTCAAGTAACAAGGTTCCTCCTGGTCCTATGGCTGCAAAACAAGCCAAAATCCTCACCCCTCCACCAACGTGCTTGACAGCTGGTAAGAACTGTTTGTGTTGATATGCTGTGTTTGGTTTTTGCCAACCACGGTGAGTAAATTATAGCCAAACATCTTCACTTTGGTCTCATCAGAGGCCTTCTGAATGTTTTTTTCAGAAGTCTTGTGGTTTGTTCAGATACAACTTTGCAAATCTACGTTATGCTGAAGAGTCTTCCTTGTGGCAATCCTTCAAACCAAGCCATGCTTTTTCAGTTTCTTTCTAATTGTACTGTCAAGAACTTTAAAACTTGACATGCTAACTGAGAATTGTAGAATCTGAGATGAAGCTCTTTGGGATTTTGCTATTTCTCTGAACATTGCACAGTCTGACCTTGGGTGAATTTACTGGGACATATACTGTTGGGCACATTGTGGCATTATGTTAATACACATCTAAATGCTTTACACCAGCAAATGGCCAAAAACTTCTGGTTTATAGAGGTCTCACACTTGCTGATAATCAATTAATTGAGTGCATTCAGTTAGCATCAAGCTGCTACTTACCCTATAAATTTCTATGGAGGCCATAATGGTGTTCTTAGTTTTGCCCAGAATTGCACAGAGTCATATAAAAGCATTTATTCTTATAGGACTGTACTTCCACAAAGTGGGATTCACACTGGAAAACAATCCAGGGAAAACAAACAGTGTATATCTCTAAACAAAAGGACAGGAAGCATGCTTTTATTATGGAGTCAAACCGTAAGACTTATTGCTGAAATATTCACTTCAAGAAATCTGTCTGGTTTGGAGTTTTGCAGAGCTGCTAATCAGATGTGAATCTGTCTGTCAGCTCTGATGTTGGTGCTGATCAGTCTAGCCTGTTGATTTAGGAGCTGTTTGTGTTATCTTTGGTTTATGGCCATGCAGTAAAGCTGAAGGTGTAGGAGGTCAGTTCAGCCACCTGGCCTCCGGACAGCTGCTACTGAGACACATGCTGCAAAGAGTGTGCCTTACAGTACGCGCACACTCATACCCATCTTGCTAATTTTAATTTATGCACAGGCACAAGTTTTTGCAATGCAGCAGACAGACACACAGAGAAACAGACGGAATTTTAAACAGTTTATTACGTGTATGTATTAATTAACCACATTAATCAAATCTGCTGTGGGTTTCTCTTCGGTCTATGTTTGTGTGTTTTGCTTGATAATCACATCATTAAAAACCAACGATGTTTGTGTTTGGACTGGCATTGTCAACACAGTGGCTGGTTACACAGCTGCACCGAGACACACACACACACAAACACACAGACAGAGGGATGAACACACAGTGCCACACCAAAACACACAAACTTTAGAAAAACAGAAACTCCTCCTCCTGGATTCCTTTCACTCCCAACTGTCAGTTTTGTGCTGATGCGATCTGCTCATGAAGTGTATTGAAACTACACTGAGGCCCTGAGGTGTGTAAGTGGTTGGTTACCTTTGTTGTGATGGGTCTGAGAGGCTGTTGTCTATCTCAAACACACCCAGCCGCCAAGGCCCAGGGAAATAATCAGGGGGTGAATAGGATCTCATGAATTGACTGGTATGTTGGAAATGCTCCACTCTTCTGCCTCTCGAGTAAGGCGTGTCTGGTTTCTCATGTTAGGTGTGTGCCATTGTTCATTTTCATTTCATTTATTTATTTATTTCACACTTGGTACAACAGTTTCCACAGTTAGTTCCTTCAGGCAAACCAACCACACTTTCTATCAGTAAAGCACTGCAACCATGTGTGAAAAGGCGCAGGAAGAAGAAAATATTCTTATTAAACCCTGCCCCCTATCTACAATCCAACTTATATTGCAAGTGGGCACCAAAAATCAAGGAACAAACTAACATTAACATTTATCTCCGGTCCTAACTCAAACCAAACAACAAATTTACAATCAGAATATACCACTCCACATAGTAACAAGGAGAAAAGATAAGTAAATAAAATAAATGAGGCAAAAAAATAATGGATCCTTTTTCAATTAACTCCAATTTCATTCACATTCTTCATATTGAGTTATCGTTTTAGACATGTAACACTTTTTAAAACAATGTAAATTTATACAATTCTTTAAATTATAATGATAAGATAAGATAAGATAAGATAAGATAAGATAAGATAAGATAGAACTTTATTAATCCCTCGGGTGGGTTCCTCTGGGAAATTCGATTTCCAAAAAGCACAGCACCGACAGAAGTTACAGTTACAGAATATTATATATATATATATATATACACACACACATACACACACATATATAAATACAGAGACAAATATAAATAAAATATACGAAGGGGATAAATAGAATAAATAGGAATAAAAATAAAAATACAAGTGAATTGCACATTTCAAGTATAATGAAGAGAGTTCCACAGTCGTATACCCCTAACCGTTGGACTCATTAATCTTTGTGTAGTCCTAGCTAGCTGACGCTTAAAATAAAATTTCCTTCTGCTGTCTTCTCCCCCCGAACACATTAAAAATACTCTTTGTAACTTAAAAGGCAAAATATTACTTTTAGCCTTAAACGTAATTAATAGTGTCCGTAGTTTGACTAAATCTCCTAATTTTAATAATTTCGATTTTATAAATAATTTATTTGTATGTTCTCTATATTTAACGTCATGAATCATTCGTATCACTTTCTTCTGTAATAAGTTTAGAGGTTTTATAGTATTCTCATATGTATTTCCCCAAACTTTGACACAGTAACTAAAGTATGAGAAAAACAATGAGAAATATAAAATGCGCATTGTTTTGTAGTCTAATAAATCTCTTACATTTCACAAAATATAAATGTTTTTAACCATCTTCTTTCTAATATACTCAATATGTGATTTCCAAGTCAAATTTTCATCTACTATTACACCCAAAAAGCGAAATTCAGTAACTCTTTCAATCAATTCTGCATTAATGGACACAATGACTTCTTCCTCCTTTACACGATTGCCAAATATCATGAATTTCGTTTTTGTCAGATTCAAAGATAATTTATTTACATCAAACCATTTTTTAAATCTTAACATGTCAGAAATCATAATTTCAACCAAATCTTTCAAATTCTCTCCAGAGCAATAAAAATTTGTGTCATCTGCAAATAAAATAAAATGTAACCGAATGCGACCTATTTTCTAAATAACTCCTTAACCAATTCAATGCCACTCCTCTCACACCATAATTATACAATTTAGAAATCAAAATAAAATGTTGTAACGTGTCAAAAGCTTTTTTCAAATCAACGAATACCCCAACGGTGTATTTATTATTATGCGTGGCAGATGAAATATCATCAATGAAAGTCAACAATGCTAATGCCGTTGATCTATTTTTACAAAATCCAAATTGATTTTCATTTATTAGTTTATTTTTTTCAATAAAACTATCAAGTCTTTGCGCAAAAAGTTTTTCAAGCACTTTTGAAAACTGTGACAAAAGAGACACTGGCCTATAGTTGTTAAAACTATGCTTATCTCCTGATTTATATAAGGGTATCACTTTTGCCACTTTCATTCGATCAGGAAATACTCCTGATTGTAACGAGATATTAAAAATATAGCAAAGAGGAATACTTATACAGTCTAAAGTCTTTTTAATTATAATCATGTCTATACCATCACAGTCAGTAGATTTTTTATTTTTAAAGTTTTCTACAATTGCTACTATTTCTTTTATGGTAATATCAGCTAAGAATACAGAATTAACCACTCTACTTTCTCCTTTCCAGACTTCCTCATATTCTGGGTCATCATTTTTTCTAATTAAATTTGCTAAGTGGGGGAAAAATTGTTCATCATATTTCACTTGAAAGATCATTGAATGTTAAAATCTGCCTCAGTGTTTGTCATTTTAAATAAAAGGACATATACGCATACGTTACACCTTGCTAGTACTGCGTTGTACCATGTTGAAATGATGGCATTGAGCAGAGAATTTTTCTTAGGAGGTTCATCTACTAATCAACAGGGTGGTGGTTCTATCCCCAGCTCCTCCAATCTACATGTTGAAGTGTCCTTGGGCAAGATACTGAACTGTGCATTAATCACACAGTGAGTGTGCCTGAATGACAAAGTGTTCCACAAACGTGTGTGTGTTTGGGTGAATGAGCTTTTAGTGCTAAATTAGAATAGGAAAGTGCCATAGAAGTATCGGTCCATCTCTCACTTACAGTAATGTTGGCTGCACATCTGTGATGCTCCATTCTCCACATCCCAAAGGATCTCTATTGGACTGCATTCTGGTGACTGTGGAGGTCCAGTTTGATATCATCTGACCCCATCTGAGCACAGCACATTACAGAAGTTGGGTACACTGTGTTCAAAAAGGGATGTATATGGTTAGCAACAATACCCGGGTAGACTGTGGTGTTTTAAAAATGCTCATCTAATACTAAAGGGCCCAAAGAGTGCCAAGAAAATATCTGTCAACCCATTGCATCTCCACCAAAAGCCTGAGCTGCTGATGGATGGCAGGATGGATTCATGCTTTTGTGTTTCTTCCATCCTCTGTTGTTCAACTTTGGTGAGCCCATGTGCACTGTATTCCTCAGTTTCCTGTTCTTAGCTCTAGGGATGGGTATCGTTTAGGTTTTATCCGATACCGGTGCCAAATCGGTACTTTTAAAACGGTGCCGGTGCTTAAACGGTGCTCGAACCGGTGCTTAAAGAATGGAGAACACAAACTTTGTCCAAAAACCTCTTATGTTTTTATTTTTAGCAGTCTCTTTTTTTCTGCAAAATGATAAGCACCGTTCAGCCCCATGCACGGGGCAATCCGCGCTAACTCGCTAACTCACTAATGGAGATTTGCCACACTCGCAGTAGATGTGCTTGGTGTAAGGTCTTGCAGCAAGTTATCGAATACGGTGCTTTTAAAAAACCGCTATGCGTCGCCAGGTGTTTCATCAGATTCGAGGTGTTACCTCCTTTGCACAGTATCACCTTAAAGCACTTGTTGCAGGCTGCTGAGTTTGCATCTTTTGCTGTGAAGTACAGACAGACTTTTGACCGCTTCGCCTTGGGCATTTTTAATTTGTAGCTCTGCTCTAAAAGAACGTACGTACCTGGGCCCGCCTACTATCCGTGGAAAGGTAAAATGATTGGCTAGATTCCAAAGTGTATGACATCTCAGGGAAAAAAAAAGCACCGAAATGTGCGCTGCTTTTTGGTCTGGTTACTACCGTTTCGGTACCCATCCCTACTTAGCTCACAGAAGTGGCACCCAGCGTGGTCTTCTGTTGCTCTAGCCCATCTACTTCAAGGTTTACATGCTGTGTATTCAGAGATGCTCTTCTGCATATATCGATTACAACAAGTATTTATTTCAACTACTTGCCCCTTAATCAATTCAAAGCAAATCTGGACAGTCTCCTGTGACCTCTGACATCAACAAGGCTGCTTTACCATTACTGCTGCTCACTGGATATTTTCTCTTTTTTGAAGTAATCTCTGTAAAATCTGAAGGCGGTTGTGTGGCAAAACTCCCAGTAGATCACAGCTTTCTGAAACACTCACACCAGTGTGTCTGACATCAGCAGCCACATTCAAAGTCACTCGAATCACCTTTTTCTCCACTCCGATGCTCAGTTTGAACTAGATTATGTACATCCCTAAATGCAATCAGCTGCTGCCATTTATTGACTGGAAAATAGAATTAATATTATTGGAACAGTTGTACCTAATGCAGAGCATACATGTATTTACAGGATGCACTACAACAGAAACGAAAGAGAAACAGTGAGAAAACTACTCAGTATGAGTAATAACTGGGATGTTTTTCTGAGATGGAAAATCAGCTTTTATTTGCTTATAAATCACACTGTGAATCAACATAAATCGACAAATGTGCTCCGTTTTATTGGTCCGAATATTTTAACAACATGCTGACAGACGTTTCCAGTATATAATAAATACTGCTTCACATTACTTTTTTTTTTTTATTAGGGTCACTGCCGATAAACATTGCTTTAAGTAACTTATATTTCATGCTCAGCATCTGTCAATTATTACTTTCTAGCATAGCATGAATTTTAGCAAAATAAATTGGTACGTGGACCAGTCACAAGTTTCTTATTAACCAAACCATTAAAGACTAACTGTTCTGATGGTTCTGATAACACATTAATGCACTATAATTAATGATAATTTAATAAATGTATCAAACACAATGTCACAAATTCATAGTTGCCGATTGAGAATAATTTGAGAAACTGCTTGTATTACTCATCGATGATTTCTTAATTATGAGCACATTGATCTCTCCACATCAGTTGCTCACAATTTTATGGAAATAATTGGAAAGAGCACTACAGTCACTTTGGACACTCTGGTGCATTGATGCACTTTTGAGCATTTGGGAGACACTTTTGTGAGAAAGTAGGGCATACTTGTTCGAAGAGTTTGTATGACCTGTATTCACAGCAGTTATAAAAGGTGACAAATGAAAGCAATTGAGCGTGTTAAGACGCACTTAGATGTTCTGCTCTTTCTTACCTCCACACACGTGAGCAACAAGTGAGTGATGGGTCGTTCGCGAACGAAATGGCTCTTAGAGCCGGCTCTTTGACGTGAACGACGCGAGCCGGCTCCTTATCGCGAGCCGTCACGTGGGTTTTTTTTTTTTTTCTTTCTCTCAGCCTCTCTCTCGCACTTTTTCCCCGCTTCACTCTGCACGCGAGCCTTGTGCTTTACGCTGGGCAGAGGGGGGAGGGGCGGTAGTTACACTCAGTAGCACAGGAACAGAGCCAGAGAGAGAGAAAGAGAGGCAGGGACAACAACATTAGAAAGGTATAGTAATCATCCACAACTATTTTCGGTTGCAGATGATAAAGGATTGAGAAAGTTTATTCATGCAGGTCCATATGACAGAGAATATGCATGTTCTTTTAGTTTTCATATTATAATTTATATTTAATTGTGTTGTGGTTTGCAGTGTTTTGTGTTCTTTTCACTTTAAATTTGTGAAAGGAAAAAGCTGAAATTTAAATATTTAAAACTTGAAATGTGAATAGTTGATTTTTGTATTATATGATTTATTTATTACATTTTATGTGGAGTGAATAAATAAAAGTATATTTACGGTGGCCCCTAGAGACAAAGCACATACAAACTTCAAATCACGTACGAACTCTGAAGCATGTACAAACTCCAAAACACGTACAAACTCCAAAACACGTAAAAACACGTACAAACTCCGAAGCACGTAAAAACTCAGAAGCATATAAAAACTCAGAAGCATATAAAAACTCAAAACACGTACAAAAGACAACAGAAGTGCTCCAGGATGCTGGGCGCAGTGTTGAGCCTTTGTTATCTTGTGGCTACACAAGCCAGCAAGTACCAACGACCGGATTTGGTGTGTGGTAATAACAGGTAAATGAACATTTTTTTAAATTATTTGAATATATATATGAGTGCCTGTGTATAAATACACAAACAATGCACACATGCTTTCAATTGTGTAATTTAAGTGATCTAGTAGCTCTGCTTTGGAAGTTCAGTTCATGCTAGAAATGTGTTTTGGAGTTTGTACGTGTTTTGTCTCTAGGGGCCACCGCATATATTTATATATAAACATATATAAATAAAACCACTTGTTTTTATGTTAGTAATTCCTTTTGTGCATAATTTTATATTATTGTTAATAATAAATTAATTAAAGCAACAAAACAACCTGAAGAGCCGGTTCGGAGCCGAAAGAGCCGGCTCTTTTTAGTGAGCCGAACCGAAAGAGCCGGATCTCTAAAAAGAGCCGGAAATCCCATCACTACAACAAGTGAGTGAAACTGCTCGACCCTTTGTTAAATATAGTTGAACTCCTTCAGCTTTAATGGGAGTGACTGTGTCTGACCATTTGACTCAGCTCTGTGCATAAAGAAAGAGCAGGCCTTCAGCGCTGTGTTCAAAGACGCTTCAATTTCGGTAAAGCTCAGAGTCAAGCTCTCAAAATCCCTGTCAATAGAAAAGTAACCTGCTTTACCAGCTTAACTACAGCCACACCGCAAAACTACTTTTGTCTTCCCTTCCTATTACTAGAGGATGTTTATGTTTTAGTAAAACAAAGAAAGAGTTCAGATTCAAAAACCTCTTAAGTCTGCCTGCCGTTTTGTTTTAAATAAGCTTTTGTTATTGGGCTTCTTTGTTCAGGTTCAGTAAGTTCTTTTTAACTAAATGAAAATGAAAAGGATAGTCACTGAATCAAATGTCTCATTTCCAAAAATGTGTCTTAAGTGTATTGTTTTTTTAACAAAATCTGTCATGTTAATCTGAACTGTTTTTACAGTTCTTTTTTTTTTTTACTATAAGTAAAAAAGCCGTAGCAAAATCACTAAGGAATTCAAAGTGAAACCCTGGACAAACTGATCAACAACAATATAATGTACGGCAAAAGAAAGGAAGAGTAAAGAATCACAAAACAAGTGCTGTTATATAAATTAAGTTGGGAGCCAACATTATAAACCAACCATCTCAACTCATAAATTGGACTTAACTTACTTCAGTGTCACATGATCTGATTAGTCTCCTCTGATTGGTTGTGCTGGGGACATTTTTGCCAGAGAAGAAGAGTTTCTGTGGGATTGAGCAGGTTTTGAAGTGAAAGCGTTTGATCTTTGTATATTGCACACTGACAGCCTTTACATGATATTATTTTCTCATTTTTGATGGAGGCGGCATTTAGAGGCTTTTGCTGAAATCTGAAAAGAAAAGAAAAGAAAAGAAAAAGAGTCATTCATGACTACAGTAGTTTAATAACTGGTTTAATCCAGTCAGTTTCCTTTGAAAAATGTTTCTGTTAGTTCAGTGGTTTACTTGTCATCCTAGCTTCTCTCTACCTGGACTCCCGGAATATCTTGGCCACTGTATTCTTAGACAGTTTAACCTCAGTGCCGGTGAACCCATGAGGTTAACCTGTCGAGTGTTACCCGTGTCTGTATGCTGAAGCAGGTTGATATATCTGAATGTTTGTGTGAAGCAACAAGAGCAGAAGAAATCGAACCAGACATGATAGTCTTGCATTTTTCCGCTTGTGGTGCAACAATGGAGTCTCAGCCATCTAATCCTTTTACACAATGATCCCTCAGTGTTTGTGTGTTTAAGCGCAGATACCATGACTGTGGCTTTTCCGTGAACGTGAACCAAAAGCTCAACTGCCATTATCCTAAAATAGTCCGTAAGTACAAAATAAACATGTGTGTGAAACTAATTGTGCGTTATGCGGCGCTGGCTTGTTGAGGGGCATTGTTGTGACAACAGATTAAACATCTGTCTGGATCCATTGCTGAACCCATTTTGAGATTAAAAGGGAAATACAATATATCCCGCACAGTATATCCCCTGTCTCGCCAAATTGGGGAAGATGTAGCCTAGATGGCAGTGAGAAAGTGGGAGCAGACAGAACTGATTATTATAAGGAACAGTAAAGGCCGCTGCTCTCTCTGAGCTAAGAAAGAATTAAGAACAATGAAGATTAATTCTCTTCATTTCTTTTCTTTCCTTTCCCTCGTTGTTTTTCCAGGATGCTGAAGTAGAGAAAAGCCACATGGACTTAATAACCAGTGCCATAAAACACTGGTCTCTGACACGCACTCATATTCACACCGCACGCATTCACACGTGCGCTCGCGCTGCACTGTAGTAGCAGCGTCCCGTGCTGGAGATATGTCATTGTTTTATCACGCTGTGCATAATCTAGGAATTTGTCAGAAGATTTGTCCATGCTGAAGCTTTTTTTTTCTTTTTTTATTTCCCTCTTTAGCTGCCAAAGAACAGAAAGACCTAAGAAAATCCAGAAACACAAAGAGCTCTGTGTATCACAAACCCCATGAATTGGGCCCAGCGTGATGTCAGAGTACCACACAGCACTACAGCAGGAGAGGTGAGTGAATGAGTTATAGCAGGTTGCAAGCTGGGCTGAGGAAAAGACTCTTAAATACTGACACGGTATATGATTCCCTGACAAGGACGGGAATCTTGTTGCAGATTAAGCTTTATAGACGAGGCCTGTTTTCTGTCAGATGCGAGGAATGATGCGTGGAGGTCTGTATCCTGTGAGAGATCAGTATGAAGGAGTATCTGTAAATCATGAAGACCTTTGAAATGGTCCTTGCTGTACTATGCGTGGCCTCCTGTGGTCGCACTCTAGTGTTATAATGTTGTGAAATCAAGGTCAGTTCCTGAGGCGCGACCGAGTCCCGTAAGTAAGCAAGAGGCCGAAAACACATCAAATTAGCAAACAGTGCGAAGGTTTAGAGGAAGCGATCTGACAGATTGGCGTTTTGGAAGCAAGAGAGAAGGTTTAAGAAAAGGAAGAGAGCAGGACAGAGAAAGGGAGGGAAAGAAAAATATGAAGGTTCCTTTGGAGTAAAAGGGAGCAGAGGCGAGAGAATGAGAGGGAGGTGTGTAGAAAGAGGAGTGTGGGAAAAATCAATATGCTCTCTGGAGCGACTGGAAGAGACAATCAGTCCTGTCTGACCCTCGTCTCCCCTTGGTGTCAATGTGTGTGTGTATGTGTGTGTGCGTGTCCATGTGAATGCATCTCTGTGCATTTTTGTGTGTATATTTAATTCAGAGATGCCCGCTCATACATTAACTTTGATTTTGAGCAGATTCATGTGTGTCCCATGCGTGGCTGTAGTTACATGCGTCTGTATGTGCGCCCCTGTTTGTCTCCTCTTGTGTTTGCTGTCCTCAGCTCAAATAAGTTTTATTGGCAAGACTGCTGAGGGCAGGAGAGTGATGACGCCAGAGAAGCTAATGGGATAAAAGTTCATTACTTTCCCTCTATCAGCTTTATGAGACGACAAATCGAACGAAGACTCTGAGCAAAGTTGAAATAGGATGAGAGTGCCACAAATGGACACTCTATTGGCTTTATCAGGCGGCATATGAGTTGATTTTTGCTTACAGTCGCTCGCAGTCACTTTCTTCTCACTCCATCTAAGTTACTGCCATCTTCAGGGTCACATTCACGCTCAAGCCAAAGGCTATAGGCCAGATTTTCTCAGATTGTCCCAAGCTACTTTTTGTGAAATGGCCTTGCCTTGATAGCTTTTATTATCAATATAAAGAAGAAAGAGCTCTTTTGCTTTTCCTCCTCTATCTTAGTGTGTGTGTGTGTGTGTGTGTGTGTGTGTGTGTGTGTGTGTGTGTGTGTGAATGGTTAGTATTTCTGCAAGCCTTGAGGCTAGCGTCTTTCACAGGCTGTCCACTCGACGTTTGGGGTTTATAAAGCTGGTTCAACCCGCCATTGTCCAAGTCCCTCTGCTGAATTCACTTTCTCCATCTGCCCCCAGGCGCCTCTCAGGCTGACAGGGTTCACGGGGGTAGATGGATGGATGAAAGAGCAGACAGGAAGAATATGACTCCTTTGAGAGACAGAAATTTACCAATCACAAAATCCACTTTTCTCAATCTCTCTGTCAGTCCTCATCCACTGTCATCATCCCATCACTTCTTTCATCCACGCATCCATCGCTCTGCCCTCCTCCTTCTCTGTCTCTCTGCTGCGCAGTTGCAGGGGGTTAATTGAGGTCTGAGCAGCAGGGAGTTATTATGACACCTTTTTAAAGAGGACACACACACACATACATCCATACATATGCAATGCGCGCGCACACACACACACACACACACGCAGTACTAATAAATAATACATTTGAAGATGTAGAAATCATTTTCAGTGTTATGCAACACAGCAGCTGTATTGTTAGTGAGTTATTGTCTTTATGTATGCATATGTGTGTGTGTGTGTGTGTGTGTGTGTGTGTGTGTGTGTTTGGGGGTGATGCCAGATTTAATGATGGTTTCCACCCTTTCGAGGAGGCTGCCTCACCCGAAATCAGAAACCAACTGAATAAATCACAATTAATCCTACAAGTCAGTGTGGTGTTTCGGAGCACTGCGCACACAAAGCAAAGTGGATTGACAGGTGTGTGTGTGTGTGTGTGAGTGCATGCATATGGTGCACGCACTCTGCATGCTCCGTTAGCAGCAGATGGTAGACTGGTGGTCTGTTGCCAAATTTACTGTGTGATCACATGCGCCCCCACATTCAAGTAACACAAATGCCCCTGCAACTAAACCAAGACGTAAACAAACACTGCGTCCGAGCGCACACGCTCACACTGGCAGCTCGAAACAGGTGAAGAAGACGATTTTGGCTCTTTTTTTCCTCACTCTCCCTTTCTTTCGCCGGTTCTCTTTTAACTCTTTTAAAATTCCCATTGTGAAGTCTTTAATGTGAAACAGTGGCTGTTGTGCTGCTGAGTGTGTGCCGCAGTGAAGATGTTGATTGAAGCTGAAGTTTAACAGTTGGAAGCTTTACATCAAAGACTGATATTCACCTTTCATATCCTCTTCTTTTGAAGCACTAAGACACACACACACACACACACACACACACACACACACACACACACACACACACACACACTTCATGGGAATAGGGAACCAACAGTTTCGCTAAACCAAATAGTGGCATTTGCTTCGAACCTCAGCCGAACCAGCACAGAAAGTCTATGCATCCACACACGTGCACGCACACACGCATATACACACAGAGAGCAGATAAGGGTCTCCTACAGGGCTTCGGGCCCCTTTTGGCACACATCAGCTTCCACAGAGCACTCCCCATATATAGAAGAACACAAACTCTCCAATACACACACATGTGCTCACTGTTTGTGACTAACACACACACACACACACACACACATTTGGCAGCAACAGCATCAGGCAACAGATGCTTCTGAATGAGCTCCTTTGCTGGGCATGATTCATAATGTGGCTATTCAAAATCACTTTCAACACATTCATAACCACTTATAGCGGCCTATGAATATTCACAGCTCGGACGCTCCGCCGTACACTTGTGCTTGATGGGATTTAGACAAGGATGTATACAAAAAGTCACACACAGGTGCATACAGCCAAAGCTTTTTCTACTCTTGATACTTTGTTGTTCTTTAACTTTTCAACAAAGTATTGTTAAACATGATGGATTACAAGCAATTTAAAGTATGCAGATCAATTTTTAACAAAATTTCCCCTCCTAATGTTCCTGCTCTCTGGAGGAAATTGCTTCCAATGATGAGACTGGATCCTGATATGATACAAATAACTTTGATAATAGGTTAAAAAAGACGGTGTCCTAAAAGGACCCTTGAGAAATCCCCACCTCCCATCCAAAATCTCATAACACTTAGCAAAAGTCTTTCCAAGTTTTCATCTCCTCTCCTTTGCTTATTGCTCCTCAGGGGATTTAGAGCTGTGCTCTTACACTGAGTCATTCTTGGGATTAAGCTTGATGCAATTTCCAAATATCACCCACTGAATTACAGGAGGTTCTTTGAGCTTCACCTTCATTCTTTTGGTAGCTCTGCAATCGAGACTTGAATGAGAGTCTCGAGGGAATAAAATGTAGAAAACCACTGAGGTTTCACCAATAACTTAAACGGCATTTTCTCTGCACCGCTTGCACAATGATCACACTTCGTAAGACTGAGATTAGTAATGTCTGAGATAGATGGATAGTTAGATCTTCATCAAGCCCTAAAATTGAAGGTGAAGTAGGAGTGTGTGGAGCTTTACTGTTCCCTGTCCTCATGTTTCTAATGATCCCAATCAAATCCTTCAACCATGCCCAGACATTCCATTTCACAAATTTGTCTGCAGCTTATTGCAGCTAAAGCTGCTCTAACTTCTAATTTCAACATCTACTGGACATATTTTGTCATTTTTACATAAAAGCAACCCCAACTATTTCAACTTGTGGGTCTTAATATAAATGTCCTTTATTACGAAAGCATGCTGGTAAAATGAATGATTATATTGTTTAATACCTATGATGAGCTACAAAGTCTGCCATTACTTTGCATGTGCAGTGCAACCTGGGTCGCTCACATTAAGTCCCTTAGTCCTTAAGAGATTCTTCCAGTTATGGAAGGTAAGGGAAGTGATAGACAGTCCCCATCCCTTATACAGTACCAGGTACTGCTACTGGCAGTGAACTAACAGTCACTACACCAGATCATAGAGCAATTCAGTTAGGTTAGCAGTCTGCTCAGGCAGATATAAATACAAGGAAGGCAGCCAAACAGTGGGCAACAGATGTGTGAGTAATGGTTTCATGTGTTGGATTTTTTTAAGAGTAGAGGGCGACTCACACACATGGTTGAAATAGGGATGTTATCTCTCTGATTAAACCGTGACTAATAGCCGGGACTGATGCTTGAGGTTGTTTCCACATAGATTAGAGCTCTAGTCAGATGATGCTATTTAAAAGTAAGAATTATAGTTTGGATTATTGAGCATATGGATTGTTTTTGAAGACAAATAATCTAGTTAGTGCATGGACTACAGACTAGCATTACTTTGGCCTGTTTCTTATACACATGCAACTGTTTAACCCATTTTGGCATTTATGTACATTTAAATGAAGTCTCGTTTATTGCATGCTGAACTTAAAGCATTAGACAGATGTCATACAGTGAATAGTTGGTCCTCATTGTAAGCACAGGGATGCTGCAGTTTGAATGTGAAGCCAATTAACTCAGCAGAACAGGAAAAGCTTGTGATTGTGAGACTGAGGTCTGTTTTTTTCTCTTTTTCATTTTTTATATAAAGAATTTTTTTTTTCTTCTTTCTTTTTTTTACATTTTGTTTCATTCTAATGTTTTCTAAAAAATTATCTTGCTGGGAAGTCTAACAAGGATGTCCAGGTGACTTTGAAGAAGTACTTCAAACCAGTGTTGAGGTCACATTTCTGACATTGGTACAACTTTTATTTTGGAACTATTTTTCAACCAGAACTAGACGTCGCGAAAAGTTGGTAAACCGATGGTTATCTCATGGTCCAAATATTTGCTCAGACTATATTAAGATAGGTGATCCTTAACTTAATCCTTAACATGTTATCATAAAGAGACAGTTTGATCCATATGCTCAAATCAAACAACTGATGACAGAAAGCATAGCACTTTCCAGCAAACACTCAGCTGGCACACAGGAGCAGTGGCTCCACATACACCAATGACTTTGTGCCATTCTTGGCTCGTCTTGATTTGGAATAATTTCCTGTGTGCTTTCACTGTTGTTCACATCATGCTCAGGTACATATATTTTTCAAGTTTTTATTCTAATAATGCCATTTATAGGATTTCTTTAAGAGGCAGGGTTCCTTTTTAAAAAGTGTCACAAAGAAAATCTTGGATTACAAAGCAATAACATTGTTTCTATGGTAACTCTTTGAATGTCGGCATTACAGTGAGGAAAAAATAATTATAAAATATATTTGATTTTGCTGACATGCGACATACATGTAAAAGGAGAACTGATGATTTGTGATGAGAGAAGCTGATGGAGAAATGCATTTCTGTTGCATTAGAATAACTAATGTTGCTTTAACCCTATGACGCAGTACATAAATCATCCTAATTCTATCTCCAGACTGAAAAATGTTTGTTTAGTGAGCAGCAAAAGTTTCTTTCTTGATGGTGTTTCACCGAACACATAACACTTAAATGTGTTAACTGATTGTAACACAACTGAAAAATTATTCTCTTTTTTCCTTTTAACAGGCTGTCAAGTGATTTCTATGTGAAAGACTTGGATCTAATTGCTATGAACATTTCAAAGGATGCGACTCTTATCCTAAATGTGGCAGCATTAACTAATGTATACTAAGAAACTGAGTCACTGATATCAACAAAATGATCTTCTTCCACCACAACATGATGGCTGCAGTGATGGGTACCAAGTCATTTGTCTGCATCATGGGTGGCTGTAGCTCAGGTGGCAGAGCAGGTCAGCCACTAATCAGAAGGTCGGTGGTTCGATCCCAGGCTGCCTCCTGGCTGCATGCCAAATATCCTTGGGCAAGATACTAACCCCATGTTTGCCTACTGGTGGTGGTCAGAGGGCCCGGTGGCGCCAGTGTCGGCCGGCCTCGCCTCTGTCAGTGAGCCCCAGGGCAGCTGTGGCTACAATGTAGCTGCCATCACCTGTGTGTGAATGACTGAATGTAGTGTAAAGCGCTTCGGGGTCCTTAAGGACTAGAAAATTGGCAAATATGTGATGTCTTGATAAACTGAGCAGATATTTGAAGTTTACACACCTACATTATTATTATTATTTTATGACCCAGGAAGAGTGATAAGAGTAATATTAAAACTAAGTAACTGCCGCCATTGTTGGGAACTGGAATTGGCTCTATTAATTCTGGGATACACCCGACCCACCTTTCAAATCTGGGGAAAAGGAGGGCGCATTTGGAGGAGAATTTGGACAGCCTTCATCCAAATTCGCTTTGAGCCTTCAAATATAAATATGACTGCACTCAGTGCATTCAAACATTGGCAGGGTACTTAATTTTGAAGGTAGTATGACCCCCCCCCACCCAGTGGCGTGTCTAGAAAATTTTTGTTGGGGGGGCCAGGTAGGGGCACAGATTTGGAGAAGGGTGGCAGATTTAATTGGCAGATAATGTTTAAAAAAAAAATTCTACCAACCCTTAACCATAATTCAATAATCCTATAAACCTAATAACCAAATGCACTTTTAACTCTTATTAGAATGAGATTTTAACCACTACGGTGCAAAGTTTTTAAATACTGCGTTGATAAAGTACAAGAGATACAATCAGTGCTTTGTCAGTGCTTACTCAGCATTCAAGGACATCAATATTTGCATAGTATTTTTACTGACATATAGTGCACATATGTTTTGGGCAAAAACATTTTTGAAAATTAAAATACGAACATTTGTAACAAACAAATGACAAATTAGCCAGTTCCAATGCAAAACTTTATCTGCCTGTTAAAAAAAGAAGATAATCTTCTCACAAACTGGTGTTTGATTTTGAAACAGGAAAAAAGTGGGGAAACAACTGAAAAGACTAACATTTGAATAAAACCTGAAAGCAAGTAAATACTTTCTATGCTGCCTTATGGTAAACTTTGGTAATATTGATAAAGAACAACACTGGCTGATGATAAAATACAGTCAGCTGGCATGGTGACACTGCCAGTATTAACCTGCAGGGCTGGACTGGGACAAAAAAATTGGGCATTTTTACTACAGACCGGCCCACCAGGTATTAAAGCCATAAAGCCTTTGAATGAAAACAAATGCTGTTGTGACAGTGATGTACAGTCTTGTTGGTATATGTATGATTTCTATACATTTTACGTCAGATAAAAACTTTGGTTGTAAGATTTAGATAATTATTTAATAAAAGCGAGACATTTTAAATGAGAATAAGAAAGAAAAGTATTTCATTGTGCCCCCCTTTCCCTGTTAATGCCCTACCTGGCCCCCTGGAAACACTTTGCTAGACCCGCCCCTGCACAGTTACCAGCTGTCTGCTACATAAAAAAGGATCCTGGTGTTATTTATCTCTCAGAAACAGCTCATAACTTCAACTCATTCATGTCACCTAAAAGGTAAACCTGTTTCTCCATCACCTGTTCAGCTCTGATGGTTCAGTAAGGACATCTCCTGGTTTCATCTTCATGTTTCCCTCTCACCACATATCTAAACAGACATCATGACCAGCAGCTTTACAGCTGTGGCTCCAGCAAACATCAGCTGATACTAGAAATTAATATTAAATACATTCTAACAACAGCTGATCAAGCTTAAACGTGCTGCTGTTGTTTAGCGCAATATCCGCTGGTTTCCTCTTTCTGGCGCAAAGTGGGCGATAAACAAACAAGAGAGAAAAGCCGATCAGCTGATCATTGATCAGTTTCATGATTGAAGTAGCAACAGGAGAGGCAGGGTGAGAGAATGAGAGAAGAAGAGGCAGCTGTGCAGCATAAAGACAGAATAACTCCAGCTTTGTGTCTTTTTTCCATTCTAGCTAAAGTCCGGGACAAACTGCGTCTCTTCTCAGCTCAATACGAAACGTGTAATATTTTCTCTGAATGAGGGACCATTCCATTTTTTTAAGGAGCCGTTGGCAACTCTACTAACCTTATGAATAAAATAAAGTTCACTATCAGTAACATCATAGCACCCACCCAGCTGTATATAAACTCCGTCAAGCTGGCTAGAACGCAGTATGAGTTATTGCAACTGACAGTAAAAAGTCAGCAACATGAAAATAAACTCCACCTAAACTTGGTTTATATCTGACCCAGATAGACTGCAGGTCATAACTTCTTACCTGAAGTTCAGTTCACCTGACACTCGGACTGGTGGCTGCTTCGGGTCTCTCCTCCTGCCTCCCCTTCCCTCATCCACCTGTTGCCTCTGTGGAAGCCCCGTCATAGCCACCACCAAACAACGGAGTTATTTCTACACATCGACCTGCATCTGGCCAATCCACCACCTCTCATTGTTCATGCCATTACAAAAAAAATAAAAAATAAGTCACTGGGGATATGCCCGGTATGCCCGATGGCCAGTCCAGCTATGTTAACCTGCAACCAAATCTGCAGCTCAATACAGCAATGTTACGACTTAGATTATATCTTATAACTCATAACTCTTATGTTAGCTGCCCTCAGTAGCATACTGTCTGAAATATTCCACAGCTGCAATAATTCTTTAAGTGTTATTTTTTTCCTTGGTATTCTAATTTCACCGAAGTTTACTAAACTCAACAAACTTGATATTACTTACCGGGACATTTATTCTGTCCTCATTTTCTTTCACCGAAAAATTGTTTCCTGCAGTGCCGTCTTTCGCGCTTGGCTCTCCTACCTTTGCTAACGTGATGCGCATAGCGCAGAAGCGATGCTGCATTCACTTACACTCGGATATCTGAGCGTCACCGTGAAAACATAATCGGACATTTGATATTTGATTGAATTTTATTGTTTTGCCTTTGGGGTGGCACCTGGGGTGGCCAGTCTGGTTTGGGGGGTGGCCTGTGCCCCCCCAGGCCACCCCCCAGGCCACCCCGCTGGACACGCCATTGCCCCCACCCCCCCCACCCCCACCCTATTTTACACAAAGGAGAAGATGACAGAAAATGAAAAAAGTAGCAAAACAAAGGAAAAGAAAAAAATGGAGCAAGTCAGTAAGCTGAGGCAATATTTTTTGTTTTTTCTCTCTTTTTGGACGATTGAAACCAGATGAGCAAAGAAGTGATGAAAGATCTGGGAAAAGAACCATTACCCAATTAGCTCTCCTAAACAACCATGTCTCCACCTATCAGGGGGTTTTACCTGACAGCTGCGTTATGGGAATCAGATGATGGATAGATAAGCTGGAAATACATAAAATTATGTTTTGAAAAGCATGCTAAGCTTTATTGAAATACATTTGAAAATTTGCAGCCCCCAAGAGTACCGAAGACCTGACACCACACATGTCGATGAGATTCACACAACCATTCCAGCAGGAGAAGGAGGGACGCCCCTGATTGGGTGCCCACGGCCAAAATCCCACAGGACCGGAGGTTGGTCACCCTGGTATGAGTCAAGAACAGGGTCCCAGGGTCCCGGGTTTCCAAGAACCACCCAACAGCACCCCCTCGATAAGAAGGAGGTCCAAGCCACCCCGAATCCACCAAGGGAGCGAGCCAACAATCATGTATGCAGAGAGTGTGCATCCATGCGGTGTGTGACCTGTGTGTTGAGCACTACTGTGTAATCTCGTCTTTCTTTTGCCTCAAAACAAAATTCAGACCACATGTTTGTCAAACAATGAATTCAAGACCAGAACTGGGAAAGCACCTCACATCCCACCCTTCCCTCACAGCCCTCCTTCTCTGCTTTCCGACCACCACCACCTCCCCTCTCTGTTCCCCTCTGTCCGCCTCCTATTCCTTCGTCTCACTTCATATCTCTCGCCACATCCACGTCTCACTCAGTATATCCTTATGTCTCTTTTCTAATGTGTCAGATCTCATCATTCACTCCTGAGGTTTTATCCCACCGCAGCATGAGGACAGGTTCAGCTCAGCGTGAAGTGGATGATAGGAAATGGAGTTCCTGCTGAGAGTGTATGCTGTGACCTATTGACCTATTGCCTCAATGAAACACGATGAGGGAAGTGCACAGTTGGTAAGGAATGCAAATGAAAGAAACCCTAATATTTGTCTCTGGGTGGTTGAAGGAGGATGAGCGGGAGAGAAGCTTTGAAGATGTCACTTGAGAAGTTTCTGATAGTTGAAAAAAAGAAGTAAAAAGGTAAGAAGGCGGAGTAGAGAAAAGGGAGGAGATTAATGGTGGCGAAGGCACAGCATTGTCAGAAGAGGAAAGGGAAGGGTGGTGCTCTCACCTTTTTCCACTGCAACCGCAGAGACACAAAGAGCAAGTGGCATTACTATGACAACACAAACACAAACACCAGGGTCTGGTGTGTGTGTGTGTGTGTGTGTGTGTGTGTGTGTGTGTGTGTGTGTGTGTGTATTGGATGGTCCCATTGTTGGGACGACCCCACAATATGGATCAATAAATTCAGACATTTTGGAGTAAAGGTTTAAAATAAACTGTAACAAACTGTAAAAGTAACCAGATGATGAAACCTCTGAGGAAAAAACACTGCGAGTATCGTGTTTTGTGTTTTTTGTAGTTCATGATTTCTTTTCGGTTTTAAGAGTTGGGATTTATGTTTGAGCTGCATAGTTGTCTGTTAATTATTATGTGTTTCCTTGTGCTTATGAGCTTTTTGTTATTCTGCGCCTTTAGTTCCTTGCTTAGCAGTTGTTGACAGTGGGTTTGTTAGTTTCCTTTTGTTATCCCTTCCTGTTCCTCCAGTCCTAAGTGTCTGTCTTTAGTCTCTTTGTGTCAATTTTGGATGTCTGAATTTCTGTTTTGATGCTAGTTATTTCCTGTTTTATTCTATCACTTGCACTTTAGTTTTGCTTCCTTATCTCCTTCTTTTGCAAATAATGTCAGCTGTTCTCTCACTTATTTCATCTCCCGTTGTCATATTGTGTGTATTTATTGTCTGGGTCTCCCCTTGTCCCTTGTCGCGTGGCTGTGTGTCTTCCTTTTCTGTGTTTCCCTGGAAAAATCATAAATTTTGGCTTTGTAGATCCAGGTCTGTCATTGTTTTGCATTTTTGGAAAGACTTCAGCATTAAAGCTATCTTTTGAGTTCACATTCTGTCTCCAGGTCCTGTATTTGGGTCCAATTTCTGCCTGACACACAGCTATCATATGACAATATCAACAAACTCTTACCAAAAATCATAAAGGAATTCTACGACTTCATGAATTTTTTTCAACTGCAAAATGTAATGTAGGTAAATGTTGAAGTTATAGGGCATTCGCATAAGTAGAAATTTGCAGAAACGTGGTGATGACAAATCACAGAAAGCAACGACATTCAACAACTTCAACCAAAAACGAGTGAAATAAACACAGACTGTGAGTTATATTCAACGTGTGTGTGAGTTAAACTTTTCTTACCTATCAGGTGAGTGACTGAAGCGACTTCCAATGACAGCACTGAATACGGTTTATAAGAAGGGGTGGTAAATACATTAGTGGGTTACCTAGGCAGCTGGAGCCTTTTAATTTAATAAGTTACTAGAGTATGTTTTTATTGTTTGAAAAGTAATAGTTTTTTTAATAGTGCCAGTGTTAGTTTTAGTCTTTTCGTATTAAGGGCATATCATGGAGGCAATTTTTAGGAAAATCAGTAAATGTTTTCTAATAAAAAAGAGTTAAAGGGGGCTGGCTGTCAGTCTCGCAAACATCCAAACTCTCAGGCTTAGTCCACGTGTGCACAGGTATTTTGGTAAATGTACACAGCAAATTCAAAAGTGTTAAATGTTTTGGTGTTAATAGTCTCCTTGCAAAAGTAGAGTTAATTTTACTCTAAGCAGAGTCACATTCTTTTAATGTAACTCTGAGGTGTAAAATGATAGTAGTTAAAATCGAGTGTTAAAAATGAGTGTTTCTCTGTCAAATCTGGAGGTGTTACAATGGAAACATTAACTCTTGACCTCTTAATTCTGAACTCCTACAGGGGCTATGACACCAACAGAGTAAATTCACAGACTCCGCCCCCAGCACGGCTCCAATCGAAGCTGAAGTGAAGCCGTTTCAGAACATTTTGCTCTACATATTTGAGTTGTTTGCCATGCTTGGTAAGTCATTTTTTCAAAGATTGTTTCAATTGTTATTAGCTTTTACTTCTGTGGCTCTTTGGAGTTGAGACAAAGCTGTGTGAAAGGCATTAGCCATGTTGCTCGCTGATAGCATAATATTCTGTTTTAGCTAGCTGAAAGGTATTGTTTGCGGGCAAATACCACAGCCTTGAAAAAAAGCTTGCATGTGAATTTTCAGTCAAATCTTTGGTCAAATACACCTAAAACAATGTCTAGAGTGTGAAATGTTGGTATAATGGTGCTACTTGAAGCCTGAAAACGATCGCCCATAAAAAAAAACAAAAAGAAAACCGAGCAAACAGCAGTAGCAGACGTCCTGACTGGATTCTACGTTAGCATAGATCCCTCCAGAGTTTTGTGCACACGGTTTAGGTAAAAATGAAAAAGGTTGAGGTTTTACATTTAGTTCAGTATTACCTGTTGCCTGTGTCCTTGTCTTTTGGGAAAATACTTTACACAAGTAATGGCTCAAAGAGGATTCCTTTTTTTTTTTTTTACTGTGCTGCAATTGTTTACTGGATTATTTGTGCCATTAATTAGTGTCAACTAATTTTTATTCGATCTCCACACAGGATATGCTTGTGAAGATGGAATATGGGGGAGAGCAGAAGTGCGTTGAAGTTCCACAAAGTGATGAATGAAGGACATGCATATTGTATTGAAGAAATAAGTGATGAGAATGCTGTTATTTGCATTTACCATGTCAGACCTTTTGATAAACAAAATTCTAATGAAAGTGAGAACATGTATACTGTTACGTCTTTCAGAAAATGTTTTGAAATTGTGGTGCACAGTTCAGAATAAATGTTTTTCAAAAACCATTGCATCTTTTTAGTAAATGTTTATTTCCAAAAGAAATTTCTAGAAGTTCAGAACAGTAAAATTCCCGCTTTTTAGAATGAATTAGAAGATAACTCTTACGTAGTTAAACTAAAATACTCTTTGAGAGTTAATATATAAACTCTTAACACCAAGTGTTAAATTATCAACTCCAGACAGATTTGGTGTTTAACACTAAATCAGAGTTAACGTACCAACTCTCCAAAAAGAGTTAAATTAACACTCTCTGGTGTGGACCCATATAGACACTTTAATAGTGTTGAAATCAAATCCGACAGTGTTAATTTGGACATGCTGGATTTGCTGTGTAGCCTTTTCTATATATTTCTATACATTTCAGCCTTTCGTCATATGCAAACCCGTAAACTTGAAAAACTGCTCATGTTTTTAAATGTTTGTTTTTACATGTGGAGAAAAGTGAGATTTTGCAACATCAAACGTGTGCATCTTTATTTCCTTTGTTAACATCAGACTGTGCACCATATTGTTGTTTGTGGGCTTTTGATTGGCCAGTATTTCTTCAATAGGATGGAGATATTCTTTAAAACAAACTCACCAAAATACTTATTTTACATGTGGCCATGAAACATGCCCATGAATGCCTCATCAGGTAAGTTGGGATAATAAATTAATTAACAAATACTTAACTTATTACTATTTCCTTTATATTTTTCTTTTAGTTTATAAAGGTCTAGTTTTTATTTATATTTTAGTCAACTAAAATGTTTTTTTCACATCTCGTTTCAGTTTTTAGTTTTAGTTAAATGCAATAACAACAGAAACACTTCCGTTGTGGACAACTGTTTAAAACATTTACTTGAGTCTAATTGTGTTTTTGTTGTTCTTTTCATTGTTGCAGTGTGGTTTCCTGTGGTTGTGTGACCAAGAACAGTGGTAAGGATTAGCTAGCTGTGGGCCACCATGACAGAGGCTCCTGTAACAAATAATTCCTCAGCAACTATTTCAACATTGACTAACTGTTCTCTGGTCTTCTCTCAATGTCTCGTCACGGTTACCAAACCTCAGTTTGAGGTACTTCTTAAACGTAGCCTGGAAAATCCTTGTTCGACTTTCTTGTCTTCTTGTGTTCTTATTCAGAGTGGAAACAGCTTCAAAGTCTGTTTTTGGTCATATTGTGGCTGGTTTTGACCAGGAAGATGACACCAGAGTTTTACCACATTTGGTGAGTACAACCAGCAGGTGATAAAATTAATATACCAGTATTCCTGTGACAGTCATATAGGGAGCAGGGGAAATGCATTAGATATCCCTGATATCTTGTCATATTTAAAGAAGGCAAAAAAAAATACAGAGTGAACAGTGAGGAAATGCAGGAGACCATGTTCAGACTGAGAAATGGCATTTTTATGGATCTACAGGACTTTAATAGAGTTTACAATAATAAACTGTTTACAGAGGGAAGCTAAAATAACAGTATAATGGCAACTCAACAGCTGACAGCATTATACTGTAGATTATGGGCCTGTAAAATAATAGCTACATGCTGGAAAATCAAGGGTAGAGTTAGTTTTCAGTTGTTTAAACTTTGGGTTATGGAAGTCTTTAGCAAATTAATGTGATCTCAGTGCCAGTTTCCATCACTCTGAAGCGATGGAAACAAAAACATTTCATGTGTGTGTCTGTGTTCAAAAAGAAATCCTGCCTAATTATATATATTTTCAAAAAGGATTATCAGTATTCCCTCCTCATATATGCGCTTAATACCAACAGGCAGGTACATGCAACACTAACTAACACACTTACACGCAGGCACAGTCTTACACATACACACTGGCCATATAGTGACATCACAAGAGTGGAATTGAAGGATTTAATGTTGCATTTTCTCTGTGTAAGTGTTTGTGTGTGTGTCACTACAGAGGGGAATGCCTTGGCTGCGATCCTGGTTGCGTGTGATGGAGAACTCAACGAATTTCCAAACAAACACTCTGGAAACAATTAAGAGAGAGAAACATGGACGGACATAAAGAGCGAGACAGACAGGGAAAGAGAGAGATGGTGGAGAGAGACAAAAGCAAACGTTGCTTGAAGGTTATACAGACATTTTCTCTACTTCGCGTGCACTAAAGCAAAAGACGTCCACCTCTATCAGATTGAATAGTGATGACACAACCCCACAAATGCTCTACATGCAAGATTAATTAACAGGCTGTAATGCCTATGACACAACATTCCCAAATCACAGGAAATTATTAGTCCCAGAGCAGGCAGAGTGAGTGGAGCCATCAGTCTGAAGCTCTGGAGGCTCATCAGCTCTAAAAGGCTGCAGACACACAGATCGCCACCTGCTGCTGCTGCTGCTGACTTTGCAGTGATTAGTGCCTTAAGCAGAGACACGCAGACACTGAGAGGTGGCTAGAACACAGTTATCTGTAACATCTGAAACATTTTACCTGCAGTCTGTTTGGTCTTTGTCTGGTAAAACTAGACTATAGCAAGAGCAGCATAATCACACAAAGTGACTGTTTTTGTTCCACATCACACAAGTAATCTATGATAAAAAATGAGGAGGGGGTGTGACCGGGCTAAAGAAACAATTGTGAGAAAAATTTGTGGAGAACTACATCGACTGTTGAGACAACACCTACAAAAATTCAGACTTCATCAGCAGACACTCGGAGGAAAAACCAGCCAGAGTATGGGCAGCGCGATGACTGTTTACCATTTGTCATGCTGTCAAATAAACATTACTCTGATTACAACTTTGCGGTGGCAATGTGCAGAAATAGTGATGTGTGTTTGGGTTGTACGCGTTCCCAACCCTTCAGCACCTGCACAGGGGAGTGACCTCATGTCCATCAGCAGAGCTGTTCATCTCGTCTAAACACTCAGTGATAGATGCATCAGCTAATCAGGACAGTGATCACACAGCTATGTTACAACCCACATCAGCACAGGCACTAAAAAAGTCAGATCCCCATGGGGGGTTTATTACATCCATGCAGCTCTTCCTGATGAATGACTGGGACCGCAGCCTACTTCCAGTACAGTAACAGCAGCTGTTTGCAAAACATAATTTATCCTCTCTGAGGTGGGATTTTCTTTTTAAAGAGGGGCGTTTATGGTGACTGAAATATGCCGTCACAAATACGAAAATATTGTTTCCGAAATTTGACCATCCTTCCCCAGAAGTCATCCACGCATCACCAAAGCAGAGCAATGACGCAACAACCTAAAAACGCTGCTGAACACATTGGTGGCATAAACTTCCAACAGCAACCTCTGGTGTTAACAGTCAGTCTTTTATTTTTTGCCACTGCTTGATCTACAAGATATATGATTCTTCAAGGTGGTCCACTCAACAGAACTAATCAAATAAGCAAACAGATTACAGTAGATCTTATTAACATAAGCAAAATCCTCTACAAATCAGCAACTTTGTTTAAAACAGTCAAACACATAGGGCAGAACAATAGCCCATTTACCACAGTCCCCCTTTAAAGCAAGAGGGTCCCAGGCTTAAATCCGCTGGTATCTTTATTGAGAATGTTCTTTCTTTCTTTTAAGAGGATGACTGGATGGATATTTCTTTTATCCCCTCTTTTAATTACCATGTGGTGCCATGTGGAACTTTTAAATGATACTTGGGGACTCTTCTGCCCTACATCTTTTGGTAAGTAATCACAAAGGAAAGAAACTAATCAGTCATCGAAGCCTAATCAGTAAGGCCTCAGTCAAGCAGACAGCAACCTGGCAACCAACCACACACTAGGGAATAATACGTATTCCCTAATTCCCTAATCAGTTCATGTATGGTTGCTGGAGGTTGTGGGTTGAAACCAAAGAGGGATCTGCACCAAAAAACTGTGGTTTGCATGGAAGGTGCCAACTTACCTGCAGACACTTGTTAGCTAACCACCAAGCAGGAATCAAACTTATCAAAGTGAGACGCAAACCGGAAACCTTAGCTCTGAGACCAATGTTTTAAAAAGCGAGATTACACATCAAACCTCCCTCAAGCCAACATTCTCTCAATGAAATTATTTTAATGTGTAAATGTGTAATTATTCCGTTACACTATACAAATCTGTTTAACTGACTGTTTTTGAGGACATGTGTGATCTAAACTTACAAATTTAGGTTTGGTTTTGCCAGGCTGCGACATTTTAATTGAAAAAGAACTTGGCCATGAGCTCTGGGCAGTGATGGAAAATGTGTGATAAGTGACTGCTTCAAGTTTCCTCTTTAGGATGGGTAGTCTGAGGCTTACAGATAGTGAGCAACTCACACATCCAGAGGGAGCCTGGAAAACAGCCGGTGCTTCTCTGTGTGGAAAGGAGCACACTGAAATGATTCAGGCATCTAATCAGGATGCCTCCAGGGCGCCTTCCCTTGTAGGTTTTCCAGGCACACCCAGGTAGGGGGAGACCCCAGGCGAGACCCAGAGCTTGTTCAGAGGTTATTAAGTGGACATGTTGCTGGACTCCTCTGCTTAGCCTTCTGCACCATGACTTGACTTTGGATAAGTGGAACAAAACCAACAAATGGTGAAGTGGTGTAGGAGGTGAAAATAAGGGGAATCTGCTGCAAAGGTTTGAATTCACTTACCCCCTCCCTTTCCAAACGCCTTCGATGCTTGTTTCCTGTGGGGGAAGACGGCGGGTCTATGTGCCGCGCTGGAATGGTAGCGCTGTGTAGGACGACTGCTGTGTTCCTTCGGATTACTCCTCACCCCCTACCCAACCCATGTGGCCAGTCACGTGCTCTAATGTTGTAATGTGGACATTTATGTGCTCTCTGTGCAGAGGAGTTTTTTTTGTTTCCTGTTCTCATGCTGTCCTCCCATAGGTGCCCAGCGTGAGAAGAGGTCTCTTTTTTTCCTCTTGTACTTTTCCCATTGTCGTGTACTTTTTCAGTGTTTTTTTCTGTAACGCTGCCGATCGCCGACGGTATTCCCATGTGAAGTCGGGGGGGTGTCCTATTCCTCTGCGGGGCAACCTGCATATGGCCAAGAAAGCATTCACTCATTCATTCATTCAGATGACTGGACAGGCAGTTGAAGGACCTTGTCTCTCACTAACTACTTCAGACACTGACTGATAACACTTATAGGCACCAAGGGATTGATAAATTAGGCCTCCAGAGCAGAGAAAGACTGTGGACAACACAAGAGTCAACAGACCACTGAGTGAGTCACGACAAAAGACGCTAACTTTCTCTAGTTTGCTTTAGTGCATCTATGAAGCTGAGGGCTTCATAATATTTTGAACTCATTGTGGTCTTTAATAAAGATAGATGCAGGAACTCTACTGCTTAACTTTGTCATTGACTCATTCTCAGTTGCTATGGAGCAATATAGAGAAGAGACAATTAAGAAATGAAGAGGTGTTTTATAAAAGAAATCTGTTTAAACCACATTAAATGTTATTTTTTTCCTCTAATGAAAATAAGTGAGTGATGGTTTTGGAAACACCAAAATCACCATAATCCTGCCTTTACAGCTGTGCTGGTGAAACTACTGTGTGAAAGAGACAGAAACAGTCAATGTTTTCTTTTTCAATGTATTTTTTGTGGCCTTGCTTAAGGTTCCATAAGTGATTGATGTTTAACACTCTATGTACTGTTGCTATCAAGAAAAGGCAAGTGTGCGGTTCAGAAAGCTTTAATAAATCACAGTTCATCTCCATGTTAACTACTGCCTGCACTGGTGCTTAGCAGGTTACATAAACGGTTACTCACTGCACATTACTCACTTGAAAATCTTAGTAGCAAAAGTAAAGTAATACACTCATTACTTTACTCTTTTAGTCAGCAGATTTTTTTGCTGAGTGCAGTTTCAGCTTCAATTCAGGGGGTTTGATGACAGTACGTGACCTAACTTTAGTTGTACAATTTTCGTTTTCAAAGTCCAATATTTGAATTAAATGTTATATTTACTAAATAATAATAATTATTAGTATTATTTTGAACCTAAGCTGCAATGTTAGAAATGATTACCTGAAATTCCAGGAGGAGATGTTGTCAGAACAAGTGTGTAATTGCTGCAGGTGGAGTCACTCAGCATAGACATCATTAACATGTTTGTAAACGCTCACCAACTACTCTCTAACAACTGATTTATAGTTGTGCAGTGAATATTTCAAATCCTACGATGTGAGCTGTACAGGTGGCCATCATCTCATCGTTAGGGATATGAATTGGTAAGATTTTAGCTATTCCAATACCATTATCAGTATCACTTATTGATTCGATTCCTTATCGATTATCATTGGGTTCTGGTTGACTCCGCTTTGAGCGTAACCACCATCGCTAAGCACTACGCTAAAAAAGGCAATTATTAAACATATTAAACAAAACACTTTCCTTAAACGTTGAGAAAACGTTCTCAAACTACTCATTACATTTCTTGGTGTTTCTCCGTGAAATGTCCTGAAACGCAGTCTCTTAATAACCACTTGACAACTTAAACCTATCAGCTACAGTTCTACACACCAACACAAATCCCTATTCTAATGAGGATACACACGTCTTTCTCTTCGTATTTATGCATGAACACAAGGCTAACAGCACAAAGCAAAGCAAAAATCCAGCACAAAGAGACTTGAAGGCGATCACCACAGTAATGCTACTGTAGAAACATAAACAGGTAGAAATGGAGGCTGCAGCCAGACTGATCGACAGTTTGTTACCTGTTGAAGTTCAGGGTCTGGCTGCTGGGCTGAGGTCACCATTCTCTCAGCTTTAACATCACTCTGGGTTCTTGGCTAGCTTAGCGTTAGCATGCCGTCTGCGCAGCAGCTTGCAAAGAGCTAAAGTCTGTTAGCAGTAAAAAAGCAGCTGTTTCTGGCCTGGAAGCAGTTTGCACTTTATCATTGCGCTCTCCTCCTTTTCTGCAATAACATTAAAAGCAATATCTATATTCACACTGTAAACATCGCTACTATTTTTCTCCTCTGATATATGAATTTAAATTAGCTGATTGTAGCGCAATTGCAACTGGAACAGAGTCATCATCATTGTCAGTATTTATTCTTTTGTGTGGTGTTTTATGTGCCAATTACTTTGTGGTTGTGTACAGTTATGAGATTTTATTTATTTTTTTGTTTTTTGGAGACGAGCATATTTTCAAGTTTTTCCATTTCTGTTTACATTCCTTCACGTTCATTCCCATAGTTTCAGCAATCTCTCTCCAGCAATGTGCAGACATCTGAGAGTCATTATAGTGAGGCGATTATTATTGTTCACTTACTGATCTGTTCAAAAGTTTTGGTTAAACCGTAGCAGGAAATGCATAGAGGTCAAAACAATGGGTGCAGACAGCATCTAGGCAGTGTATAGTTACCTTTTTTTTTTTTTAAGTCCACGTCAGGTTACAGGATAGGCTGTGGTGTAGGGTTTCAGCAGGGTTTGCAGTTACGATGTACCTATGGCATAAATTTAACATAGAAGCATGAATTCATTGGCAAAATGGCACCTTTTCAAATGCCTTGGTTTCAGGAGTATGACACAATTTTTACTTTGAAGGAAGAAAAGTTTTCTTTTTCTGGCTTGTGTCACAGTTTTTTAAGCTTCACTACTAGAGAGTGGTTCTTTAGTCAGTGTTTGCAGACAAGTTTGCAACTTCTGTGCAAACTGCAGCCAGCCACAGTATACTGCAGAGAACTAAAGCAATCATAAGGTGCAACAACCAGCAACCTGTCAGGGAATACACATTTTTCCCTAACAACAGATGCTTTTCAGGTCACTGGCTGATCTCTCAGCCTCCGTAATTAAGCAACCAGCAAAGACTTTCACTTTTAAGGGGGACACTCAATGAATGCCCTTTTTTGAAGGTGCATGCAGTAGTATTAAATTCGTCAAACTGAGATTTTTCTTCCTTTAAAAAACTGTGACTGTCAGGACAGGATTAGGGACTGTGAAGTGACTACTTTAACTTTGAATCCCATAACCCACTAATTAAAGGAAAGTTAAAGTAATAATATAAAAGTAATTTATTACAAAGAAATGCATAACTGCTGAACACTGATCTCCATTCTCTAGAGCGAACAAGCCGTTCATTCATTCGTCAGTTCCATCATCCATTCATTCCTCGCTAAGACAATAGACTGTTGTTGTGTTTATGGTCTTTGTTTGTGGCCTTTCTCCCAGGCTCACTGCGCTGCAGAATCTGGAAGCCCATTCACTCTAATAAAGTTTAACAGGCCTGTTTCAGTCCCACAGGACCCTGAACACATGGGACGACAGCAAAGCAACGCTGACTTTCATTATCTTAAACTCCTGTGACCTAATTACATCCAATCTAATCAGCACTCACTCCTCCACCGTGCGGTTTCCATTACAGAGAAGTGGTAAGATGATTGGCGGCGATGATTTAAACGTTTAAGAGTTTAAGGTTTGACTCCAAAGAATTACTTAATTAGGCAGTGATTGCTTAATTTGTACCACACAGATACTGTCACACATGGAATGGATTTGTCTTTAAAGGCTGTAAAAGAATACTTTCTTCACTCAGAGCCCCACGTTTTGAATAGTTGGAAAACTAGGTTAAATTCTAATGTGTTAGCTTACACATGCGCATCATTGTGGCAACACATTCATCACTGACCCCAACCTGACCTGGTGACAGCAGCTATCCTGAATCACAAACAATAGTTACACGTTACGGTTGCTATGATGTTAACACAGCTAATCAGGGGCAAACAGAGAGGAGCTAGAAATGTGTACATACTCATGTCATCATTGTACTTCATGTATGAGCAGCAGAACACGCCTGGATGACTATAACTGTGTAAACACTGATCACTCAAATACTCCTTTGGCTCTTTGTCTGCAGGTTGTCTTCACTCCCCCGTCCATGTTACACTTTTCCCTTCTATGAAGACATAAATTGTCCCACTCTGCCTCTTCTTCATATCTTTGTGTCTGCTTATCCATATGAGACACAGAGCTTCCTCCAGAGTTGGGTGGGGTGAAAAAGGCGCTACTTGAAGACAAATGATTAGGCTGGAAAGAAGAATTTCCCTACATGTCTGTAGCTTTCAGTATTAATGGGTCTTAGACATGCAACTGCCTGAGAGGAGTGGTAGGTGGGGAGGTTTAAGTCAGATAAAGAGATTTTCTTGAAAGGAGGAAAGTGTATATATGGGGAAGACAGTGCCATATCCATCTGTACCCACTGTTTGTGGAGGATCTGCAGGTGTTGAGAGGCCTGATGTAGGTAAATGTAATCCTTAATGATGTTTGGAGTCTGCTCTGAGAGTTCTAATTAGGGTTTAGTCACACGAAAAGGTTTTCAGTTTAAATGCAGTTGCTGAAATCGTTTAATTTGCTTTCTCAGACAGACCAGCAGACAAGCAGTTGTGATGAAATATACCAGACATCTTTGTTAATCTTGTTGGTAACAGTTGAAATCAATTACTTTTAAAAATATATTTCTCCAGCACTAGTTTCATAAGGACTTGATATGGCTAAATTTTCTGGACCACACATGTAGTCTGTGGAGTCTGGTTCTCCTCCAAAATGAGAGATCAAAGGCACTCAGTCTCAAATCCACACATTTTAACTTCATATTCTTACTTAATTATGCTGCTTGTTGAACGCACTGAAGAGGACAAAGTGAGAATAAGGGAGAGGAACACAAGAATTATATTAGTTTAAGCTTTTGGTTTGTTTGTCTTTGTCTCCTTTTGTTTGCCGTATTCTTGTCTGTTATACTCAGTGTTGGGAAGGTTACTTTTAAAATGTATTCCACTACAGATTACAGAATACATGCCCCCAAAATGTATTTTGTAATGTATTCCGGTACATTACTCAATGAGAGTAACGCATTCTGAATACTTTCGATTACTCCATATATTATCAATAACTACAACTACATGAATGTACTATTGCTGTGTGATTTATTACTATTACTGAAGGCTACTCCACATACCACTAGCAACTAGATTTTTAAATCCTAATATAAAATGAGTAACAGTAAGGTGGACATTAGGTAAGGCTGCACTTTTTGCAGCGATCTCATATAGAAAACTATTCCACGAGTATATAAAACAGGCACGCTGCTCCGAACCATAGTAAAGGGACCTCTGGCTAATAAGTTGGGTTCTGTGTCGGTCTCGTAACCGAAAGCTAGCTTTACTTTGTTGTCTGGATCAACTTTGCTAGCGAGAGACAGACAGAGGTGTTGAAAGGCTGCTCCAACGGACTAATTGTTTCGGAGGAAAACACGAATACAGTGTACAGTCGAGTATTAATAGCTTACTTAGAACACTCTTCTTGGCTGCAGTGGTTATTTTTATATTTACATGCTTCATACATGCTATGCCTGTAACACTCTGCCTATTGCTTTCATTTTAAATAATTTTTGAATAATACTTTTTTAAAATGTTTCTTCACGTCATTATGCTGCCGCAAGTAGAGGTGACATGGGCCATGAGATTGAGACCCAGGCATTAGAGCCTCTTAATGCGTGTTTTATTTGGGTTTATTTATTATAATTACCAGATATAGAGAGGGCATAGACTAACATATGAAACAAGAAAAGACCGCCGTGTAATCCCTTTATTTCAACTGTATTCTGAATACCACCTTTTTAATGGAATACAGTTACTCATTTTTTGTATTTTAAATATGTAACGCCGGTACATGTAAATGGCCTGTATTTATATAGCGCTTTACTAGTCCCTAAGGACCCCAAAGCGCTTTACATATCCAGTCATTCACGCACACATTCACACACTGGTGATGACAGGCTACATAGTAGCCACAGCCACCCTGGGGCGCACTGACAGAGGCGAGGCTGCCGGACACTGGCGCCACCGGGCCCTCTGACCACCACCAGTAGGCAACGGGGGAAGTGTCTTGCCCAAGGACACAACGACCGAGACTGTCCAAGCCAGGGCTCGAACCGGCAACCTTCCGATTACAAGGCGAACTCCCAACTCTTGAGCCACGATCGCCCGCCATGTATTCCGTTGCTCCCCAACACTGGTTATAGTGTTGGGGTTGCTTTTTTTGTTTTTATGTCATGAAACCTGTGTTTCTCTTGGATTTGCTACCTGTGTTTTCCCACCTGGTGGATTACCTGACCCACCCTAACTGCTTTCCTATGAGCTGTTTTCCAGTGAGCTTCTTGTTTGTGTATATACACTCATGGTCCCTTTAGTAGGTATGCCTTGCTAATACAGCTTTGACTCCTTTTTTCCATCCTTTGTGGCATCGATTCAACAAGGTGCTGGAAACATTCCTTAGAGATTTCGGGCCTTGTTGACATCACAGCATCAAACAGTTGCTGTAGGTTTGTTGGCTTTGCATCTATGATGTGATCCTCACTTTCCTCCCAAAGGTGCTCTCTTGGATTGAGACCTGTTAACTGTGGAGATCATTTGATTAAAGTGAACTCTTTGTCATGTTAAAAAAACAGTTTCAGATCAGTTGAGCTTTGTGACATGGTGCATTATCCTGTTAGAAGCAGCCATCAGAAGATGGGTGAAGTGGGATTATAAAAGAATGGGCATGGAAAGCAATAATATTCAGGCATTTAAACAATGCTCAGTTGGTACTAAGGGGCCCAAGGTGTGCCAAGAAAATATCCCACACATCATTACACCACAAATACCAGCCCCAACCGTTGATATGATGCAAGAAGGATCCATGCTTTCATGTTGTTTACCCCCAATTCTGACCCTGAACATCCAAATATTCCAGCAGAAACTGAGAGTCATCAGACCAGAAAACATCATTCCAATCCTCCATTGTCCAATTTTTGTGATCCCACCTGCATTGTTGCCTCAATTTCCTATTCTTAGCAAGCAGGAGTGGCTTCTGTGTTTTGTGTTCAGAGATGCTCTTCTGCAAACCTTAGTTCTAATACCTTATTTGAGTTACTGTTGCCTTCCTCTCTGCTTGAAGCAGCCAGGTAAATGTCATCTGACCTTTGATATCAGCTGATCTTTTCTGTTTTCTTTTATTTCGGGCCATTCTCGGTAAACCTTAGAGATGTTTGTGAGGGAAAATCCCACCACATAAGCAGTATATAGTAAATACAGTATACAGTATAAAATTAATACTCAGAGCAGCCAGTGGACTTCCACATTCTGATGCTCGGTTTGAACCTCATAAGATCATTTTGTCCTACATGTCTAGATGCCTAAAATGTAATGAGCTACTCCCATTTGATTAGCTGCTTATATATTTGCTTTAACGAACAGTTAAATGGGTGTACCTAATAAAGTGGCTGGCAAGTGTATATAGTCCTGTATTTGTCTTTTGTCAGTGCATCTGAGCTCCTTGTCTAGGGCAGTCTGATGAGCCAGTGCAGAGTCAGCAGTTGGTTCACCTGTGCCAGAGTCAAATCTCTTGGCTGACTGCTACGCTGCTTCAGGGACAGTCTGTTCTGTCTTCTAACACCCACTTGAATTCTGACTGTTCTTGTATCCTCTTGGGTGTTTTAAGATACCTAAATATCTAGTTTGTTCACTTCTGCTGATAGGATGCTGCCAGGCTTTCACCCAGCCTCCTAAGGCCCTTCAGCTTTTGTCAGCTTTGTCAGGGGTCTCCTGCCCATTTTCCTTCTTTGCTGTCCTCCCGGCCCTCACAGAGTTTCTGCCTTCATTGCCCTGCCTTAATACCATCAAGCCAAACAGCCCCACCTATGTACTCTGGCACTACTCTGCTCTCTTTTCTAAGGAGTTCACCCCAAATGCTAGTCTCTGATGAGTCCAATTGTATTGAGTTTTGTGACAGGATTAAAGCTCATGTGCGTACTAGCGTGTAAATCAGAGAGAGTGGGAGTAAGACTTGTGGACATATATCTACCAGCACTTGATTAAGAACACTTGGACTCAGAGTAAAGCGAGTGTTTATCTCAAATCATAATCATAATCTCTAATCAGTACCTCATGACAGTGTCAAGAGCAAAAGTGATGTTTTTTCCTCAAACTTAATGGAAAAGGAAATTTGTGAAAACAAGAACAAATCCAGTACAGGAGAGCTTTACAGATGTTTAAGAGTGACATTTTATTCTGACATGCACACATATCCCAGAGAACAAAAGATATTCAAACCTACACACACAGTCACACACACAGAGCCTGAGTGACAGGGAAAGTGGGTGAGCGGGGGTTAAAGAAACAAGGAGAAATGAAAAGTGTCTTTGAAAGTAAACAAAGGCAGAGTGATCAGGACCAGATTGGTGTAGATCAAACAGTAGTGCTGAAGTAGGAGGAGAGAGGCCTCTGATGGAGACATCAAACAGGACTAATGTAAACCACATATCGGCCTGACATCATGCACATAGCACACACACACACACACACACACACACACACACACACACACACACACACACACACACACACACACACACACACACACACACACACACACAGTGGATGTTGTACTTACAACAGGTCAGTCCCTCCACACACTTAGCCAAATTTAATTCATGCACAAGCACATACACAAACCCCCGCATGCAAGGCCTCGTACTCACACACACAAACATCAAGAGCCAAGTACTCAGAAAATACTTTTAAATATCATCTGTTATTTTTTTTTATTTCCAGGAAATTAGAATTATGGCGCAAGAAACAAAATTTATCAGTGAGGGATGGAGCCAAAATACAAAGTAAAACCAAATGAACTTTCAGTAAATATTTGATCAGGAGTTTGTATTCATCAGGGATAAGTTACACATGGATTAGGTGATACATGTTGCTGGAGAGGAACGTAATATGTCTGGACATAACTGGAGGCGTAATCAGTGCATGATTTTTCTCTGTGCACAGGCTACGGACGCTGACCCACGATGCTTGATGGATGACAGAAAGACAATAAAGGAGACCGTACAGTAGTCATCGTCTCGAACAATAGTTGTTATAACTACCTACGTCATTGTGGTGTAGGGTCTCCACAATGAATCAGCCGCACAGTAATCACTGTTCTCTGAAATGAAGGAGAGCGTGAGATGGAGACAAAGAGGTTACAAACAGGTCAGTGACAGAACGAGCCAGTCCCAGAAACAAAAATAATACTGTACTGTACAGATGCTTGTGGAGCAGTGGTGTTCGCTCGTCCCACACAGCAGGAAGCCCCACAGCAAGGATCAGGTTTTTATGGTCCAGCCCCCCTTCCACCTCTGCTTATCTACAGTCTTTACAGCTGACTAAAGTGAGGGTTTTTCTGTGGCTCCGGTAACTTCTTTCTCACACACCACAACAGGACCGCTAACCTACAGTCATCCACACAGGTGCTGAGTGAAGTTCTGGAAATGGAAACACTTATTTTTGTTTGTTCTCCTCGCTGCTCTCACTCACACCTTCCCCTAATCTGTGTCCAGAGGTTTGAAGTAACAAGGTACAAATACTTCATTACTAAAGTACAATTTTCAGGTATTTGCACTTGAGTAGTTTTTTTTTCTGACTACTTATTACCTTCTTACTTTGAGTACGTTTCAGAGGCTGTACTTGCTACTTTTACTTGAGTAAAGTTTCATCAGTTCTTCAACTTTTAATAGAGTATTTTTAACAGTAGTATTTGTACTTCTACTTAAGTACAGAATGTTTGTACTTGTACTGGTGCTCTCTAAGCTAACACCAAGCTCCAACCTAAGAAAACCCGAACCCACTGCACTTACTCGTCCACTAATCAACACCACTGTGTCATACAACTCAACCCATAGATCTATCAACTGTCTGTCACTGGCTGGGTCTCTTTTTCCTTTTAGTCCCTACATATTTAAACTAATATCTGTACTTTCTACTCCTTCCATTTTCAAAATGGGCTTGTTACTTTGGTTAAATCCATTTGAGGGAAGTTTTATTTCGTCACTGCGAGTCAAACATCAAACCGATTTGAGCCTAAACAGAAACACAGGAAAGGCAATCTTTAATTAACACAAGATGTCACATAAAAATAGATCATGTGTGCCAAAGTCAGCGGTTAAAAGTGGACCGGTGTGGGGTTTTTGGTTGTTATTGTTGTTTGGTTGTTTGTTTGTTTTTTGTTTTGGGGGGGAGGGGGGTTGCCACGACATCAGAAAGATTGCAGGCGTCCCTAAGTTGCGGTTGTGCTACCTCAGCATCTAGCTAGCACTACTGAAGAGGAGCGAGCATGAAGGGAGTAAAATTTTTTGCATGGCAGGTAATTTCAAATGCAGCGTTTCTTTCAGCTCAACAAACAGAAGCAAAGACACAACTTGTTTGTGTTGAGTTTGTCTCACAGTGTGTTGCCAGCTGCTGTATTTCACAGGGAGAGAAAAGAAAGCGAGCTAACGTCACTCAGAGAGTGTTTAGGAGTATATGACAAGATTGTGACGCTAAAATCGTTGCAGGCCGTGCTCTGCGTAAAGGTCACTGAGACAGAGAGGAAGCTTGAGGATCGGGATAAAAAAATGTTTACGCTGTAAATCTCATGTAACACCTATGTCTGCAAGACTTGAGTACTAATTCACTAAAGTTTATGTAGATGAACCTCATCCTATTAACACGGCGATTTTACCCTTGACTGTCCTCCTGAGAGGTTCCGTAGCACCATGTAAACGATCAGTTTTGGCATGCTTTGTACAAGAATGAAAGCATGACTAGAATTAAATCCAACAGTTGGGGGGGAAGATGTGTGAGAGAGAGATGGGGTGAGTCGAGGCATTTGGATGGTGGCGTATGTGTGTGTCTGTGTGTGCGGAGGTGCTCTCATGGCACCTCTCAAGTCTGTGTAACCAACTCCAAATTCAGTCAGCTTTCAAGGAACTGAAAATGGAATATTTTTAAAAAGTCAAGGTTGTGTAGTACATAAAAAAGTGGGAGGAGATCTGCAAACTTCAGTCAGACCCACACACATGCATGCACACACCACCTTTGCTTGGTTATTTTACAAGGATTACACTGCCAATTACATGGGGTGCTTTCACTGGCTGTTCCCACATTCCAGGTCGCTCCCGCTCTATTTTTCTTTTTTTTCTTTTTTTACTCTTTCTTTCCGGCTTCTTGCTCGGTCTTTGTCTTTTTTTGTCAAAACCCCTTTTCCTCTCCACTTTCATCGCCAGATGGAGAAATTTATCTGAGCGGAGAACGTGGGACTGCAGCTCTCCTATATTAACATTTCATTCACGCTTTTAGTTCACTGAAAGAAAATAAACTCAAGTGGGTTTGTGCCTTTTGCTCCCCTCTAAACTGTATACTGCATTTCTCTCTCTCTCTCTCCCTTGCTTTCTCTCTTTTCTTTCTCCGACTGTTCTGAACCCGTAAGAGCCGGTTCAATAAGTGAATGATAATCCCTGTAGAAGCAGGGTGCAGTCGGCTGGAGTGCCTTTGTAGTTTGGAGGGTAGATTAGCATGGTGGCCGTGGAGAGAACAGAGTCCTCTGTCTCACTAAAGGCCAGGGATTAGATATAGGGTCTGGCCTATGAACTTGGGGAAACTTGTTTTTGTGTGACTGTGTATGTGTGTGGGAATGTATGAATAGAAAAATACAAATACAAGCATGTGACAGGTAATATTGAATTTTCTTTTTTCTTTTGGTGAAGATCATTCCCTTTTGTTCCAGCTATGTTATGAAGTTAGTAGATAGCGTGAAGAATGTAGAGATTAGTGAGAACACCTGAGCTATTCATTTATTTTTATCACCTTCTGTGCCTCCGATGTAATTACTGTGTAATAATTACTTTGTAATAATTACTGTGTAATTACCTTACACAGAATGGTAAAACAAGCTGCCCAGCTGTGCTAAATCTAATAATTTTTCCAGTGGAAGTCATTTTTCCATTTTGTGCACCTCAGGAGAGACACAGGTGCTAGTAGTGTTGCTTTTATCAAGAAACACCCATGCTACAAAAACCACAATACACTTTGATATTTGATTTTTAAACACTCGTCATATCACAAAATGTTTCGAATGGTGTCAAGAACGAGGGTGTTGTACAGAGCTGTAGTAGTTACAGAGGGATAAAGCTGGTGAATAGCTGATGATACCATGAAGCTACAGGAAAGAGTTGTTGAAGCTAAGCTGAGAGGAGAGGTGATGATCAGCGAGCAGCAGTATGGCCTCATGCTGAGAAAGAGCGCAACAGGTGCAATGGTCAAAATGAGTTGCACTGTGTCTGTGGATCTAGATAAATCATATGTTAGGGTACCAAGAGAAGACCTGTGGTACTGTATGAGGAAGTCAGCACTTGCAGAGAAGTATATGATGGTGGTGCAGGACAGTGGTGAGGAGTGACAGATTCAGGTAGTTCAAAGTAGAGGTGGGATTACATCAGCGATCAAATCTGAGCTTCTTCTTGTTTGCAACGGTGATGGACAGGCTGAGAGGTCAGGCAGGAGTCTCCTTTGGCTGTGATGTTTGCAGATGACACTGTGATGTCTAGAGAGAGCAGAAGTTGAGGTATGAACTGGAGAGAAGGGGGTGAAAGTCAGTAGAAACAAGACAGAATACATGTGTGTGAATAAGAGGGAGGCGGGTGTAACAGTTTAGATGCAAGGAGCAGAAATAGCAAAAGTGGGATGTCTTTAAATTCCTGTAATTAACCATTCAAAACAACAGACTGACTGCTCATCGCTGACTGTTTCCTGTTGAAGTTCAGGGTCTGGCTGCTGGGTTGGGGTCGGCATTCACTCAGTTTTAACATCACTTTAGGTTCTTGGCTAGCTTTGTTTTAGCATGCTGTCTTTGTAGATGCTTGCACATAGTTGTAGTTGGTTTAGCAGCATAATGCAGTTGTTTCTGTCCTGGACACAATTTGCATTTCACTATTACATTCTTGTACTTTTGTGCAAAATAAATTTTTTAAAAATTTCTGTCTCTCAACTCCTAAAAAGCTGTGAACCACTCCACATTTCCCACCTCTTGAAGACCAACTAAAGTCAGCTAATTGCAGGGTGACCGCTCTAAAAGAAAAATACATGTTTTTCTGAACAACTGAAAATTGAATGACCTTTGTAACACAAGTAATGACCTATTTGTAACTGCAATGTAATTTTTGAATTTAGTACAGTAGCGTTACACTACAGTACTGCGTGATTGACAATGTGACTGAAAATTACTTATGAATGCATTACACCCAACAGTGGTAGAGTGGAGGACAAGCAGAGGGTTGGTGTAACAGTAAAAGATGCTAGGGATAGTTTGAGGTGGAGGCAGATGAGTTAAGGCCATTACACACAGAGCGTGTTGGGTAAAAAAAAAAAAAACATGAAACACATGAAATTCTGAATTTTTTCAATGCAAGCTTGTCGTGTAACTTCGCACTGTCCTCAAGAAAGATAAAGATGATGAGCTGGTCCTGACTTTTCTAAACAAGAAAAGGAAGAAACTGAGATTCTGGGTTCAACCAAGTTTCATGGTTTGAAACAGCAGTTGAAGCTGTATCACAACCCCTTTCGTACATATTTGAGGATGTCAGTGGGGGAGTTTGGGGTCCTGTTGGCAGAGTTGGTACCGCATCTGAGGAGGCAGAGAAATAATTTCAAAGACTTGATTGACACGGAGCAGCATGTAACTGTGTTTCTGAGGTAAAATACCATTATTTTACTATTTTGTATATTCATTACCAGTCCACGTTTTGAGCTACAGCACACTTGCTGCCAAATGCAGTGGTCTGATTGGTCAAATCTGTTTGCGATAAATCTGAAAAATCGAGCTTGGTTCGGAAAAGTAAATGCCACAAATTCATCCAGCAAATTTAAGCAGTCGGTGTGAAAGTAAAATAGTTTTACCACACAAAATATTTGCACAGATTTTATGCATCCCATGTTCAAAGGCCTTTAAGTAACATGTAAATACCGTATCATAGGTTCTCTGGTAAATCCCACCACTCCTGTATTGTTTGTTATTTTACATTAGTGGAGCACAACGTGTGTTAAGTTTCTTCATCACTCTCCCTTCGCCATTCCCCCCGTTTAAAGGCTAAAAACACAGATGTTGTTAAAGCAGTGAACTGAGAGAAATGTTGGGAAACGGTGAGCACAAGAAGACATATGATGGGAATAATATCAATAAAAGAGAAGTTCCTGTAAATCAAAGCATCAGTAAGTTCAAATAAATACAGAATGCATGACTGGGGATGACTAGAAGTGGCGTATGATGACTGGGAGATAGATATATATATATATATATATAAAATAATGGATTGGATTTATATAGCGCTTTTCAAGGCACCCAAAGCGCTTTACAATTCCACTACAATTCATTCACTCTCACATTCATACACTGGTGGAGGCAGCTACATTGTAGCCACAGCTGCCCTGGGGCAGACTGACAGAAGCGAGGCTGCCATATCGCGCCATCGGCCCCTCTGGCCAACACCAGTAGGCAAGTAGGGTAAAGTGTCTTGCCCAGGGACACAACGACCTGGACAGAGAGCCCAGGGATCGAACCGGCGACCTTCCGGTTACAGATGCGATTCCCAACCCCCTGAGCCACGGTCGTGTGTGTGTGTGTGTGTGTGTGTGTGTGTGTGTGTGTGTGTATGTATGTATGTATGTATGTATGTATGTATGTATGTATGTATGTATATATATATATATATATATATATATATATATATATATATATATATATATATATATACATACATACATACATACATACATACATACACACACACACACACACACACACACACACACACACACACACACACACACACACACACACACAAAATTCCATTCCACCCTTTGCATCAACAAACATGGACCCAGATTTAGAGCCATAGAAAAATGCCAGCAATGAAACAATGTTTTGAGAACAACCACCATCGCCAAGTAACTACTCCTCTCTTCAGACACTGTGTATGTGGGTACGTGTGTGTTTGTGTGAGTTCATGTGTACATGTTTAGACATCTTTGTGAGGACAGAAAATTGGCATGCTACTATACTTGTGGGGACCTACAGTCACTTATGGGGACAAAATCCCTGTCCCCACGAGTTTGAAGGCATTTTTGAGGTTCAAAATGTGGTTTTAGTGTCAGGGTTACAATTAGGTTATGGTTAGGTTTAGGCAGAGGTTTAAGATTAGGCATTCATTTTTGATGGTTAGAGTAAGCAGCTAGGGAAAGCTTTATGTCAATAAGATGTCCTCACTAAGATATGAAAACGAGCGTGTGTGTGTGTGTGTACACTCATGCACACTTTCTTAAAACAAGCACAGGGAACAGATGCTGCAATGCAAAGTCTCTGTTCAGCTTCAAAGCGCTACGCGTCAGCCACAAACAGCCTGCTCTATGTACGTTTCTTCACGACTCACATTTACTGACCTCTGAATAATTCGAAGACGCACTTGGGAGTAAGCCATTAAGAACGAAGTGACCGTCAAGGTTCAAGTGCAACTTTATTTTAACTGCCTATTTGTCCAGTAAGTTGAGATGCAATTTGAGGAGCACTTAGATTGCGGAAAGTCATTTTCTTTACATTTAGTTTCGTTTTAGCCGTCATTGGGAAAACAGCCCGTTCCCTTCCTCCAATCTGCTGTTATTCATATTACTATTGAATTTATGAATCCGAAATGCAATTTTCCTGTGGTTTTAAGGCTGTTGGCACCTTCAGCCACTTGGACAATCACACTGGGTGGAAAAAATATGCATGAGAGTGTGTATGTGAGAGAGAGAGAGGAGTATTGCACACAAGGGTATCATTATACAAAGTTATTATCTGCTGCCACTGTGACACACACACACACAAGCATGCACAAGAGCAGCTGTCTTTACAATAAAGTAAGAAAAACATCATTATTTTGACAACAAAATTTTCTTTCTACCAATAAATTGTGATAAGATCTGATTTTAAGGGAAACTTAAATTCAGATTTGACCTTGGCAAAGCTTTAAAAGCCTCTCCTAATGGACACTGTTTGTTTTCACTCTGTCGCCTGCGTAGAAATAAATTTCTAAAATTACACATTCGTTTTATTTCTGCCTAAACCACAAATTGAAGAAGTGCATTCTTGTGGGACTGGATAGTTACTTTTTTTTTATTTGTCCTGTCCTTAATTTCTGTTGTCTCATTACATAAGATGTGAAATCAAACTGCAGCAGCCTGTCCAAAGCAGTTAAACATAACGAGTAAATTGAATTCAGTTTTATTTATACGGTGCCAAATCGTGACTTGTTATCCCAGGGCACTTTGCAAAGTAAGGTTAAGACTTTATAATTCAGCAGAGAGGAACCAAATGATTCAATGTGAGCAAGCAGTCGCTGACCATGCAGAGAAAACAGGAAGAAAACTCCAACTGAACCAGACTCGGGCAGCAAGTCCATCTGTTGGAGGGAGAAATAACAAAAAAATAAATAAATAACTGGGAATGTACCAATGCTGACTGTTGGTGAGCAGCACAGAAAGTACAGAAACTGGGCAAACATGGGATGAATGATGATCAAACGGTTGTTTTCATACCAGATGACAAAATCAGTGCCAAAACAATACCACTCTCATAACTGTAACTAAATAATAACTGTAGCTGAGTACAAACATGCAGCCAGCTTTTCGCATTGGTCTCACTCTCAGTAAACGTTCAGTGCTGAGAAGCTTTTATCGCAGTTTACTGACATAATTCATCTTTATCTGATCACATCAACACGTGAGAAACTGATGAATGACAGAGTATATGTTTATTTTTAAGTGTATTCATTTCTTACATTTCACAGTGTTAAGAAAACAACATTTAGGTTAGAGCTGGGCGATATATCGAGTTTTTAAAACATATCGATATATATTTTTATACGAGATATAAGATGTGACAATATCCTTTATATCGATATAGTCTATGTTACGTTATACTTATAGTTGTGGAGCCGCAAGTTTGCCTCTCTTTCGTCTACTTTTGTCTCTACGCAACGTTACTCCGCCTCGCCTCTATCCTTCACTGAACACAACTCCCCCTCCTCCCCCATCGCTTCACGTGCAGGCAGCGACAAGATGGACACGGCAAATCTCCGTTAACGAGTTACTGCGCATCGCCCCATGCGTGGGGCTGGACGGCGTCAACATGTTAACGAGCTAACCATGCTAACGAGCTAACCGCGCTAGTCCCTACGAGCTGCATAGCCTAAAATCCTTTCATTCTCTCAAAAGTTGACAGCGCCTTATGTATGAATTCTGGTTGTGCTTGATGGCCGCGAACCGATTTTATGTGGTACGCGGCGCTCAGCAATCTGTCAAAAATGTTTGAATACCATTTTGGTCAGCTACAGAGCTGCACCGCTTGATAGATTGTCGGCGCATTATGGCTACCGAGGAGCCTCGCGGAGTGATACGTACTGTGCATCAACGTAATATTAGCGTATTGTGTGTGTATAAGGACCATAAATAGCACCTGTAAGAGACGTACGTGGTTATGAAGTGGATTTCAAACTCCAGGCTGTCAGTCACGCAGTAAAACTTGGAAATAGAGCTGCTGTGAAATCTGTCTGTCTTTGTTATTACGCTCAGCGTCTTTTAGTTTATATTTTGACTGCACAATTGTGAGCTCTTTGTTATGCACAAAAACAACATTGTTTTATTTTATTCATGGAGCATTATTATTTAATGAATGCTCATAATTTATTTTTGAGTAATTTTTCATGTACATCTGTGCTGTATGTTAATAAAAGTGCCTGTGTGACATCTGGGACACAGCTTTAACTAAGAACTCTCTTTTTGTTCTTACTTTATGGCTTAAAAAAATATCGAGATATATATCTTATATCGCCATCCAGCTAAAAAATATCGAGATATGAATTTTGGGTCATATCGCCCAGCCCTAATTTAGGTCAATCCTGATATTCTCTTAGATTTGTCTTACACATAAAGTTAGGAATCCAACTCAGCTAAATGCATGAAAGCAACATTATGAAACTGGAGTCTAAGCCGCTTGGCAGACTCGAAATACAAGCTCAGATTAGCACATTGTAACTGGTCAGTGTGAATATATGGAACACCTGCCAAGTGAAATCAATATAATAAAACATATAAAATGCATATGTAGTAAAAACACAGAGGCTAATGGAACCATATTTCCCTGTGTTTGGCAGTGCAGAAGGACTAAAAGATTTTAGGAAGAGCTCAAAAGAGAAATGTCAGAAAAATGACTAATGGGGAAAAAATGTTAAGAACTGCTGAAAACAAAAAGCAACGTTCATTTCCTTATTTGTATTCATCCAGTATTTCTGTCAAAGTCACGCAGAACCACTGGAGATGGCAAAAGAGACACATGCAGCTCTGGTGTCACATTTTCAAGACCCCTGCATCAGACCCCAAGTGAGTTCTATTTGAGTTGAATCCAGATGGTAACACATCTAATAATAACAAACAAACCTCAGTCTTTTTAAAAAGTGTTGTTGGGAAGAAAGCTCATGAAGCAAATGTAATGCACTGGATAATATTCAAAACCTTCAGCTGGAAAGAATTGCATACTAGATTACAGTTTTTCTCGATTGCTAAAACACATTTCTTGAAACTACGCCTCATATCCTCACAACTGTAAACACAAATCCATAACATCTCACTCAATTTCCCAAACATCCTATTTCCAGGTCAAAATGAAGCTCTACACCCAAAACTATTCACTCCTGCTGAAAAACCAAACTTTGCCCTCAGACATCAAACACAAGCCCTCAAAAACACACACACCACAACAGAGTTTTGCACACTGGTACAATTAATTCAAAACAATAGTTCCAAAACAAATAGGTTGCTTATGGTTCTCCCCTTCAAAACCCTTGTCACATGATAAACACAAAAGACACAACCAATGTATGTACAGTGGCACATTGTCATTCATGTACTATACAGTACAACACACACCAGAAACATTATCCCACCTCAGCATCTTGTCTTTGGTCTGGGTCAGGCCAGAGAATCTCATCCACATCACAGGCTATATTGGCCCCAGCCAGGCAGCGGGGGTAAAATCCTCTTGCATGCCTGATCCACCCCTGGCATGCATCTACTGATATGTCTAGGCAGGCCTCTTCCATGGCCTGAAGGAGGTGAACACGGACATAAGGTTCTCGGTCATACACTTTCCACCGCCATGCCGAAAATAACTCCTCTATCGGGTTTAGAAAGGGAGAGTATGCAGGCAGAAAGATATTAGAAAACCTTGGGTTATTGGTAAACCAGTCACGAACCAGAGCAGCGCGATGGAAGCTGACGTTATCCCACACAACAACGTAGTGAGGCTGCTCTGGCTGTGCTGGTTCCCTGTAGTCCAGCTGGAACATATGTTGTCTTAAACCATCAAGAAAAGCAAGGAGAAGCATAGTGTTATAGGGTCCTAGTACGGCATGGCGGTGGAGTACCCCTCGTTGGCTGATGGCTGCGCACATAGTGACATTCCCCCCACGCTGACCAGGGACATTTACAATAGCCCGATGGCCAATTATGTTCCTCCCCCTTTTCCTTCTTTTGGTCAGGTTAAAACCTGCCTCATCCACAAAGATTATTTCATGGGGAACAGGCCGTCCTTCAATCTCAAAGATTCTCTGCAAAACACATAACACAGTAGAGTCAATCGGTACCCTGAACCACAGTTCAAGAGTGCTGAAATGGCAGCATAAACTGCCATGCTGTGATGGTACACAATACTTTATACAGTATCAAAACTCATACCTGAACATATTCCACACGTTGGTTTTTCACTCTGTCAGAGTTTCGTTCGAAAGGGACTCGGTATGCCTGTTTCATCCGGAATTGATTCTTTCGGAGGATGCGGTCAATTGTGGAGAGGCTGATGGCATTTATGCCTCGAAAAAGATGATCATCCTCAATCACTCTCCTTTGAATCTCTTGCAGGCGGATTACATTATTTGCAATTACCATGTTTACAAGTTCCCTCTCTTGCTCCTCCAACAAAAGCCTTAACCTGCCTCCACCAGGTGGTCGTCTCTGTGTCCTACAAAAATAGAAGCACTCATTACTGTAACTGTCACACATTCATTTTACAGGCAAATAATGGAAACATACTCAAGACACATAAGTTCAGTAACTTAAACGTTACTGTACAAAGCAGTCTTACTGCAAGTACACCTACCTGTTTTCCTCCCTGAAGGTTCTGATGATGGAGACAACAGTGAAGCGACTCAAATTCGGTTGTACTCGTTGCCCAGCCTCCCTCATAGTCATCCCATGGACAAGGACATGGTCAACTAAAGTGGCTCGAATTTCATCCGAGACTGACTGTCTTCTTGCCCTTGCTCTTCCCCTTCCTTGTCGCCGTCGTTCTCCACCTCCACCTCCTTCACCACGTCCTCCTCCTCCTCCACCTCTCCCTCCTCCTCCACCACCTTCCTGTTGTCCTAGACCACCTCCTCCTCCTCTTCCACTACGTCCTCCTCTTTCACCATGTCCTCTTCCTCCACCACGTCCTCCTCCTTCACCACGTCCTCCTCCTCCTCCACCACCTTCCTGTTGTCCTAGACCACCTCCTCCTCCTCTTCCACTACGTCCTCCTCTTTCACCATGTCCTCTTCCTCCACCACGTCCTCCTCCTTCACCACGTCCTCCTCCTCCTCCACCACCTTCCTGTTGTCCTAGACCACCTCCTCCTCCTCTTCCACCACGTCCTCCTCTTTCACCACGTCCTCCTCTTTCACCATGTCCTCTTCCTCCACCACGTCCTCCTCCTTCAACACATCCTCTTTCTCCACCACGTCCTCTTCCTTTGCATCTCTTTGGATCCATTGTTTCAAACCTGAATGAGCTGACTTTGGCCCTTTTATCTATCCATCGCAGGTTCTGATTGGTGTGTGCTAAATTTTGACTCCTAGTGTTTCCACCTGGTTAATTGTGTGCTAATTGAGCTCAAGCTATGCTGACTTAAGTTAACATTATTGCATGCTAGTGCTTTCTAAATGACTACATGGTGTAAGCACTGTAAAATGTAGGGATTTGTGTGTAGAGTTTTGCAGTAACAGTTCACCAAATTTGAGTCATGTGTCAAAGCAGGGAATAGTGTTTATAGTTCAGGGAAATGGGTGAGCTTTTTGAACAATAGCGTTACGGTTTTGAAATTTTAGTTTAGAGGCCTGGTTATAGTGTTTAGGCAATCGAGAAAAACTGTAAAAGGCAAACTATTGTAATGTCTTGCTGCACGCTCAATCATCCAGGTAAGCATTTTCAATGGGAGATGGTTTGTAATGTTTGAAATATGTGAAAGATTTAAATCTTGAAGGAAGCCAGTCAGAATGGTTTGTTGTAATCAAGCAGTTATATGCAATTGTGTATCTTTCCCTCTTTTTTACATTCCTCCCACAGACTATAGAAATGTTAACTGGTGATTCTGAAGTGGCCACAGATGAGAGGTTGATAAACTGCTTTAACTGGATAGAATAGAGTGCCTTGTCAACATATTGTTAAAATCTGAACTGTTAAGAGGGCTTTGAGTGGTCAGTAGAAGAAGAAAAGCGCCATATAAATGCAAACGCCACTACACTATCATTAAAAGCTGCACAAATACACACATTAATATGTAATCAAACATATAGACATAGCAAGACTGTAGAACTGCAGAGGGTGGTCATTTTGACCCCATCCTGCAGCACCAGCTGTAATGGCAAAGAGGTATTATCTTGAAGAAGTTAGGTACTTTTAATATTCATCTAATGTCTCGAATTATAATTAAAAGATTTTATAAAATAAGCATTTAGAATTATGCTCTAGGAATTATTTAGATTATTTCATTACATGTTGTAACGTTAAAATATATTTTTGAATTTACTAATGAACAAACGGTACAACAAAACAGCAAAATAGCTCAAACATCTGAATGACTTAATTACTGTTAAGTTAAAAGTGAATTCTGGACTAAAGGTGGTATTTTTTATGCTAAAATAAAGAATAATTTAGAGATAAATGCTCTTACTGCATGTATTCCCTGCATTTAAAACAGACCTCACAGTTTTTGATTTTTTTAAATACAATTTAATACAACAAATTTTAATGAATTAATTATTGCATATAGTTAATAGTAGCAATTATGTGACCTGCATGACTGAAGAGGACACTGAGCAGATGGACGTATGCAGGTAAAACCTTGGGATGTACACCACATGTCACGATGAAACTAAAGAGGTCGTTCATCAGCTTCTGCGGCTAGTTTAAAAGTGTAAAACAAAATAAATGAAAATGTGTTGAGGATGTTGTGTGCTGACAGTCAGCTGTCCTTGTGTGTGATGAGTTCATTGACCCACTTCTGCACCAAGAAATTGTTTCTTGTGTCTGTCTCCTGCTTTGCCTCTTCCGTCTAAGACAGATTTTTTTTGCACCTTTATAACTGAGCCTACATTTCTGTATATGATTGTAATTATGTGTATGTGAGTGCAAGCTATTTTATGAAAAGTCATGAAATATCAGATTATGAGGTTTTCATTTATCAGCCTTATATGATTTATCAAATGCAAGTGGACCAAAATGACCACCTATGGCGGTTCTAGAGCCGCTGAATTAGGGCTGCTCGATTATGGCAAAAATGATAATCACGATTATTTTCACTGAAATTGAGATCTCGATTATTTGACGATATTTATTTAACCCTTTAAGACCTACTATAGAACCAAGTCCGCCAGAGCTTATATTATTTTTTTACATGTTGTAGTGCCATTTGTGGGAGCATTTCAAGTTGCTATACAACTGTTATAGCCCATATTTTAATAATATGTATGCATTAAGTCCATAGTAACTACATTAATTGCAAAAAAGTGCAATAAACTACAAAAAAATTGAAAATTGTTTTTGTTTTTTAACATATATTTCTACTTGGAGAAATTTAAGAGGTTTATCCCTCCAAACTTTAAATACAAAAAAGTTTATTTTGAGTGTCTTCATAGTTTTATTTTGGAGATACAGCAATTTTTATATACTGCAGGAAAAACAAAAACAATCCTATGATGCAAATTTGCAAAGAAAACAGCATGTGCATCAAAATAAACTATTTCCAGCAGTGCAATTCGAGTTCTAAGCATCCCAGAAACTATTCAGAAAAGTCAAACATGACCAGTATAGGCTTTTAAGGCCTACAAGTAAAAAAAACTACATTTTCCGAGAAAATGACATCACTTCCGGTTTCGGGCAGGAAATGGCGGACATGTGATAGTTAGCGGTGATGTCTGTTTCAATGTGCGAAGTGTTACGAACAGCTGATCGGATCGGCAAAGCCTGTTTCTGGAATATTATGTTTTTGTTCCTGCAAGCGCTTTTTATGCAATTTATGTGGAAGGAAACCGTGACCGAGGACAAGCTGATGGCATAAGATGTAAGTTTCATATGCAAAACAAATTATTGCGCTAGCTTACACGGTTCAGGTTCTACAGGGATTTAAAAATAGTTACACAAAACAGAGCGTGCTGCTCTGACCGGCTTTAAAGGGTTAACAATAACAATGTATTGAATAATGACTTTAAAAAATAATATAAAATAGTGTGCAACACCACTGAAGTTTTTTTTACCTCTCTTTTCAACCAACGGCAGTCACTCTCCTCTCCAAATAACTTCTGCTTAGCTTTCCGAGCTTCCCTCGGGTCCTCTTAATCAGCGGTCTCCAACCTTTTTTGCGCCACGGACCGGTTTATGCCCGACAATATTTTCACGGACCGGCCTTTAAGGTGTCGCGGATAAATGAGGGAGGGGCTAATAATCGGCTCAGTCATTTTTAATGATCGTTGAAAGCCCAGATCGTAATCGTGATTAAAATTCGATTAATTGAGCAGCCCTACGCTGAATGACTTACTCAAGGCCTCTGGTGTTAACCTCTCTAACCCGCGACTTCACACAGGCAAGTAAGGTACAGCTAGCTGCCCAACCTGTTGACAATTTAACTAAGAATAATGCTTTCAAAATACTTAAAATACAGTCAGCTCATTACCAAAACACACACACACACAAAAACCACATTCCAACATTCTACAGAGTAATAAGTAAGTTCGTACCTAAAGGGAAGAGCTCAGTAAACATGCTGGGGTACAACATTTCCTCTGTGCCAGCTCACTGAAGAGCCATCTCGCTTCTTTCCTTTGCAGGTTTGATTAATCATTGGCAAGCGCCATCACTCTTTTGCTCTACAAGTGGATCATAGCTTGCGTCCTCTGGCAGGTTGGTCTAGAGTTTGTTTTTTATATGATTGTTTTTGGCATTTTGCTTTTATTGGATAGCAATTGTGAAGACAGACAGGAAAGCAGAATGTCAGAGTGGGGGAGACACGCAGCACAGGGCCGTGGGTCAGACTCGAACCCAGACTGCTTGCTCACGTACTGAGCTAAACCAGCTCCCTGTATAGCCCAATTTTAAGCATTTAAACTTGCTTCACACGACATAATGTTTTTATGAGACTTTTTACATCTACAGTTATAGCCTTCCCCTGTTGACTGTTTTTATTGCTTATTGAAATTAGTGATTAGCTTCCTCATAAAATTAATCTACGACATGAACACATTAACTTTATTTATTAGACAAACATTCACTGATGTGATAAATCACTTCCTGTTTTAACTGCTTTGCAAAAGTTTTTATTTTAGGAAATACTTGAATTTTCTTGGGACATTTAAATATAGCCATTTGAATCCATCCCCTGTGTTGAGTCCACAGTTAGTAATGATTAATAAAACAGACCCGTCTGCCCCCATGACTTATCGTTACTCACATGGTCAGGTGCTCTGTGGATGAAAACCCAAATGGCAAAATCATAGAGCTGGAAAAAATAATCTGAACACATAGACTGACACGACCCAAACATTTCCTCCCTCTTAATTTCAGGTAAAACGAACAAACTTCTGTTGCCTCAAAGGTTTCTTTGTCCTGCAAAGTTGTCTTTATTGTTTTAAGTTCTACATTTACACGTCTGCACCAGTTCACCAGAGAGTGAGGAGTTGTCCTTAGAAGGACAGAAAGGATGTGACATTTGGTTCTTTGAGCAAATCTGTGGGAACTGTCCCACTCAGGAATGTTGGGACCTCATAGCAAAACGCGCGTGCACACACGCACACACATACACATACACACACACACACACTGATCCATTTACTAAATCATTCAAAATATCATCGTTCACATCTTTGAGAACTGACATGTAAAGACATCATTTCTCCAGGTGCAGGAAGACGATCCTTGCCAAAACAGTGAATATTGAATAGAAAAATGGAAAATCAACCACAATAATTTTAAACATTATTATCAGGTCTGATGATTTTCTGCAACCCAAAGAGCAAATAGGCCAGCTTTGATCCAGACTGTGAAGGTATGTCTGACTGGAAGAGCATCAGAGAGCGCTCGTGTCTGTCTACACTTTATACACAGAAGACCACTGCTGTTGCCACAGATGGCCCACAGACCTAGAAAAGGTGACCAAGTGTGTATTTGAGGCATGTTTGGTTCATGTTATGTGTAAATGACATCCACACACTTTTCTGTGGCAGTACTCAGGTGCATATGTTAGTGTATGTATGTGTGTGTGTGCGTACACATAGCTGCAGGCATACATTTTTCAGAAATGAGCTCCACAGAGATTTGGAGGTAATCGTTCATCCATGCATTTCTTTGCAATGAATAAAACACTGCTGGGCCTTGTGTTTTCACCGCATAGTACGAGCCAGAGATGTTAATCAGGGACCAAGACGTGAATCTGCACAGTGTCTGATTTGGACCACTCTGCTGTGTTTACACAGAGGTTTTTTTATTACAACGGAGGAGGAAGTCTTTATCGAATTAATGATATCCTTGTCAGGTTCTTGCAACGATGAAAACAAATCCAGAGAAGAGAGAAGGGAAGCACGGCTGATCTGAATTCTTCTGAACTGATGAAACAAAAACAATGCTGTTACTTAGTTTTTGTTGGCCAGGATGTGCTTGAAATAAACAGCTTCTCCAAAGTGTGGTAGAGAAAATCTGCTTTAAATCTGCTTTAAATGGCCACACGCACAGCAGATGAGATCCATGATAGATAGCACGACTAGAGCTAACAAAATCTGCTTTGTGTTGTGGCAAAATGTAGATGCAAAAGTGACATAAGTAATCATGTAACCTAGACTCCCGTAAAATGTCATGGGCGGAAGTATTGAGCCATCTACACATTACACAGTCAAGGGGTGCTTGGCCATGCCTTGAAGCTCCCAGCACACAGTTTTTGTGCTGATGTCAATGCCAAAACGGAAATAGAACAAAAGGAAACAGAAATAGGAAAAACAAAAGAGGAAATGTTTCTGGGGAGACAATAACTTGACGGACCAGTTGCAGGAACCAAAATATGCTAAGAATTGCGCTGGGAGACACTTAAAAGAAGTGGAGGGTCTATCGGAAAGAAAAGATGTGATGTAAGTGTGTTAGCCTAACTATTAGCCTAAAAATCCATCATCAGTATTATATGAATCATGAGATTAAAACACACTTACCTAGCATATTTTGGTTCCTGCAACTGGTCCGTCGGGTTATTGTCTCCCCAGGAATACTTCCCTTGTGCTTTTGGAAATCTGTTTTTCCTATTTCTGTTTTTGTTTTTCCTATTTCCATTGTGTTTTGTGTGCTTTTGCAGCGTTTTTCTTATTGCTGGTGTTTTCTTAAGTTGCAGTCCGTTTGGCCTCTCAGGGCCACCGTACAAAACAGGTTAACTGAATGTTAGTAACTTTTACTCACTCTATGCCTCATCACTTGATAGCCCCGTACATGGTCTGCCATGGCCTTGCATAGTGATATCACATAAGCCTCAATTATACTCCATTGTGGATACAGACACGGACAGCTGGACCCCCAAAGGCCCAGTAGTCACTGGCTAGGTCTCATTAAGACTGTAATCTCAATGAGACTTTTACCTGGACAAATAGAAAGAATGCAAATTCCTGTTATACTTCTTTGAAGTCCACCACCTATGTTGCATGTATAGTTGGTGCACTGTAATGTAAATGGACTTATTCTTATATAGCGCTTTTCTATGTATTCCAGAGTACTCAAAGCCCTCTATACAACATGCCACATTCACCCAATCACACCCATTCTCACAAGCACTGTCTCTATACTTATTGTTTTCTAACTACAGGGAGTGCAGAATTATTAGGCAAGTTGTATTTTTGAGGGATAATTTTATTATTGAACAACAGCCATGTTCTCAATGAACCCAAAAAACTCATTAATATCAAAGCTGAATGTTTTTGGAAGTAGTTTTTAGTTTGTTTTTAGTTTTAGCTATTTTAGGGGGATATCTGTGTGTGCAGGTGACTATTACTGTGCATAATTATTAGGCAACTTAACAAAAAACAAATATATACCCATTTCAATGATTTATTTTTACCAGTGACACCAATATAACATCTCCACATTCACAAATATACATTTCTGACATTCAAAAACAAAACAAAAACAAATCAGCGACCAATATAGCCACCTTTCTTTGCAAGGACACTCAAAAGCCTGCCATCCATGGATTCTGTCAGTGTTTTGATCTGTTCACCATCAACATTGCGTGCAGCAGCAACCACAGCCTCCCAGACACTGTTCAGAGAGGTGTACTGTTTTCCCTCCTTGTAAATCTTACATTTGATGATGGACCACAGGTTCTCAATGGGGTTCAGATCAGGTGAACAAGGTGGCCATGTCATTAGTTTTTCTTCTTTTATACCCTTTCTTGCCAGCCACGCTGTGGAGTACTTGGACGCGTGTGATGGAGCATTGTCCTGCATGAAAATCATGTTTTTCTTGAAGGATGCAGACTTCTTCCTGTACCACTGCTTGAAGAAGGTGTCTTCCAGAAACTGGCAGTAGGACTGGGAGTTGAGCTTGACTCCATCCTCAACCTGAAAAGGCCCCACAAGCTCATCTTTGATGATACCAGCCCAAACCAATACTCCACCTCCACCTTGCTGGCGTCTGAGTCGGACTGGAGCTCTCTGCCCTTTACCAATCCAGCCACGGGCCCATCCATCTGGCCCATCAAGACTCACTCTCATTTCATCAGTCCATAAAACCTTAGAAAAATCAGTCTTGAGATATTTCTTGGCCCAGTCTTGACGTTTCAGCTTGTGTGTCTTGTTCAGTGGTGGTCGTCTTTCAGCCTTTCTTACCTTGGCCATGTCTCTGAGTATTGCACACCTTGTGCTTTTGGGCACTCCAGTGATGTTGCAGCTCTGAAATATGGCCAAACTGGTGGCAAGTGGCATCTTGGCAGCTGCACGCTTGACTTTTCTCAGTTCATGGGCAGTTATTTTGCGCCTTGGTTTTTCCACACGCTTCTTGCGACCCTGTTGACTATTTTGAATGAAACGCTTGATTGGTCGATGATCACGCTTCAGAAGCTTTGCAGTTTTGAGACTGCTGCATCCCTCTGCAAGATATCTCACTATTTTTGGCTTTTCTGAGCCTGTCAAGTCCTTCTTTTGACCCATTTTGCCAAAGGAAAGGACGTTGCCTAATAATTATGCACACCTGATATAGGGTGTTGATGTCATTAGACCACACCCCTTCTCATTACAGAGATGCACATCACCTAATATGCTTAATTGGTAGTAGGCTTTCGAGCCTATACAGCTTGGAGTAAGACAACATGCATGAACAGGATGATGTGGACAAAATACTCATTTGCCTAATAATTCTGCTCTCCCTGTACATTCACATGCCATTGGATACATCAGAGAGCAACTTGGGGTTAGTATCTTGCCCAAGGATACTTGATATGAAGACCAGAGGAGCCAGGGATCGAACCACCAACCTTCCGATCAGTAGGTGACGTGCTCTACCTCCTGAGCTACAGCCACCCATGTAAGTGTAAAGACGTCCACAAAAAAAATAGGCAGGCAGACGGACGTAGGAGGACAGAAATTTCACAAAATGGCTTGTTGATCTTTAGAACAACCCATTTTCAGAAGTGTTTGTAAAGGCAGACTGCATATCGATTTCATCTACCTCTGGTAATCAGACACCCAATTAAAATATTAAGAGGTTTGGCCCAATAGTTGTGTCTATACGGTGTATCTGTCTGTACTATGACTTCCAAGTGACTGTGCCACAAATTCAAATGCCAGTCCTAATTTACTCCAGTTCATTTACGCTTCAAGCTTATCTCGTTTTGCAGCTCTGGACCACTTCCAGTAGGCTGCCTGTTTTATATCGCTGCACATACTCATCGCAGAGAGCAAATATCCACCTGTCTGTCTTACTAGCCCAACTTTCATCTCAATAATTATCACTGGTAATGAGATCTGGCTCAACATCTACAACCCTAAGACAAATCAAGAGTTTTCAGTCACAATGTCAAAGAACAATACAGCGCATCAGGTAACAGGTAAGTTTGTGAAACACTGAGGTACACGAAATTCCCTGCAAATCACCTGATCTGTAGCGAATTCCAGCAAGCGTCATGTGTGCAAATGCTGAGAACAGGACGTTTAAGAAGCGTGATGAAAGTGACTCTGCCAAGATTAAAGGCTAATTTAAAGCAGGTAATGCTTTTTGATTATTTTTTTTTTCATGTGTGGAGTCACTGAACTTTATGATCAGGAAAAGAGATTGTTATAATAATTTATTCATACAGGAATAATGTTTGGCTTCTGGGTCTCTTTAACTCCCCGTAAAGTAAGATCACCAAAATTGAAATGCAGTATTTAAAAGATGTGACAGTGATTAAAAAAAAAAAAAAATTGCTTTGGTAAGCTTGTATTTCCAACAAGCTTGTACCAGCTTGTTGGAAATAATAAAATAAAATAAAGTTAAAACAAACTAAAGTAGCCCTGGATAGTTTACAGTGATTTAAAAACCATGTCTGAGTAAAGCCTGCGTTTCACAAAGTCTTGTGTGAACATTTTGCCCTTGTTCTGAGTAAACAAGAGAAATTTAATTTACCACTGAGAGATTAATAACCCAGCACAATTTATTCACAGCTTGTTTGTGTATCTTGCTCAAGCTACAGGTGTTCCCACTGGACTTAAATAAACATCGAGCCTTCCAGCCTACATAAACTCTCCAACTCTCCCCAAAACCTCTTTATTGCTTACCTAACCCTCTATAAAAATCTTTCTCCCTTCATACACGTGTCAGTCCTCTCTGCCTCGATTGCATCTTATTCTCCTCAAAGCTGTATGTCAAGTCTGCAATATCTGTCCAGGTCTAAACCTCCCTTTTTCCTTGCAACATGGCTGTTGACCTCAAGATGCCTTCTTTGAGGAGGAGCTGTATGAGTGCATGTGACCTCACAGCAGGCCCCCTTAACTCTCACTGTAATGCCTCGCCTAAAGCAAGGTGAAGGAGCGTGAACACACACACACACTTTCCAGTGATCAAACACACACAATTACATAAGCACACCATGTGACCAGTCCAAGTGGCCTGCCAACACCATTAGACTTCAGCGCACGTCCTGAGGCTGTTCCAGATGTAAAAGACAGAAATACGTGTGAGTCAGGGGTGTAGCGGAGTGTGTCTGGGTAAATGATGGCCACTGAAACAAACTCACTTCTTTTCAAAGACCCGGACACACCTAATAAAGTTGTTGCTAGACCTTGCGGAGTGAAGGCCAACCTTTACGTCTTATATGTCCCGCAGATCTCGCCAACTTAATTCCAAATAGGCTCGATCACAGTTCAGTACAGTCCAGATCACCTCATCCAGCAAAGGTTAGTACACAAACTTGCCTGTTACCTTTTTACTCACATTTCACACCCTGTTATTGTAACGGTATAAAATAAGACTAAACGGTCACTCACTTTAAAATGCTTTGTCTTTACTTGAGGAATTAGCTAATGGTATCCCATTGCTTCAGATATGTAGATGTAGCTTTCTGACACTGCCTCATGAATTGCTTTAATTAAACCTAACCAGTTTACAATATGGGCCTTGAGGGCAACAAGAGAACAAAAATAAGTAGGGTCATTAAAGATGCAGTGCAATGAAAGAACACAAGTGGCTCTGTTTCTCAAAGTTTATTTCAGCTATTTTTTTTTTAAATTAAGCTAAAATATCTTATAGACTCATTAGACTGTAACAGTCTAATCTTATATGAGTAATAATAGAAATATTTATAAATAACAGTTATTTTTGATCATAATAAAAAACAGCAGTCATGTGTCACACCACGACTTACACTTTATGAGATGTCACCAGAGGCAAAATGTAGAACAATTCAAATCAATTTGATTTTGTCCTGCTGCGTGCATGCCCATGCTGCAATATTGTTTGGTGTGTTTGTGCTGTTGCTAACTAATGCACTGAGTCACACTGTGAAAAAAGAAAAAAATGAGGGCGGTAGATGTTGTTTATATAAATAAAGAGAAGATAAATATTCTGAGTCAATCCACAGAATATTTTCCCCAAAACCTCAGGAATAATCAAGACGGGATTGTTTCAAATGTGAAACAAGTTATTAGTCAGTAGTCAGTATTAGGTTTAGAGGGAAGTTACTTCTCATTCAGAGTCAGGAAAGCTAGGGTAACTTTGCTCCTTTAATCATTTTAAAAGAAATGCTTTTAGTATTTATTTAGGTTCTGATTGTCTAATATGAAAAAGTATTTAAGTCTGACAAATATGCAAAAAAAGTGTATTATTACACCCATTGACCAGAGACTGCTATGCAAGATTTTGCAGTAAACTTGGCTTCATAAGTTAATTATAGACAAATTATAGAACTCATACTAATAATGAGTAAACATATTAATATTTTATTAATTGGACCAATAGTATTAACATAAATGTCAGTCTGGAGGCTGATTTTGATGTTGCAAATGCAGCAGATTAAAAAAAAATGCTTTACTCTGATTTCTCAGTTGCATTTATTTCATTGTTACCTACCCAGCTCAATGTTGGACTCTGATACGTACTAATTACTTTTTTTTTCCCTTCAAACAGCTGCAGTTTCTGCAGTATGTTCAAATAACTTCTAACAGACAACAAAGTCTTTGATTAGCCAACCTTGGGCATTGGTCTGCAGCTGGCTGAAGGTCGACTGTGTTACTTCCTCTGCTGAGAAAGACGTTGGAATATGATTAAGAGCACCAGAACAGCTGTGGAGTGGACACTGTGGTGAGTGCATTTCATCATCTTTCAAGGCCCAGAGTAAAGGGGAGAGCTGGTTCATCCCCATATGCGGTGGACATTAACAGAAAGGCTACAATGGTAGCATCAACATAACCCTGTAAAATATATAAAAGATGGATGTACATGTCGCTTCAGGGTCCCTCACACTAGTGATGGGATTTCCGGCTCTTTTTAGAGATCCGGCTCTTTCGGTTCGGCTCACTAAAAAGAGCCGGCTCTTTCGACTCCGAACTGGCTCTTCAGGTTGTTTTGTTGCTTTAATTAATTTATTATTAACAATAATATAAAATTATGCACAAAAGGAATTACTAACATAAAAACAAGTGGTTTTATTTATATATGTTTATATATAAATATATGCGGTGGCCCCTAGAGACAAAACACGTACAAACTCCAAAACACATTTCTAGCATGAACTGAACTTCCAAAGCAGAGCTACTAGATCACTTAAATTACACAACTGAAAGCATGTGTGTATTGTTTGTGTATTTATACACAGGCACTCATATATATATTCAAATAATTTTAAAAAAAAGTTCATTTACCTGTTATTACCACACACCAAATCCGGTCGTTGGTACTTGCTGGCTTGTGTAGCCACAAGATAACAAAGGCTCAACACTGCGCCCAGCATCCTGGAGCACTTCTGTTGTCTTTTGTACGTGTTTTGAGTTTTTATATGCTTCTGAGTTTTTACGTGCTTCGGAGTTTGTACGTGTTTTTACGTGTTTTGGAGTTTGTACATGCTTCAGAGTTCGTACGTGATTTGAAGTTTGTATGTGCTTTGACTCTAGGGGCCACCGTAAATATACTTTTATTTATTCACTCCACATAAAATGTAATAAATAAATCATATAATACAAAAATCAACTATTCACATTTCAAGTTTTAACTATTTAAATTTTCAGCTTTTTCCTTTCACAAATTTAAAATGAAAAGAACACAAAACACTGCAAACCACAACACAATTAAATATAAATTATAATATGAAAACTAAAAGAACATGCATATTCTCTGTCATATGGACCTGCATGAATAAACTTTCTCAATCCTTTATCATCTGCAACCGAAAATAGTTGTGGATGATTACTATACCTTTCTAATGTTGTTGTCCCTGCCTCTCTTTCTCTCTCTCTGGCTCTGTTCCTGCGCTACTGAGTGTAACTACCGCCCCTCCCCCCTCTGCCCAGCGTAAAGCACAAGGCTCGCGTGCAGAGTGAAGCGGAAAAAAAGTGCGAGAGAGAGGCTGAGAGAAAGAAAAAAAAAAAACCCCACGTGACGGCTCACGATAAGGAGCCGGCTCGCGTCGTTCACGTCAAAGAGTCGGCTCTAAGAGCCATTTCGTTCGCGAACGACCCATCACTACCTCACACCACCATTTTTGGTAATGACTAGCAGGGAGCAACGCATGTGGTTACAAAAGGAAGTTTAGTGGTATAGAGGTCATTGTGAAAATGATTACTGCTATGTAGCAACGCTGTCAACAGTTTGTGGCTTCACAAATTTATTTTGTTGTAATTTTAATGTGTTTTTCTGAAACAGGTCTCTCTTGTAAATAAGACATCGGGTCTCAATGGGACTACCTGTATAAATAAAGGTTAAAATATAAATAAATACAAATTTTAACGCTATGTTTTTCATAGCGTTTGCATGTGATTCTTCCTGCCTGGAAATACCAAGTTTTGAGTGAATTCTGATAAAACTTTTTAGGTATGACCTTTTGTTCAAGGTCAACAGACTGATCTGAAGGTCAAAGTAATAATAATGTGTTACAATACATTTTTAGACTGACAAGAACATGTTGGCATGGGATGCTTTTTGATTAGTTTATTAACTTTATTATAAATTTGTTATGAACAAGACAGTAACAGGTTATAACCATTTAAATGCAGAACAATTTGAATGCATGAACAGTTATCCTAAATATATTTTGCTTTTCTGGAAAATAAAAGAAACATGTTTTAAAAATTGTTCCTTTCCCTTGATATTTATCACCAAACATTTAAACTGATTTTACTAAACAATGAAACTAATGCTAGATATTCAAAAATAATTTAAAAAAATAATTGTAGTCAAAATTATGTTAAGTAGGTTAAAATGGGTTTCAACATGGCAAATAACAAAAGCCTGCATTTTGCACTCGTTTTTTAAGTGCATTTCAAAAATCAATCAATCAATCAAAATGTATTTATATAGCACATTTTAAAGACCGAAGTACACCAAAGTGCTTTCCAGTAAAATCATGATACAGATAAAAAATCACAATATAAAATATAAATTACAGATATAAATAAAATATAAAATAATTACATAATCTAAATGCAAAGCAAGCTGTAAATTACCCTAATTAGCCTTGAATGCCAGGTTAAACAAATATGTTTTTAGGCGTGATTTAAAAGACTGAATGGAATCTGATGCGCGAATATGAAGAGGAAGAGTATTCCATAACCTGGGTGCGGCAACGGCAAAGGCACGGTCTCCTCTGGCCTTCAGCCGAGACCTAGGTTACACTAAGAGCAGTTGGCCCGATGATCTTAGTGCTCTCTGAGGGCTATACGGACAGAGGAGATCAGCTAGGTAGTCAGGTGCCATATTGTTTAGGATTTTATAAGTAAACAATAAAATTTTAAAATCAATTCGGTATTTAATAGGAAGCCAATGTAAATGATAGAATCATACTTTCTAGTGCCGGTCAAGAGACGTGCTGTGGCATTTTGGACCAGCTGCAAACGCTGAAGAAGAGAAGATTGTAGGTCCAAGTAGAGAGAATTACAATAATCCAGTCTTGAAGTGATGAAAGCATGAATGAGTTTCTCCAGATCTTTGCGTGGTATATAAGGTTTAGCCTTAGAAATTAGGCGTAGTTGGTGAAAGCTGGTTTTTACCACAGTAGAGACCTGTTTATCTAGTTTGAAGGCACTATCCATGAAAACTCCAAGATTCCTAGCAGCATCAGTGAGGTGGTTAGCAACAGGCCCGAATGTGCCAGTCAGTTGTCCCAGAGGCATATTTCTATCAAAAACGATCATTTCTGTCTTCTTTTCATTTAAAGTAAGAAAGTTACATGATAACCAGTCTTTGACATCCCTCAGACAATCAAACAGAGGATGTAGTGAAGATGAAACATCCCCAGTCAGGTGGAGGTAGATTTGAATATCATCAGCATAGCAGTGAAAAAAGGCATTATGTTTTTCAAAAATTGAGCCCAAGGGCAGCATGTACAGAGAAAACAACACAGGACCCAATACCGAGCCCTGGGGCACACCACAGCGAAAAAGGACAGAAGAGGAGGAATATTTTCCCATCATGACAGAGAACGACCTCTCAGAGAAATATGATTTAAACCATGATAGAACATTTCCTTTAAGGCCTACTACTTGTTCCAACCTTGCCAAAAGGATATCATGGTCAACCGTGTCAAAGGCTGAAGTCAAATCCAATAGAACTAAGACCACAGAGCGCCCAGAGTCGGCGATTAGAAGAAGGTCATTGAGAACTCCTAGTAGGGCAGTTTCGGTGCTGTGACGCGGTCTAAATCCAGACTGGAATTTATCACTTATACCATTTCTCTCTAAGTGGGCCTGTAGTTGCTGAAGCACTATTTTCTCTAAAATTTTTGACATGAAAGGGAGTTTACAAATTGGCCTGTAATTTGCTAGAGTGTTACAATCAAGGCTGCCTTTCTTGATAACAGGTTGCACGACTGCATGTTTAAAGACAGCCGGAACATAGCCAGATGACAGTGATGAGTTCATTAAAAATAAGATACAGGACCCGATTGTATTCAATGCATCCTTAATGATACGAGAAGGAACAATGTCATGCAGAGAATTTGAGCTTCTCAGGTTATTAATTATTTCCTTTAAAGTCGAGAATGACACAGGTTCAAACTGTTGGAAAACCGTTGAACATTCAGAAACTGGGGCTTGATTTACTACCGGAGAATGTGGGGCCCTTAACAGATTTTATCTATGAAATAATTTAGAACTTTTTCGCAGAGGGCCGGGGAGGCACCCATCGAAACATCAGAGCAGGGATTAACCACTGAGTTAAAGATTTTGAACAGAACTCGAGGATTGTGACTATTAGTCGCAATAATGTTCGACAAAAAAGAAGTTTTTGCCATTTTGGCAGCCTTCTGAAATTTAGACCGGCTCATATGCAGGATGTCAAGGGACACCTGAAGTTGATCTTTTTTCCATCTCCTCTCAGCTCGACGACATTCACGTCTAAGAGCGAGGGTGGATTCATTTAGCCAGAGTTGGCGAGAGGTTTTACGGCGTTTAGTCTTTACTGGAGCCACAGTGTCCAAAATAGAAGAACATGTAGAAATAAAAGAGTTGACTACGCCATCAACCGAGAGAGGTGCATTACTGATGTCATCGTAACAGGCAGAGTCAGCAAAGGCCGCAGAGAAAAGGGCAACAGCCTCAGAATTAATCAGACGCGATAGGCTCAGTGGACCCTCAGAGTTCAGTTCCATATTGCATAACTGAACATCAAATGTAACTGGGAAATGGTCCGAAATCCCAGCATCATTAATGTCCGTGATGCAAATATCCAGTCCATATGACAATACCAAGTCCAGCATATGCCCTTTAGTGTGGGTTGATTTTCTCATCCACTGAGTGATATTAAAAGAGTCAAAAAGTGAATATATAGAAAATATAATAATCTTCTACTAAAAGTAACTGATGCCTTGGCAGAAGTTTGTGTTCTCAAAGTGCTTCTTGTTAAGATTTGTTTTTTACAGAGTTTGTTAGCACGACACAGCTACATTAAGTTACCGAAACTCCAACATTTTTATTCAAGCCTCCAAAAATAACTCTATTTTTAATTTCTGCGATTCATTTATTCCAATCAGTTTACTTTTTCTGTGCTGAGTTGCTGCAGACACAGTAAATAATATTTGGAGAGATAACAGATGTTTCTGGAGAGATGTGAGGGGGATGCTTAGCCACACTGTGCACGTTGCTGATTACACAACACATTCTCTTATAACGTGCTATGAGGCTATTTTGGTTTCTTTGGTGACAAAGGTCCTGTTTCAGAGACCTACAGTGTCTAATTTAAAATATCCATTAGCAGTTGTTGTAGGCTGGTTAGGACAATATTGTGGTTTAAGTAAAAAAAAAATGCACTGTATGTTAAAAAAATGATGAGTTGAGAGACAGACCTTCATGCAAGTAGTTTAAACCATTGTGATGTGGGCTGTGAAACAGAGAGTGCAACTCGATATAACGGCACTTTCTGGAACTTTCTGCAAGGTGAAAATGTGCTGCAACTGCTGCTGTGATGACAGTGAACTCAAAACTCTCCCAGGACAGCCACTCGGACGGTTTAGGAGTCCTCCGTGGGAAGTTTTATGGACTTTGTGGGTCGTTGCTTCATAGACAGTGGACGGGCATGAATCTCCCGTCTGTGGTTGCAGTGTAGATCAGCGCTGCGTCAGGATCCCTGTGAAGGTTGGTTAAGACTCTGAGTTATGGCTCTGGAGAAGTGTTCTCCTGCAGGCGGCGCTTTATGGGGTCACCAACTATGCCACGGTACTCAGCATACCTGGACACTCACACACATACAGATGTGTCTATCCTGAAGGCATCAGGGGCTCCTTCGGTGATTCAAACCAGATGATTAATGGACTAATTATCATGCTCTTTCCCCACTAGACACATGCACAAATACTCACACACACCCTCCATCACCCTCTGTTTGACCCTCTCTTTTTGGTTCACATCCTCTTACTTTATCCTGCTTTTCACCCACTCAGCTCTTCTATACAAAGTGCCCCCTCCACCACACACACATCCCACCCTGCCCTTTTGCCCTTACTTACAGTCTTCTGCTTGTAATTCAGAGCTAATTAGCTCATTTCAAATCAGAACAAGATCTGTAGAGCTCACTTTAAAAAATCTGTGGCACCAGTCATTCATCGCTTTTACATCACTGGAGCAATGTGCAGAGTCTTTACTAACAACAAGCATGTTAAAGAAATCACAGCTGATGACTATTGGCAAGAGTGGCCAGGGCTGGATGACAGTGCTTCACAGTGACATGGAAAAACAATACTGGAGGGTTTTCCCTCCACACAACTGCTGTCAAGTAAGCTCAGAGACAGACAGAGAAACTGATGTAAAAAAGGAGAAAAAAAAGGGAAGAAAGTTTGAGACTGGGTCAACTCTGCGCACCCTTGTCATATGTCATTAGTGTACCAGTTTCCCCACTGTAGCCTCGTCTGACAAACAAAAAACATCACATGCGGGGCTTATACGACCCCGAGGGCCACAGAGCGCACGTCAAGCAACAAGCCGACACAGGAATAAAACGAATGTGTATTGCAGGTTGTCAGTTTATTGTGGCAGACTGTCTCTCCACACTTCAACAATGACACACTCAAGAGACTGCCTGAGTGTCTGAGTTAACCCACATCTACAACCTTCCTCCACAAAGGTTAGTTAGTATTTTCTTTCTTCAGATTGAAAAAAGGTCTTAATGACTTGTGCGTAGGATGAAAAAGTTTGACATTTTGTCTAAATTACTTTTGTCTGATGAAAGTCTGAGGACAGAAACGCTGCTAATAACGGGAGATAGCGAGAGATGTCAAGTATTAAAGAATAAAAAGTTGACAAGCAATTAAGGTTGAATATTTCCAGAAGAAATTTTACCAATTATGATCAAAGTTTGAACTCGTAATATTTTGACATTTTTCTTGAAACCCCACATTGCTAGATATTAAAAATAATCATCAGAGATACAGTCAGGTCCATAAGTCCTTAAACACCGACACGTGTCTTTTTCTGTGTGGGATTTTAAATCAGACAGTCAATATGTGATTGAAATGTAAACTTTCAGCTTTTATTCAAGAGGTTCAACAAAAGTATTGCAAAAACAGTTTAGTTTATTTTTATACAAGTTCCTCAATTTTCAGAGGCAAGTAATTCATTTTAAATATAAGGATTGCACATGACAGCATATAGTCTTGAACCTGTGGTCATCACCACGTTCTGTGTTTCCTCCCTTGTGATGCTCTGCCAGGCCTTCACTGCAGATGCTTTTGGTTGCTGCCTGTTGCTCTGCATTCAGTTTTGTATTTTAATAAGTGAAAAGCACGCTCCGTTGGGTTGAGATCAGGTAAATGATCAGGCGATTGGAGAATATCCCGTTCATGATGCGGTATGCCTTGAATCAGGAGATGTTCTTTTTCTTCTCCGTACTTTTCCCATCATTCTGGTACGAGTTAATCTTAAGCTCTTCTGCCAAAGTAATTTTTTTCAGAACTGCGCTGGCTAAAGCAATCATTAATTTAAAGAACGTACCAGATCATCAGTTTGTCCACTACTGAAGTTTTTGGTATGTTTCTGATAGTTTTGGGGTTTTTTTCTTTTCTGCCTCCTTCACATGCATCAGCATCTGTTTGGACCTCATATTGAGAATTCCTAAACAGCTAATGCAACACTTTTATTAAACCGCTTGCATTAAAGCTGAAAGTTTCCACTTCAGTCACTTCTTGACTGTTTGACTTAAAATCCACTGTGGTTGTGTGGCCTACGTAGGCAAAACTACAAAAATGTGTCCAAAATCCTAACTGGACCTAACTGTATGTATGGCTGAATTAAAGTGGCCTGTTCAGAGGCACGAACACTTTTAACTTTATCCGTTTTCAATTTTTTTCTTTGTTTGAAATATTATTTTGCTTTCTGTTACGGTGTTACCTGTTTATTTCAGTTTCAGCTGCATACTTACTGACTTGGCTTTATTTCTCATGAAGAATATTTCACTCTAAATAAACGCTTGACTGATTTTAGGTCATGTTCAATATACTCTATAGATGCTATATCTCTGAACTAAAAAGAAAAAGAAAGAAAACACAAAGAAAGCAATTTAACATGATAGGTGTGCATGGGAAAGTAACTCAGTGGATTGTTTTTAACCTGCAAACATTTCCTGGAGATTTAACACTGTATGAATAAAGTAATAAAACTTTCTGTGCTGCATTTTATCTTTGTCACAGTTGTGAGACTGAGTCTGGTTTCGTTCACAAGAGGGGTTTTTTTTGGTCCTTTGCTGGGGAGAGTCTTTGGGCCCTGATGGCACTAATAGTTTTTCCCCTGAGTCAGACCCCATGTGTGTGTCCCTCAAGGCTGTTTGTTAACAAAAGCCATTCTGACAGTCTCTGCTCCCCTATATTAATACACACAGCCATGCACACATGCATAACTGTGTCATCTGTTGGCGTGTATGAGGCACATTTCAGCAATGTGGCACTGAAAACACAGAGACTGTGTTTATGTGAGACAATGTGTGTGGGGTACCCTTGTGAGCAGTTTAGCAGTGCTAAGTAGTATTTGTAAGTGTTAATAGACCGCTGGCTTCAAAGCACAACGGCACTAATTCTACAAGTTTTTACAGAACATCCTTGTTCCAAAACAAGTTCCCTAATTAGGTGTTTGGATGATGATGAGAGAAACACTGTCCAACACATCGGTACAAAAGGTCAACAGATTGTTATTACTGCAGTGGGTGATCAGGCACTTTTTCAAGTTTCCTGTGATTAGTAGCAATGTCTAGTTTTAACTTACCTTTGATGGTATTTTCACATCATCTAGGAAGTTTGGGATACGTCCTGTGTAGTCCTCTGCTGGGAAACTGAATGCCAACTTTTACTTCACAAAGAAAGCCTCTGAATGACTCTGTGTATTGACTGCCACGTCATCAGAAGTGGATCTATTAGTGAAAGTGATTTTGTTTCCAGCAGCATGAAAAGATTTGGCTAACTGCTTAGCTAACTGATGCTCTCTAGGTGGTGGTCACACAGAATAAATTGGTTCAGTACTAACTGTGGTGTTACTGTGAAATATAATATTGGGTGCTCTAAATGTGGCAACCTTACAGACACAAAGTCAGCATCACAAATAGCAAGGCGGGCCACTGCCAGACATCATCAATCCAATTTTCCATAGCTCTCTCGCTGTCCACAAACAGCTGTAAACCCTGTCGCTCAGATTTGGAATGCTGGAGTCATTTCTGATCTGGATATGTCCTTCAACACGCACATTAAACAGATATGTGGGACTGCTTTCTTTTATCTCTTCAACATTCCTAAAATTAGAAACATCCTGTCTCAGAAAGATGCCGAAAAATAGACCATGCATTTGTTACTTCTGTTTTATTGGAATTCTTCATTATTGGCTGTTCTAAAAGCTCTCTGAACACCTTCAGTCGATCCAAAAAATTCTGCAGCGAGAGTACCAGAAGACAATAAAAAGACAGACTATATTTCTCCCATATTAGCTTCTCGTCATCGCCTCCCTTTTAAATCCCTTACTTGTGGTTCCTAGAGTTTTTACAAGTAGAATGGGAGGCAGACCTTTCCTGTGGAACCAACTCCCAGTTTGGATTTGGGAGACAAGCACCTTCTCTTCCTTTAAAGAATGGAATCAAAGTTGTCTTGTCTTTCATCTTAGGGTTTTTGCCTTTAATGTAAAGCACCTTGAGGGAACTGTTGTTATGATTTGACGCTATATAAAGAAAATGTCACGGAGGAGCAGGGAGGACTCGGCGCAGACTGAAATCTCAGAAAAACAGGTTTATTTACACACTCCAGGTGCACTATATACAGGTGAAGGAGAAGGGGGCCAGGGTTCCCAGGGGTGCAGAGCGGGGTCGGGAAAAGCGTCCAGAGTCTCCAAACCAAACACGAGAAATCTGCATACAGAGAACAAGGGTTAGCACGGAACTTTCACGGACAGAGCTCAAAACTAAAGGCTAAAGTAGCACTGACGAGCGTTATTCAATAGTCCAGCGGCGAGGTGCTCTCAGTCACTGCCTTAAGTAGCGGGAGCAAACAAGGTGAGGAGCCACAGGTGATTGCCTACAGGTGGTGGAGGCCGGGAGCTCACAATGAGCTCCGCCCAGGCAGCGAGCAGAGAGAGAGGAGAGAGAGAAAAGACAAAACATAACATGTAGCCACACAGGGCCAGCCGAGCAGGCACGGGGACCATGACAGTACCCCCCCCTCAACGGGAGCCTCCCGGCGACCCACCAGGCTTACCCGGATACCGACGATGGAAGTCCCGGATCAACTCCTTGGCCAGGACAGCCGACCGGGGCACCCAGGATCGTTCCTCCGGCCCGTAGCCCTCCCAATCCACCAGGTACTGGAAACCCCGTCCCCGGCGCCGAGAGTCCATAATACGAGTGATGGCATACACCTCCTGACCATCCACAAGCTGGGCGGGCGGAGGGGCCCTAAGAGGGGGGCACAGCGGGCTGGAGAGCACGGGCTTGACCTGAGAGACGTGGAAGACGTTGTGTATGCGCATATTGCGCGGTAGCTTCAGGCGAACAGACACCGGGTTGACAACAGAGTCAATTTCAAAAGGCCCAAGGAAGGTGGGTGCCAGTTTCTTAGACTCAGCGCGAATAGGCACAAAGCGAGTGGACAGCCATACCTTCTGACCCGCGGCGTATGCAGGGGCAGGGGTCCGACGGCGATCAGCGAGGGCCTTGTTTCGCTCCTTAGTTCGGAGCAGGGCCGCTCTGGTAGTACGCCAGGCCCGACGGCACCTTCGGAGGTGGTGTTGCAGAGAGGGGACCGCATGCTCGCCTTCAAGAGCAGGAAACAGCGGCGGTTGGTACCCCAGAGAAGCCTCGAACGGCGACATTCCCGTGGCGGACGACGTGAGGCTGTTATGAGCGTACTCAATCCACGGTAACTGGTCGGTCCAGGTGCCTTGATTGTGGGAGACAACACAGCGAAGGGCAGCTTCCAGCTCCTGGTTGGCACGCTCCGTCTGTCCGTTGGTCTGAGGGTGAAAACCAGATGAAAGACTAACCTTTGCGCCCAGGGTCGTGCAGAACTCTTTCCAAACCCGCGAGGTGAACTGAGGGCCTCTGTCGGACACGATGTCGTCAGGGATGCCGTGCAGCCTAAACACATGTGCCGTGAGCAGTTGAGCAGTCTCCAGTGCGGTCGGGAGCTTTGTGAGGGCAACAAAATGTGCAGCCTTAGAAAAACGGTCCACAATGGTTAGTATTACTGTGTTACCTGAAGAGGACGGCAGCCCCGTGACGAAGTCCAGGGCGATGTGGGACCAGGGCCGGCCAGGAGTGGGGAGAGGCTGGAGCAACCCGGACGGCGGTTGGTTGGGACGCTTGTTTTGAGCGCACGTGGGACAGGCGGTCACATAGTCTCTAGTGTCTTTTATCAGGGAGGGCCACCAGAAGTAACGTTGCAAGAAGGAGATCGTGCGATGAAGTCCAGGGTGGCAGGAAAAGCGGGCGGTGTGACCCCACTGGAGAACACGTGACCTGACGGACGTGGGAACATAAAGCCGCCCTGGTGGGCCCGTCCCTGGGTCGGGTTCGGTGACTTGCGCCTCGAGGATTTGGGATTCAATCGCCCAAGTGACTGCTCCGAACACGCAGGAGGAGGGGAGGATGGGCTCAGGGTCAGGGTCTTTCTCCGTAACGGTGAACAGCCGGGAAAGGGCGTCAGGTTTTACGTTTCGTGACCCGGGCCTGTAGGTGAGAGAAAAGTCAAACCGTGAGAAAAACAGAGCCCACCTGGCCTGCCGGGAGTTGAGACGCTTCGCTGACCGGATGTACTCCAGGTTTTTGTGGTCTGTCCATACAATAAAGGGATGCTCAGCGCCCTCTAGCCAGTGCCTCCATTCCTCTAGTGAGAGTTTCGGAGGTCCGGATCGCCATCGCCTGAGTGGCCGCCGTTGCCTTCCGCACGGCCGGCCCCCGGACCGCCATCGCCTGAGTGGCCGCCGTTGCCTTCCACACGGCCGGCCCCCGGACCGCCGACGCCTGAGTGGCCGCCGTTGCCTTCCGCACGGCCGGCCCCCCGAACTGTGTCCACGTCGCCGCCGTTGCTGTCCGCACGGTCGGCCCCCCGAACTGTGTCCACGTCGCCGCCGTTGCCGTCCGCACGGTCGGCCCCCGAACTGTTTGGACTCCTGTGCTGTCGGCCCCCCGGCCGGCCCCCCGAACTGTTTTGGACTCCTGTGCTGTCGGCCCCCCAGCCGGCCCCCTGAACTGTTTTGGACTCCTGTGCTGTCGGCCCCCTGAGCTCTTCTGTTTTGAACTCTGTTTTTTCCTGTGTTCTGGTGTGCTTCGTTTCTTTTGGTTTTGGACTCGTTTTTTGTTTTTGTCTTTTTGCCTTCTGGTGCTCCGGTTTTGTTTTGCTTCGGGCCCTCCTTCCTGGGCCCCCGCCGCCCGCCCTGGTCGGGTTGTTTTCTGTTTTTTCTGGCTGTTTTGTTTCTTGTTGGGCTGTCTGGGGCCAGCCTTTGAGGGGGGGGTACTGTCATGATCCTGGGTCCTTTTGACCCAGCGTTTTGTGTTTTCTCTTCGCGATTTTGGTTCTGTTCTCTAATTGGTGTTTACCCTGTTCCCCCCCGTGTGTTCCTGTTTTATTGTGAAGGTCTGCGTCTTATGTGAGTGTTTTCAGTTTGCCTCCCTGGTCTCGTCATGTTAATCACTCCCAGCTGTGTCTCCCACCTGTGTGTAATCTCCCTGTGTTCTCTGAGTGTATTTAAGTTGTATTTTCTGTCTTGGTAATCGCTGGTTCGTCTGTGTTGTTTCCCCTTGGTCTCCCTGCGTCTTCCCGTATGTATTTCTCCGGACCTCCCTGCATCCTCATTCTGGTTTGTCTTCTTAGTTTACCCAGTTTAGGTCTCCAGTTTCATGTTTTGTCGCCACCGCTGTTTGTACTTACCCACCACTGTAAATAAACACTCACCTGCACCAGAGCTGCTGCCTTTTTGGTCCTTTCCTACAATCCCACACGGCTTGCCTCGGCAATCCGTGACAATTACGGTGTATTCATATAAATGGCCCACCCTGTAGATGGCTGAACAGAGTTAGTTCATACATGTTCAACTAAGGTCCAAGTTACACAGGTCTAGAGCCTGGATGGCAACTGTATGGCAAATTCTGGTTGCTGAAGAAAAAATGGGTATTTCCTCAATCAGTTGGTGAGTGGTTGTTGGAGGTTGCTATTAGGCTACTTACTGTTGCTAGCAATATTTCTTTAATTGCTAGCAGATTGCTGCATTGGATTGATGGGCGTTTTGCCATTAAAGAGACCACTCATAATATCTTTTTACTGACTTGCAGTGTTACTTCCCTGTAAGAAGAGTAGTGGACCACACCCATGCCATCCATGTATGCCCACATCATAACAAAGTTACCAGACTTTTCCTTACTTGTACAGTTTTCTCGCTTTATCCGCATCTGCACTGCCTGATTTCTGAAGAATATGATGATGGATGTCTCATCTATCAAGTTGGTCTTGTGCCTTATCAATACGTAACACCTCAGTTTTAATCACAAAATGATTTTTTTTTTAATTTTAACACTAATAGCTTTGAAAGTCAAAGACAAACAAGGTAATAATCAGATCAGAAACACTTCTCTGTCTTCTCTGTGATGACAGCAGGAATACAAAAGAAAGACCGCACAGTTCACACGGCAGGACCTGTGTGTATTTTAACCACCAGGCCAACAGGATGCATTTTTTTATTCTCCTTCAGTGCGGACAAGATCTGAGAACCAACTGAAAGCTTGCTGACATGTATGGGACGTGCAAATCAAACCACATGATGACAAGATCACAAAAATTTGGCTCATAAAGGTGAGTTATTCCCACAGTCACAGCTACATGAAATACAGTCACATTAACCCTGATAAATCATGCACCTTAACAGTAAAACATCCAGATTCTCGACCATTTACCAAAACATGATAAAATATAAAATAAAAGGAAACTTAAACTGTGATTAAGAGCAGTGTGTTTAAAAAGCAGAGTTGGGTTTCCTTCCCTGTAGGTTCCAGCCAAGCCAAATGTTGGCCGGGGCCACATAACGTGCTGCACTTCTCTTACTGAAATTGATGCTGACATTTAGGGTTAATACCGCTTGTCACTGTGATTTCTGCAAATATGGCTTCACCACTAAGTGTTCCAGCAGCTGTTTGTGTGCGTGTGTGTGCGTGCATGTGTGTGTCTCTACAGCTTAACCCAGTCATAATGTCCACACCTAGCAAAACTATTCCAGAGTGCTAAATACACAATTATCTGTGTGAAGCCATCCAGAATACAAGAGGAAACACCCACTACCCACACACTGACCCCCACTCAACACCCTATAACCCCCACCCGCTACTCTACCCCTCTAACTCAGCCCTGCAGGCCAGGTCTGTAAGCGCAAGTGTACTCCATCAAGTCAGTGCCAGGATGGGAGGTGAGAAGGCGCTGGGACACTGGAAACCTGCATGGGAAAGTGAAAACGAATCAGCCCTCCTACCCACATACACACACTCAAAAATACACACACTGCTCCGTAGCCATTGTGTGTTAGATGAGAGCGAGCCACCTGGCACCCACACACATGCCATCGCCCAGGTCAGTGGTCAGCTTGGTGACGGCAGACACTGGAGATTAGGGCTGGCCAGATGACGACACCCAGTGAGAAACCCTGTGTGTCTGCCAGGAGAGGGAGTGTTTGTGGGAGCTGATTGCTTGGCTTCTTTCTTTATTAGACATAACAGAGCTCAAAAAACAGCACCCACAAAGAGCACTGTAAAGAATATAAGACGTGAATCTCTTCTTTCCTTCTTGTCTGCTCGTTGGCTGGGGGTTACGGGGAGTCTTTCCTTCCTCGTGACTCACTGATGAGTCTGTTTTTGACGACTAGCTTGCCAGCAGCAAATCTGGGAAATAAGAGCAGGGGTATTCCAGAGTTACGGTTGCACCACCTAGTGATAATTGCAACTTGGAGTGTGATGGTGCTTAATAAACTTTATTTAGGTAAGGAAGTGATATCACGATACTCACTTGATGGCTCACAGGATTTTTTTTCTTTTTGGGAGGATGCATGTGTGTGAGGAGGTCACAGCCTTCTACACCCTTGTTTCCTTCATCCTAAACACACTCATGAAACCACAAGGCTGACTCGATGGAACCAAACTGTCTTTTAGAAATTATATTTATATACTTTTACTGTGGCTTGGCCTCTTATGTTTGCATATATTTGCAGACTGATTTACCTTTCTCTTCATGGAATAATGCGTTGAGGAGGCTGTCAGGGTGGATGGTGGGCTCGAAAAGCTCACATCCTGCCATTGTCTGCTTTAGTTCTAGAAATGAAGCCACTTTGCAAAAGGTCAACATGTCATCCAAACTGAGCATTAAAATGCCCTCCACACTGACACACACACAAATGTATTTTGTGTTTATGTGACGCCCCTGTCGTCAGGGCAACATTTTTTGCCGGTGACTTATAAAACCACAATAAGCAGTCAAGCAAAGTTTATTTATACAGTGCATTTCACAGACAAGAGTCACAAAGTGCCTTACAAAACCCAATAGAATCAAGTTAAAACAATACAAAATGAAAGGAATGAAAAACAAAACAACTCAACAATACTACCCATCATCATGGTCCTGGCAGGGCCTCTGCGTGTTTTTCTTCCCTTCTCTCTCTTTGTTCTTTCTTTCTCCATCTCTTGTTTCTCAGGTGGAGCAGTGTGCTGGCTCCTTAGTTTTGCTTACCTCGGGCTGGCTCTCCAGTTTCCCAGGCTCTGACCTGCATGTCATTAGCTCATTTAGCCTGTAATATTTAAAGACCAACTTGAGCCACCGCACTTAGGAACATTTAAATGTCCGACACCAGCCTGCCCACTCTCCACCTCCCACCTCTATGCTCTCTCCTGATTCCTCTGGTCTACTTGCTTCCCTACCTGCAGTCTGCTACAGTAAAGCAAATAAAAATCCCTGGAAGCACCTCTACCTTACTCACCTGTTCAGCCTTTTTTGTAAATAAGCCGATAAACTGCTTGTAGTCTCCGAGTCCTGTGCTTGAGTCCAAATTTACTGACATTATGACATTTGTATTTGCAAACCTTCAGGCGTGCAGCCAGCACATAAGACAGCTCAGGTGTCACAGCTTTAAAAGGTCAATAATCCCGGGTGCCTGAGTGCATCTGTGGACAGGCAGTTTTGGTAATGTGTTGGGAACATAACTCATTATATCTTGTTTTGCACTGATGTTATATGGATTAAAAGTGAGAGTCATTAGACTGCAAACTAATGCAAACTGCAAACTCTGTGGCCAAATCCAACAAGAGTGAACATAAACAACGAATCAAGAGAAAGAAATCATCGTCGTTGCTGGATCTGGGATGACTGTAGCTCAGGAGGAAGAGCAGGTTGTAAGGTTGGTAGTTCACACTCTGGCTGTTCAAGTCTGCATGCCATGTATCCTTGGGCAAGATACTAACCCTAAGTTGCTCCCCATTGGGTGCATCCAAATGTGTGTGAATGTTAGACAGAAAGCACTAAAGCAAAGAAAATAGTGAACGAGGCATGTTTATATGTTGAGAGTAGTGTTGTGAAGCGCTATATAAGAACCGGCCCGTTTACCATTTTTAGTCATATCAGCTCACTTTGTAACTGTTTAAGTTAAGTAAAAAACTTTTGCAAACACACAAACCGAGGCTGCTGCTGTAGTGGAGTGAAATACCTCCAAACCGTTGGGTTTGCTGCTAGCTGCTGCTGCTTTTCTGTGATGACATAAACACAGGGTCAGACCATGGATTGGCTCACTGTCACCAACATCCAATCCAGCTTTTTGGGTCAAAATCAAACTGATATCCAACTCAAATATCCCTCCTTAATTTGTGGAATCCCATTTTAGGTGTTGATTGCGGCTTTATGACCACCGCCATCATGGTGTCATGGTCCTGGGTCGTTGACCCAGCGTTTTGTGTTTATTGTGATTTGTATTAGTTTAGGGTTGAACCTGTAGTTTGGTGTATTGTCAGCCCTACCTGTGTCTGTCCTTGGTGCTCTGTTCATGTCCCCGTGTTGTAAATCAGTCTGTGTTTCCTGTTTTACTTTGAAGGCTCGTGTTCTGGATTTCCTGTTCTGTTCTGAAGGTCTGTGTCTGTTGTCATGGTGTTCAGCTTGTCTCCTCCGGTCCTCATGTGTATTAGGTTCAGCTGTTCTTCCCTCCTGTGTGTGATTACCTGATTACCTTGTGTGTGTGTATATTTAGTGGGTGTCGGTCTGTGTTGGTTGTCGGCTCGTCTGCATTCATCCGTGTATTTCTGCGTATCTCTGCATTCATCTGCGTTCCATGGTGTCCTGTCTCTGCGTCCCTCTGCCCCGCACCCCCTTTGTATGGTCTCAGGTTTGTCATTTAGTTCCTCCCAGTTTAGGTTTCCGTTTGTAAATTACTCATACCTCGTTGCCTGTTTTTGCCACCACCACCTTTGTAAATAAAACATCACTCGTATCATCAGTTTGCTGCATCTTGGGTCCTCCTTTTCCTCCACACCACACGGCTCCCTTCGCCAGCCGTGACACATGGTTTTTTTTTAAGCCAGAGGTGTTCATATTTCAACAAAATGACATACAAATAAAATAAGAGAATTTAAGGCGCCTCTCACCCCATGATAGCTGGGATAGGCTCCAGCCAGAAAATGGATGGATGGATGGATGGAATTTCACTCACCAAAACAGGAGCACCAACATGTTATAATTAGAGATGGCACAATACCACTTTTCTATGTCCGATACCGACACCGATATCATAAATTTGGATATCGGCCGATACCGATATGAATCCGATATAGTGTGTTTTAATCAACAAAACTGTTTTTTTGCTGCTTTTTGTATAAGTTCATACTCAAGTTAAAAAAAAACAAAAAAAAACTAAAGCTATTCTGTTATAACTATATGCAAAAAATGCACTGCACCCAAAATATTTCATAGTTCAGCAAAACCCATCAATCTAATAAACTTAAACCTACTCCATCCTCCCTATTCTGGTATTTTAAAGAGTAAGCAACCTAACTAATAGGGCTCTAAAACTCCCAGCAAAAATAAAAAAAATAAAATAGGGAACCACCCTCCACCTCATGATGCTTAATCGACGTAATCAACTTTAATTTGATGCAGTGTGAAAAAAAAATGCCCAGAAATAAATTATTTTTCAAGAATAATTAAATAGATTCAACATCTTTCACAGATGGTACCTTCCCAAAGGAAAAAGTACTATAGCTTACAGGGTATATTAGACTTAATAGTTACTATATACAGTAATGGACTTCTATACATTTTACATCAGATTAAAACTTTGGGTGTAAGATTCAGATAATTATTTATTAAAAGCTCGACATTTTAAATGAGAGTAAGAAAGAAAAGTATGTCTTTGTGCCCCCTTCTCCCTGTTCATGCCCTATCGGCCCCCCTGGCTAAACTTTGCTAGATCCGCCCCTGCACAGTTACAGCCGTCAGCTACGTAGAAAAAGATCCTGCTGTAAAAAGTAATATTAAATAAATTCTAACAACAGATTATCAAGCTTAAACGTGCTGCTGTTGTTCAGCCGCTGGTTTCCTCTTTCTGGCGCGAAGTGGGAGATAAACAAACAAGAGAGACGGACTCGCGACAGAAAAGCCGATCAGCTGATTACTGATCAGTTTCATGATTGAAGTAGCAGCAGGAGAGGGAGGGGGAGAGAAGAGGCAGTCGCTCCATATATGGTTGTTAAGCTTAACGCGGGAATGCTTTACAAACATTCAGAGATGAACTTACACACTTGCTTTACTTCTCTCTGGGATAACTTCCTCGGAGATGAAATGCCGGTTTGGTAGCAAAGCTACAAATACACACAGCCGCTCTATCACGTGAGCACACTGCTCCAATGTGCTACGGTTATGAGGAGAGTTACGCTGTGTTGCAAGTTTTGTGAGGTGCTTTTTTGATATTTAATGGATCGGATTACATTTTTTATTTTATTTCTCTCCGATATCCGATCCAGTAATTTACGTCAGTTAGTTATGATGGGTATAGCTTTCCTCCTATCAGTAAAAGCTGCCCTGCTCCTTTCATTGCAAAAACTTTAAGTCTCAATCAAAATCATTTAGATTAAACTTCCATGAAATTGTCATGAAGAGACCAAAATCATTTTTTGTACTAGGCTGTGAACACATGCATCGACTCTTTTGGAGCTTCAGGACCTGAAGTTTTTGGCATTGGTTTCAGTGCTACTTCTGAAAGTAGAGAAACAAATACACTTCGCCTTCACTGTAGATCAAATGGATACATTCAGCATTACTGTTTTTGGACATGTGAGATATTCACTAATATTTCCTCATTATCTCAATTTAGAAAACATAAGGCAGACAGTAAAATGACTGCTGAAAAACATAATGCACCCATCGGTGTGCTTTTATACCCTTACAGACTTCTTTTTTTAAATGTCTTCCTTTGATCAAGCTGACATTTGAAAGGGGTGCGTAAGAGTTTTGTGGCTAGACACAGAGAGCTTGCGGTGGCATGGTGGCCCGTGTTGTTTTTGTTTGGTTTGAGGTTGATGTTCACTTTGACGGTCTGCACTCGACTAACTAGATGCAGACCTGCAGGCAGGGAAATAATTCGCATTTTCCAACGTTGAGCAGCTGTGGGCATGCAGCCACATACTGAGAACGTTTCTGTACTGTGTATGTACACACACATGCATATCAGCAAGCTAAAATATAAGAGATGGCAAACTGTACAAACTGAAACAGATGAAAGTATGTGCACACACACACAGACACATGCACACTGAGAACACCCAACAAGTTCAGAGGCATCAAGCTGGAATGGGCTGCAACTGAATAATAGAGGCCAAACAGATACACGCACACACACACACACACACACACACACACACACACATTTCTGATATTATTTTAGCCTTGGACATAATCAACCAACAAACTCTAGAGTTAATTCAGCTGACAAATACCCATACATCACATCCAAATACTCAGACGTTGGTCTGACACATGACACTGTGTGACTGAAATACAACAGACAAGGTATTCTTTTAATATTTCTTTAAAGCTGCTTTCTTTATTTAATGGTGCCTTATTGCACATATTGTCTCTGTTACAGCTTTACTTTTGGCAGTCTGTGTGTGTCCGTGTGTGTGCGTGCATGCGTGCATGTGTATGCATGAATCTCGTCATTGTAATAGTTTAACAGCTGGCTCATTGTCCAAGTGTACGCACACATATGAAATCCTCATCAGGCTCAACCACATCAATTCGACCCAAGTATTACCTCAAATCATTCTGTCCATTTTGAGGTTTGCCTGTGTGTATGTATCAGTGTGTGTTTCTGTCGCCACTGGCTTCTTGTCTCTTTTTTATGAAGGCGGTGACAGAATGTGTGCCTTTCCCTCACACGGGGTCATGCCTAAAAATAAATAAGTGCATTTCAAACGCAGGCCAAAGGAGGCTAACTGACACTGAAGGACAGTTTGTGTTAGTGGTTCAAATACATGAAAGTGTTCAACATTTTCAGCCTTTCTGTGAAACAAATTTCTTCTTATTCAAAATAAGTTACAAAATGAGAAAATTGATTTAAATTTTCTGATAAATAAAGTCTATCAAGTGAGGAAAAAATGAAAAGCATTTTTGTAAAGAAGCAAGATATGTTGGGTTCTTTTAACATAATTTTTAAACTATTTCAGGGGAGAACAAGTACAAACTCAAAAGAATGATTTATTGGGCTAGTTGTTGCAAGGTATTTGACCACACAGTCAGACTATATACTAAGTCAGGTTAGGACTACAGAGTTTTAAATTTTTTTCTCAAACCCAATTTGTCTTATCACAAATAAATAAACAAACTAAATGTGTACCGCCAGCAATTAAAATGCAAAACAAAAGCAGCTCCCTAAATCAGTGCCTGACTACTAGAATGAACACACAAAGGTGCAATGGTTGTAAACTGACCAATAGAAGCTAGACAAGGGACGTGTGAGGGTTGTTTGGCCAGGTTGGCTATATGGCGAGCAATCGAGAATTCAGTCTTGAGTCTGTAGGTACAGACTCCAGTCATAATTTACTGGACAGAAACCTATGTTATCTCCTTGCACAGTCATGGCGAAACTTGCTCCGTATTCATCACAGGGGGAAAAAGCGACATCTCATAACTTTTCTACAAGTTTTATTCACATCCATCATGCAAGTACTTGACACTAATAAAGACTAATTAACAGGAATGTAGCACAATGTCAAGGTGTCCTGTTCATTTAATATTGTTAGGTTTCAGTTCAGTGGATGTTGGTCACTGCCAGGGCGGCCTTTGTTACCCAATATGTTAATATTTATCAGCAGAATTTCCATACAGAGCTGAGGAGGGAAAGGTATTGAGTTCGGTGGTCTGAGGATCTCATCACTGCATTTTGCAGATGATGTGGTTTTGTTTGCTTGAACAAGTCATGACCTGCAGTTTGTACTGGGGAAGTTTGCAGCTGAATGTGAAGCCTCCAAATCTGAGGCCATGGTTCTCAGCTGGAAGAAGGGTGAAGTGTCCACTCTTAATTTGGAACAACAGGCTGCTCAAGTGGAGGAGTGAGGGAAGAGTGAAGCAGGAGACTGACAGACAGACTGGCATTTCGTCTGCAGTAATGTAAGTACTTTTACTCTGTTCCCCAACCGGACATGGCAGATGGTTGGCCTGCCCTTACTGGTTTTGCAAGAGGAAAAAGGGAGTTTTTCCTTCCCACTGTCACCTAGTGCTTGCTAATTGTTGGGGTTTTCTCTATATTATCGTAGGGTCTTTACCTTACAATATAAAACACCTTGACGTCACTGCTGTTGTGATTTGGCAAAAAAAAAAAAAAACTCTGGCTCTGGATACAAGTGGAAAAGTAGTGGCTTAGGTCTTGCTCAGAGACTCAGAGTAGACCAACTACAAGCTACTCCTACATATCAAAAGGAGTCACATGAGGTGGTCTGCACATCTGACCAGAACGCCTGTGCAGCGCCTAGGTGAGGTGTTTCAGGTATGTCCTACCAGAAGAAAGCCCCGAGGCAGACCTGGCTGGGAATGGGAATGTCCCCGCAAAAGAAATGAAAAAGGCAGCCAAAGAGAGGGAGGTCTGCCCCCACCACCCAGACTCAAATAAGCAAGAAAAAACTGGATGGATGGAACAATTCCTCTAAAAAAAAAAAAACCTTTAAAAATAAACAGTTTTGAACCATAAGCAGTGCCATGAGGTGTTTTACTTTTCTCTCAGTTGTACAACATCTGGAACATGAACACAGACTGAAGTTTAAATGCCGCTGAAGGAAAGACGGTGTTAAGAAGCTCACTTTCCATCACCTCCCTTCTCAGTCTGTCGTCAAGGAGAGCTGCAGCAAAAGGCATGATGTAAAAAGAAATCTTGTCCCTGAAACATCTCCCTGTTCCTGTATTTGCGTGGTTAAAAAAAACAACAAAAAAACACTACATTCATCTTAAAATATTCACAGGCGAATATTTGGTTACATGCTTTGTAACGTAAAAAAAAAAGAGGAAGATAAATAGCTGCCCACAAGCTGATGTTAGTGCTGTGTAACTTCTGAAAGCTTGCTCTCCTTTATGCAAACAGTTTGTGCAGGCGAGGTGGCTCATAAATCACACGTTTTTCTGAGAATCGCATTGGAAAAACATCTTTCTGTCATTAACCGCATGCTCCCAGTTTGTCAAGTTGTGTTCTGATAGTTTAAACAAAGTTTTAAATTTAGGCCGCGCTAATGACCATATTTTTGTTTCCCACGAATGTAAAGAAGGCAGCATCACAGAAGATGTGACATAGCTGTTCTGGGGATGTTAGAAACGCCATGACTGCTTAATTAACAAGAACATCTGAATGTGAACACTGGCCTTAATGGCAAGTCTCATATATGCTGACTGCACGGCCCTTTCTGGTCACATTCATCCTCTCGCTCTCTGCTGCTGCTACTAGAAATAGCACACAAAGTAGGCTCGTGGAAATGCCACCAGTGACAGCTTATGACAAAGCTGAGACTACAAGAAGCTATTAGCGAGCTTGCCAAAGAGTCATTAGTGAACAGCAAAGTTTTAACTAAATATGAACGGACAGAAGCAATCTGCTCTAACTGTGTTTCTTGTTGTTTTACTTGGTCTAAATGTTCCTGGAAAGCGAGAACAAGGAAAATTTGAGCTGATATTTCAGTGTCAGGTCGAATATAAGCGAACCAGAGGGAGAAAAATGCTTCAGCAGGTAGTAGATGATAAAGTAAATACGGTTGTGTGTGTGTGTGTGTGTGTGTGTGTGTGTGTGTGTGTGTGTGTGTGTGTGTGTGTGTGTGTGTGTGTGTGTGTGTTTGAAAGACTTATTGGTGCCACATGTGGAAAAACTGCTGGCGGTTTTGTCACAAAGCGTGTGAAGCATCACATCATGGCGACACATCTCTGTGACAGCTCCCAGCCTAAATGCCGCAGCTGGACTTTGACTGTGATAACTAGTGACAAGGAGAGCGAGAGGGAAAGGGAAGGAATGGGTAGGACACTTGTAGATACCGGCTTTAGGCCTGACTTCATGGCTTTACAAAGCCCTTTGAGCGAGAGCCTCTAACAATACAACTGTACAGAAAAAGGGAAAATCCATGCAATTTAAGTCTGCTGCCTGCCTGCTTTCAAAATTCAGTGTGACTCCAGTGTTGAGTAAATTCTACAATTTAAAGGCAGCAGATATGGATTTATTGAATATTTATCCCGGTTTTATATCCATATGAGCACCTGCGACCTTTTCCTTTGATGTCGGTCTGTCTCCACTTACTGTCCTAATAAAGTGTTCTGGGTTCTATTCACCTTTTAAAGAAACTCCAATAAAACACGAACATGCACTTCGGCGGCACGGAGAATGAGTACGTAACAGGCTTGAGAAAAGGTCTCTCTTTCCAGGTTATGGAGCAAGATAGTCTCATTGTTCATCTTTACAGCTGTCAGTTAGCAGGCGCAGCCCAGTGCGTGCGTCAGCCTTTTCTTTAATAGGGAACACAGCCTCTCTGCACAGCCATTGATTTACCTCCTCCACCCTCACTATCTCTACTTGCACCCAGAGTTTTGAGCAGCACACGCTGGATAAAATTTGCCCTGGCTGTGTATACGTGTGTAATTGAAAACGAAGGAGAGAATGAAAATTCAAAAAAACAACACACACAAACGCGGCGGTGTGTGTTGTGTGCACTTGCTCGCCTACACCTTGATGCATTTGTGCGTCTGCATCCATTCGGAGTGCAGTCGTAAATTGAGGGGCTGTATTGTATCCTGTGAACAAAAGAGGCCCATTTGTATAAATTTGGCTTGCAGAGGATTTGTCTCTAAAACGTGCCCCTAGCGTAGAAGATTTGATTACACGGGTATCTGTTGCTCTGCCTCAGTGGATAAAACAGGCCTCCATCAACAGAAGAAGTCAACGTGCCCCTGAAAACACTTCAAACAAAACACAGACTTAAGGTACCTGTTTGTGTCTTAGATGCGTTTGGGTTAACATGCTTCTGTTCAACAGAAAGGCTTTTCCTTCTACACTTCAGTTTTTACTTTCATCTTTTTAAAAGATATTTAATAGAAAAAATATTGTACACATAAATATACATCGATTAGTGTGTAAGTACATTTTCCAACTAATCGATGCATTCTCGTAAACTTTAAATTAATCCATTAAAAATGCATAGGAGTACGTGGCTAAGGAACGGCTAAATACATACAGTGGGGCAAAAAAGTATTTAGTCAGCCACCGATTGTGCAAGTTCCCCCACTTAAAATGATGACAGAGGTCAGTAATTTGCACCAGAGGTACACTTCAACTGTGAGAGACAGAATGTGAAAAAAAAATCCGTGAATTCACATGGTAGGATTTGTAAAGAATTTATTCGTAAATCAGGGTGGAAAATAAGTATTTGGTCACCTCAAACAAGGAAAATCTCTGGCTCTCACAGACCTGTAACGTCTTCTGTAAGAAGCTTTTCTGTCCCCCACTCGTTACCTGTATGAATGGCACCTGTTTGAACCCATCATCTGTATAAAAGACACCTGTCCGCAGCCTCAAACAGTCAGACTCCAAACTCCGCCATGGCCAAGACCAAAGAGCTTTCGAAGGACACCAGGAAAAGTATTGTAGACCTGCACCAGACTGGGAAGAGTGAATCTACAATAGGCAAGCAGCTTGGTGTGAAAAAATCAACTGTGGGAGCAATCATCAGAAAATGGAAGACATACAAGACCACTGATAATCTCCCTCGATCTGGGGCTCCACGCAAGATCTCATCCCGTGGGGTCAAAATGATCATGAGAATGGTGAGCAAAGATCCCAGAACCACACGGGGGGACCTGGTGAATGACGTGCAGAGAGCTGGGACCAAAGTAACAAAGGTCACCATCAGTAACACACTACAACGGCAGGGAATCAAATCCCGCAGTGCCAGACGTGTTCCGCTGCTGAAGCCAGTGCATGTCCAGGCCCGTCTGAAGTTTGCCAGAGAGCACATGGATGATACAGCAGAGGATTGGGAGAATGTCATGTGGTCAGATGAAACCAAAGTAGAACTTTTTGGTATAAACTCAACTCGTCGTGTTTGGAGGAAGAAGAATACTGAGTTGCATCCCAAGAACACCATACCTACTGTGAAGCATGGGGGTGGAAACATCATGCTATGGGGCTGTTTTTCTGCCAAGGGGACAGGACAACTGATCCGTGTTAAGGACAGAATGAATGGGGCCATGTATCGTGAGATTTTGAGCCAAAACCTCCTTCCATCAGTGAGGACTTTGAAGATGAAACGAGGCTGGGTCTTCCAACATGACAATGATCCAAAACACACCGCCCAGGCAACAAAGGAGTGGCTCCGTAAGAAGCATTTGAAAGTCCTGGAGTGGCCTAGCCAGTCTCCAGACCTCAACCCCATAGAAAATCTGTGGTGGGAGTTGAAAGTCCGTGTTGCTCGGCGACAGCCCCAAAACATCACTGCTCTCGAGAAGATCTGCATGGAGGAATGGGCCAAAATACCAGCTACTGTGTGTGCAAACCTGGTAAAGACCTATAGTAAACGTTTGACCTCTGTTATTGCCAACAAAGGTTATGTTACAAAGTATTGAGTTGTATTTTTGTTATTGACCAAATACTTATTTTCCACCCTGATTTACGAATAAATTCTTTACAAATCCTACCATGTGGATTCATGGATTTTTTTTTTCACATTCTGTCTCTCACAGTTGAAGTGTACCTCTGGTGCAAATTACTGACCTCTGTCATCATTTTAAGTGGGGGAACTTGCACAATCGGTGGCTGACTAAATACTTTTTTGCCCCACTGTAGTACACCAAAGATGAAGGAGAAGAAGAGGACTTGTAGGCAATGGCATGCTGTGTAGGCAAGTTTGAATTAGGGGACATGAAACGTTACAAATATAAAGGCTAATTTACACCACTGAGCCCTGCTCTTAAAAACTGACATAGATGTAACTCTGGATTTAAGAAAGAAGTGCTTAAAGTTTTAAAAACATGTTTAGTGCCATCTTCTGTCAGTGCCAAACATTCTTACACGCTCCACGCTGTTCTTACAAACTCCAACATTTTGACTGACAACTGGATTTTTCTGTTTGAGTGCAGCTAGCCAAAGAGCGAACAGCCAATTACTGCTAAAGAGACAAACAGTGAAAGTGGACAGTATATCCTCGGTTTCTTAATAAAAAACTCCAGGGGCAGCACAAATGCGATAATTTTAAACTGATTTTTGGGTTTAGTGTCCTTGTTTTCCTCTGACTTATCAATTCTGTCCCTAGCTAGCTAACATAGACTAATGTAAGTCAATTAGCCGCAACCAACCAACCACATGACGTCAAGTTCCTTAGTCACAGAAGATAAACAAGATAAACATGTTTTCAAATTTTTAACTTCAACACTTAGATTTCTTAAATTTCTTAAATCCAGTTTTACAGACAGTGTTTTTTAGAGCAGGGTTCAGCAGCGTAAGTTAACCTTTATATGTGTAGTGTTTCATTTCCCCTTTAATAGCTACCCCTTCACACTTCTTCTTTTTCTTCACCAAAGAAGCAAAAGCATGAAGGAACAAGATGAAAGGAGCTGTGGAGACAGAAGGATTGACGCAGAGGTCGCCTGCTTTCTGCTCAACCAGTAATTCTAAACCTAACAGTCTAAATGATGTGGATAATGCTACAGCTAGTTTTACTAGTAGCTATATAGAACCATTAAAAAGGTGTAGATGCTCACTCTCACTGAAGATCAGCAAATCAAATGTATATGATTAGGCCAAATCTATTATTCTTAATCAGAGAACAATTTCTGTACCACCCTACCGCATCTAACATTTACCTCCTCCAGTTTTACCAACCATGTGTCAGTCTGCTTTAAAAAGAAGAATCAAATTTAACCAGGCTATGATCAAAGGAACTCATAACTGTTCCTCATCTGCATGGGTTAATTCCAAGGTTAATTTATTGTCTAGTGAGCAAAAGTCAGCCTTAATTTCATGAGTCGGTGTGTGGCTGGCAGAGTGTGGACCCAACTGCAGATCACAAAGAAGCCAGAACTCAAAATGCCTTCATTGCTAAAGATCAGGGAGTGAAATAGAAGAACTCTGACTGAACAGGAACCAAGATCTTACTGTACTAGTTACAATACCAAACACACAAAGCACACACATGAGGAAACATTTGTCGACAGCATGACAAGGAACAAGAGCAAAGAGAAGACACCAAAATCCAATAACGAACTAAGGGAAGCAAAGCAGAACATAATGCACATTGGACAAGACTATCAAAATAAGATGGTAAACAAACACAGAGACATGACTGACAGAGGACATAAGACTCACCTGACACAGCTAACAGGGAGACCAGACAACCACATAGAGAGAGAGACATGAAGACATGACAAAAGATGATAACCAGATATTACTAAGAAGATGGGTCAGAATATCAACAGAAACTAGAGACTGCAAACATGACATGAAACAAGAACAGGTTTTATTTAGCAGGTCCAGATCCACATGTTGGTGCTGGTAGAGTCATATGAGCGGATAACAAAAAAAATATGTGGAACAACCAGTAACGTGAGCTACTCTTGTATATGCTACAAGCTACTACAGTATATGAGTTGCCTAATAAGCCCAGTGTCAGCAGTTAACCTAAATCATCATTTTGGAGAACTGCATGCAAATGCAATTCCATACCCTCTGTGCCGATTTTCCCATAATCCTTCTCTTTGAATACACAAAGAGCTGCACAAACCAACAGAACCATGAATTTCTGTTGAAGTTGGGGGCGGAGCCAAAGATGGTGAGAAGCTGACTGACCCCCAGCGTCTGTAAGTCTGTGGGGAGCGAAGCGAGTCCTGACTATAACACTAGCAGCTCTCCTGCTGACTTATAATCTGAGCCTCTGAGCACACATGAGGAAATGCTTTCACTAACAATTTATTTCAGCCACAGAGAAGGAAGAACAATTATCAACAAACTGTCCTATATTCATATGTACACAGTAAAAATGAAAATAAAGAGAATGTAAACACAAACCTAGGTTCAGTGGTTGGTTTCCCAGCTCATGTATTGGCCCAGACCCTCCAGACATCCCCTCCCATGTCTCTCTCTCTGCTTTCTTAGTAAATAAAAAACATTACAACTCAGTGGACTTCTCACTCAATTTATGGAAAACATATGTTTGTTCGCTCTTCCACACTCGCATCTTGGCTTCCAGTTTTCCCTTTTGAAATAATGAATATGTTTTTAATCGACTCATTTTTCTCGTCAGCCGCTCATCCTGTGATATCTCTTCCCCTTTCGCTCCCGTCGTTGGGTCCAGTCGATTCCAGGACCAAGTTTTCTATCTGTGGTTGAAATTTAATATCTATCAGGAGAGTTGACTTGCTGGCCAAATGCTGGGCCTCTACACACACACACACATGCTGGCACATATCCACTTAAATCAGCACAACTAAGTTCACAAGTAGGTTTTTACACATATGCCGGCAGCCCACCTGCAACTTCTTCAGTCTAACTCCCCCCACGCAAAAGAAGCCCAAACCTCTCGATGTTTCAACTGTACTACTACTTTCCTCTTCACTTTCTTACTTTCAACAATCCAAAGCTGTTTTGGATGCTGATGAAACGAGACATTAATCCACAGGAGGAAGACGTACAGTGTCTGATACTGTGGAAAGGATTTGTAATGGTAATCTATGCATCTGATGTAATTTATTGATGCGTTGAGGTTGCACAGAGACTGTGTGTGTGTGTGTGTGTGTGTGTGTGTGTGTGTGTGTGTGTGTGTGTGTGTGTGTGTGTGTGTGTGTGAGATTTTTTTGGCTTAATGAAACTAAGCTCCATTATCTCCACCTGTTGATCGTCACCCTTATTACACTATAACAACAAGAAATCCTCCCATTTATACTGGCCCATGGTAGGAGGTTACGGCTCCAACATACACTGAAAAAATATACCATAGCCTGTCTGTGTGTGTGTGTGTGTGTGTGTGTGTGTGTGTGTGTGTGTGTGTGTGTGTGTCAGAAAGAAACACAGTAGAAACCGAGGCGTGTTCATGTTGGCTGTGGTATTGTTCTTGGAAGATGCCTATCAAATACTGCGTATTGCAAACATCTGGATCCAAACCATCACACACACACAGACAGAGATCTGCTTTCTATCTTCAGTCTAGTGTGTGTGTGTGTGTGTGTGTGTGTGTGTGTGTGTGTGTGTGTGTGTGTGTGTGTGTGCTGTAGATGGAAAAAAAACTCCTGCCGATGATGGGATGTGATGTGGAGATAGTTTTAAATTCCTGGTTTAAAATGACATCTTATTTATGGCCACTTGACTACTTTGACATGATTGGAATGCATTTGGGCAAGTGTGTGTGTGTGTGTGTGTGTGTGTGTGTGTGTGTGTGTGTGTGTGTGTGTGTGTGTGTGTATTATGCCTGTGCCTGTTTGTGTGTGTATGTGTGGTCATCCGTGATTGCTTTTGGTAGCATTATTAACCTCACCGGTCAGGAATAGCAAATGAAATGTCAAACATCATATCAGGTAGGAGGAAGATATTCCCTCTTCGTGTCGCACGCTCGTACACACACAGCTTCTTCACGACTAAAGAAATTAACATCCTCCATATACAGGACGTATACCATGCAGCATTCTGATGGTCTGAATATGAAATGAAATGACAATTCCTACATGATCCCAGACTCAAACTCAATAGATTGATATGTAAATGCAGGCAAATGAATCTCATCCCGGAAAGCTGACCTCACCTGGCTGCTCCACGCCGTCAATCAGCAGCCTCATCAGCCGAAGCACGGTAGCAATCGCACTGCATATGCAACTCTGCGGATTAGGCCTGAACCCTGCAGCTATCATTACTGAGCTCTGATACTGTCATTACAGTATCTTTCCCACTTTGTGGCTTCCCCTTCTGTCCTCTGGCCTGAGGAAAGAATGTAAAATCGCTTTCCAGAGTCAAGAAAAACAGAGGTTTTCTCACAGGGCGTGGAGCTGGAAGACCTTCAAAAACCAGTGCTGCATGCTCACTGCAGTCACAGCTATCATGAAAAATAATCCTGCCCACGGTGTGGCAAATCAGTGGAAAATTACACTTCCTATTGTCCCTGATTTTGAGGAAATATTTGATTAGAGATTGTTCTTCTCACATTTGACTGCTGTCATCATACAGCTGCGGAAGTGAGACAATTGTCTGGCAAAATTTCACGTTATCAGTATCATTGATAGGTAATTGCAGGTTCAAAACCAACCATGAGATGCTCAGCATCACGCACAAAAGGATCATCATTTGGAGAAATCAGGTTAGGTTTTAAAGTGGCTCAAAGTTTCAAGGTTTGAAGTCTCAAAGACAACTTCTTATATTATATATAAGTTTCAGCGTCATTACTCATAAGTTTTTAAATATTGAATTTCTCTGAAAATTTGAGTTAACAGTGTGCAAATGTTTATCTGCTGAATACAAGCTTTGAGTGGTTTATTGCCTGAGGCTCATGCTTCAAGCAGTTCAAGTTCTCTGGCATTTCCTCTTCTGTCTCCCTCTCTGCTTTTGAGTAGATTGGGTTCATCATACTGAGAGTTACAGCAAAACAAACAAATAAACAAAACAGTTTCGTACTGCTGAACTGCCCAATGAAAATTTGCAGTTTTCTGCATATTTCCTTTGCAAAGTTAGTTTTGTAAATGTCTTCAAGTTGTCACATTAAACTTGTTCTGTGATAAATTTCCAGAGTTGGTAAATCCAGCCCTGTGCAGTGGTATTATAAATCACTGTGCAGCGTTTTGGTACGTAATAAGCTTAAAACTCTTTCTTTTTATTAAATTGTCTGGACTTCCTGGATTATATTTCATTTTCTTACTGGCATAGGCTCCTGTCAGCGAGAACGTCTACGACAGCTCTAAAAACATTATGAGAAGCAGAATTTCAGTGGCTGTTTTGAGCTGAGAGAGCTTTAATTCTTCATGGTGTCGCAAACATTCCCCAGAGATTTTGGTGCATATTGACGCGATAGCATCATAAAGTTGCTGCAGATTTGTCAGCTCCACATTGATGATGTGAATCTCCCATTCCTCCACATCCCAAAGTGCTCTATTGGTGAAATGTGATTGTCAAGTCCATTTGAGTGCAGTGAAGTCACTGTCATGTTCAAAAACCCAGTTTGAGATCGTTTTAGGCTTTATGACACATTGCATTTTTCCATTGGAAGCACCCATCTGAAAATTGGAAATCTTTTGTCATAAAGGAATGGACGTGTTCAGCAACAATACTCAAGTAAGCCGTGGCATGTAAATGATGGCCCAGAATGAGTCAAGAAAATATCCACCACACCATTATACCACCACCACCACCGGTCTGTACCATTGATACAAAGCAGGATGGATCCACGATTTGATGTTTACACTAGATTCTGAAACTAGAGATGGTTGTGTGGGAAAATCCCAGTAGATCAGCAGTTTCTGAAATACTCAGACCAGCCCCTCTGGCATCAACAACCATGACAAGTTCAAATTCATTTACATCAAACTTTGTTCCCTCATTCCGATGCTCGGTTTGAACTTCAGCAGATGGTCTTGATCATGCTTTGAGTTGCTGCCATGTGATTGGCTGATTAGATAGCTGCACGCAGGCAACTGAACAGGTGTATCTAATGAAGTGGTCAGTTGCTCTATGTTTTATTGTTGAGTGGGTTTACCATCACATATTAGCTGAGAAGCTAACAAAAGCTAATTATCAGTGATCAAGGACGCCCGCAGGTAAAAATCATCATGTGTTGGCACTAAGGCTGCATTCACGCTAGGTATGGTTGCTGTGGACCATACCCAAACACAACAATCCCCACATTCCCGCTGTCCTGCACTCACACTGTGCTTAACGATCCAGGCCCAAGTATGTGTCAGTTCTTCTCATCATCTCAGCTCCTTTCTCATGTCTGCTCTCTTTCACGCACACACAAACCACGCATTATCATTTCATTTGGTCATTTAATTGGGGCTGTTTTTGAAGTGGTGGCATGCTGTCCTCTTGCACTAAGTATAGATTTGTTAATTAATTAGCACAGCTGTCAGCGAGCAAGCGTTGGCGTACTTTGGCACAGTCAGCAATCACACTACTCAAACAAACTGGACTTTCGGGGTCAAATGGGTTTGGGTACAGTACGGATTGCCTTGTGTGGGTGCAACCTGGGGCTATTGATGGTCAGTGCAGTCTGTTTCATTGGCAGTAGTTATTGGGTAAGTAAGAGACAAAACTCTAAAATTATTTTTTTGCACTGAGGTAGAAAAGTGTACAATTAATAGTTTGCCAGGTTGGCAACCAGGAATGTTGATTTATGGCCTGTATCCCTATCTAAACTAAAACAATTAGCCAAATAAGAAGACTGGAGGTAAAAGGATCAAGGCTGATTCACTTGGGGGTGGTAAGGGGTGGTGAATGTACCAAAATATTTTGAAGGAGGTGATATGTTTCTCTTCTGGAAGTGGCACAGATGAGGATAGCTCACATTCAGAGTCCTTAAATCCCTGAGAACATGCACCTTGGTCTGCTGACCCAAAGCTGGCCCTTGTGATCCCTGAGATACTTTTGGTGAACCGGAGGTTTGGAATCAGGCCATGGAGAGCATGAAATAGGCTTTTATCCTAAGACAGCCTCCAATCTTTTGTGGAAGCCACTGCCGAAAATCCCCACCCCGCATCCTGTGCGGTACTGCTGCTGGATCCTCCACAGACGTTCTTCTGAGAGTCTGAGAAGAGGAACAATAACGGAACATGACGAAGGCTCGAACATTGCAAAGAATCGCAAGTGACGGGGTCCTATCGGTGCACTTTTGAGTCGGGAGTGCTGAGTTCACGCCGAGTGAAACCAACTGTAAGAGGAACTGTGAGAACAGGCTATGTTTCATCTGGATTCATCTCAGCTGCTAGATTACTGGCAGGTGTTTACACAAGACTGCAGTTCAGAAACGTTACACGCCTTCCTCCTTCTGTGTGTGTGTATTTAAGGAGTATGTCATGCATGTGTGGCGTATGTGTGTCCCCGTATTGCTGAACGTCAAATCAGATTAAACGTGGGGAGAGGGGTTGGGGGGATTGAGCTGCGAGCGCTCAGATACGCTCGCTTTACTCCAAGGTATGTGAGAGCGTGAGTGTGTGCATTGGGGGTGGGTGGCTTGATTTGGAGTTGTTGGCTCGAAGGTATTTTACCTAAAGAGGCTTGTGCAAAAGTTGCTGTATGTATACATTGTGGTATGTATGTGTGTGCACTTACATGCATGCGCGTGTGTGTGTGTGTGAGTTACTAAACCAAAAGGCCACCTGCTGATAGGCCTGATAAGAGGCCCTTGCAGCTCCGTCTTCTGTTACATCCACGAGTTGGACACAACCGCGACATCATCACAATGACTGCGATTAAAATATCAAGTTGTTGAGTGGTTTATCTTTTTGAAGGGGCTGTGAGGGTTGTTGAATAATAAGAAAATCATTTAATGCTGATGTGTCTGTAAAATATGTCAGCGTCCCGTGCGGATTTCCACAGCGAAAGTTGTTGTTGAGCACTAGTTTGAGATACAGCAGTAGTGACAGCAAAGATAACAATATCAAAGTAGAGTTTGGTCATTTTCCCAGTTCTCCACAGAAAGGATCAGCTCACCATTAGAGACAGGCCTTCTTTTTTTTTTCTTAAAGGGGCTTGGAAAAACTGAGCAACAATGTGAAGCCTAATTAAACGGAAAAACATGCTCATGTTTGCGTGACTTGTGGCAGTTTTCACAGTTTATCAACCGCAGCAAACTGGAAACACAAAATTCAACTGTAAACACAATGTAACTGCAAAAAGGTGAAAAGCAACAGCGCTGTGTAGTGTGATGTCATATTGTCGGTGCAGGCTTTTTTTCACATTTTTAAATGGAACTTTGATGCAGGCCGCGTGAAAATAATGGGATAAAGTTAAAGTTACAACAAAAGTCAGTTCACCAAGTTAAAACCAAGATATGCTTCTTCAGATATGCATGTTGAAAGACCAGATAGCTTCTTGGAAGGTGAATGTGATTCGAGAGCTCAGGGAAACACTGGCCAAATATGTGCCTTTCTGTGGCCAACATACACACAAGCATAAACCTTCTTAATATCGTATCACTGTAAATATTTAACCAGATACAAACTGGATAAAGGTGGTTGTAGGACCCAAGTAACCATTATCATCTTCTAAGGTCATTAACTCCTCTATACTGCGCTTCCTAGTATTCAGGCAAAGCTCTCCATAACCTGTGCACTGACCTTTGTGTGTTTGTCACCCAGTCCCTCCAGGTGAATGTCTGTTAACTCACCCTTTAGCCATGACTTTAACAGGACACGTCACTCAGTAGAGAGGAAATTACCACTTGAATAATGAGAGGAACCTGTGTTCTCCAACAAAGACAAGCGAACAACTGTGAAAGAGGGCGAGGCTGACAGACAAAGATAGACATGACCTCTCGTTCATATTTCCAGCTTTTGATCATTTATATATTTTTTTTTTTCGGATGCTGAATCTGTGTCTGCAGAAACCCCAAATTGTGACATTCTGAAAACATTTCCCAGACATCAAGCATGTATTTCAGGATAATGTTACAGGAAATTTTCCCTCACACAGAAAGTGAGGTTATGACACACAAGAGATCAGTGCCAGTCCAATACCATAATCTGAACACACCCCTTCTCTACCCATGAATAAATAAATGCTGCTATATTTTTCCAGCTGGCAAAAGCATAAAATGATAAATGATGTGTGATCAATTTTATGCTATAATGTGTAATAATGTGGGTTTTTTGGTTGTGTTGATGAAAATAATAATAATAATGACAGGGAATAATGAGGGGGGAGAGAGCGCAATGAGCAAACCGCTCTCACTTTAACAGCAAAGTCATACTTTCTGTATGTGCAAGTACACGAGGGTTTACTAGGGTTACGAGGGTCCTGCTAGCACAGATTCTCACTGTGCTAGCAGGACAGGAGGTTCTGTGTGGACATCTGTGTAGTCTCCAATTTGTAGGAGTTATCCACACAGCTACTACAGTACAAGGGCACCAAGTGTAAAAGGTAGTATAATAAGAACAATATGCATCATGGTGGCTGCAGCTCTCTGCATACTTGTAAAGAAAACAAAAAAAACTTTTGGCCTGTTTTGTAACAAGTGAACTTTATGTGTTTTAAATACAGAGATGTGCCCTACAGGTCTGAAATTTGAAACTTTCAAATAACACCGTTCCTCTAATGGCCATGTGAAGCTAGCTCCTAAGAATGAGCCAGAAAATGCACAACATGCAAAATGCACGACTTTACAAAGCATGTTTTCAGGTTGGTATGATTCAAATTGTCCCATTCATTATCTCCTTTGTAAAAAGAGCAAAGATTTTAAGTGTACACTTACCAGCCATTTTATTTGGTTCCACTACTCTTTAATGCAAAGATCCAATGATTATGGATACACAACTAAATGCAATGTGTGGGAAGACATTGCATTTAGTTGTGCAATCAAGGTCAAGATGTCCTGCTGGAGTTCAAATTGAACTTTGGAATTGGGAAGAAAAGTGATTTATGGGGCTTTGAGCATGGCGTGGTTGTTTGTACCAGACAGACATGTCTGTGTAATTCAGAAAAAAGTAATTTCTAGGATTTACAGAGAATGATTCAAAAAAGAGAAATATCGAGCAATTGGCAGAAAAATGTCTTGTGGATGCCAGAGATGAGAAGAGGATGGTCAGACTTCTCTGAACTGATAAGAAGGCAATAGTGATTAAAATAACTAGTCGTTAAAACCAAGGTATGCAAAATAACTTCTATGAATGTTGATTCTTGAAGCAGATGTGCTACAGCCACATCTACAAGATCACACCAGGTGGCATGCCTGTCAGCTAAGAGCAAGAAATTTGCACTGACCATACAGGATGTGAAAAATGCCTGCAACTGTTGGAGTATAAACTCAGAATTTGGCATAAACAACATATAAGTATGGCGTGATTGGTGTCAGAGGATGTAATGGTGTGGGGGCTATTTCTACTTTAGAGTAGAGCCACTAGGCCTCAGTGTCAAAAAGAACCAGTCAATGTGGTTTAGGTATCTGGTTAGGATGCCTGCTGGGCAGGCTAACTAAGGCACGCTGAGTGGAAACTGGGAAGAAACCCCAGTTAGACCCAAAACCTGCTGGAGAGAGATTGTATCTCATCACGCCTGGGTTAGGGTTAGAGCCTTGGGATCTCCCCAGAGAAACTTGAAAGTGTTCCTTGTTAGGATATCACCAGAAATTGCTCTTTTACTACCCAGTTTGGTCGGATGGATGGATGGACTAATTAAAATGTGTTAAACATCTCATTTGACTGTTTGTGGCTGACAATCTATATTGCTTTTCTTAAGTTTCACCTTCTTTGTTTGTTTATACCACCCTGTATAAAACAATATGAGGGCACAGCGCGTATTATTTAAGGTGCATTTTCCATGTTTGGTTTCAGCACAGCCCACCCAAGTCAGAGAACTGAAAATTGCAATTCTCTTTTCCTGAGTACTTGTAAATTCTTCACGTCTCTTCTTGACAATTGAGGTAAAGAAGGTAAAGAAAAAGCACAGGTTTCAAACAGATAATAAATGTGTCAGTGGGATGAGGTAGAATCATACTAACTTTCATAATGTCTGCAGTCAGTACACTTTCACCTTCAAACACAGACGCACATATGAAGCATTGCCAGTACTGTAAAATCTGGTGCCTGAGTCAGCCTGAGACACCGAGAGTTTATAACCAACATGTAGTCCACCCTTTCTCTGTAGACGTCTTAAAGACAGCTGGAACCAGAGCAGTTGTTAGCGTCTTCTAGAATTATAAAAACAAATGACTGTTGCATCTTATAAGGTTAACATGTTTTTGGAAAGTGGAAATGTTGTCAGGTTACCACTTTCTTACCTAGAGGCCTAGGGGCGATCGTGGCTCAAGAGTTGGGAGTTTGCCTTGTAATCGGAAGGTTGCCGGTTCAAGCCCTGGCTTGGAGAGTCTCGGTCGTTGTGTCTTTGGGCAAGACACTTCACCCGTTGCCTACTGGTGTGGCTACAATGTAGCTTGCCATCACCAGTGTGTGAATGGGTGGATGACTGGTTGTGTAAAGCGCTTTGGGGTCCTTAGGGACTAGTAAAGCGCTACACAAATACAGGCCATGTACCATTTCTTAGACAACTCTTCAGTTTCGCCCTACATACAGCAATATGTAATAGATGTTTTGGTAATGACAAAACCACATTCTCCGACCTTGCCCTTTCATCAAGGTCTACGTGGCATTTTAAAATTTGTGTCATTTTCATTTTATCACCCACTACTTTTCTATTTCATTGTGCATATGCATATGTGGCCCACTCAGGAGATAGATTAGTTCATCCTCTAATCTCAAGATGGTTGGTTAGAGCCACAGCTCCTCTGTTCAGCATATCTAAGCGTCTTTGACAAGATACCTAACACCCACCCTCTCCACCAAATGAAAAAGAAGAAGAAAAAAGACCTTAATGTGTTCACACAGTCAGTGGATGAAAAGAGTTGAATGTCTAGTTCTAAGTGTATTCTCTAAGCATGAATTGATTATAATGGCTTGTAGTGCAAACTACCAAATAAATGCTGTTCTTTTTACCTATCAGCTTCTTCTATGGTGCTCTCTGAGCAAATGCTACCTATCCACCCTCTAATGGCAGACAAATCTGTTTAGCAACCAGCTGCTGGATGCACTGCAGTATTTAGCGAAGAAGAAACGGGCCAAGACCAAAGCAAAGAATAAAAAAAGTTTCAAAAGAATAATCTGATGGTTATTAAATAGACGACTGTTCAAGTGACCAAAATCATAAATTATTATTTTTTTCACTATATTTGATGTTAAGGTCAGCTGTAGGAGCTGAATGAGGTTCAAAAGTGTGTGTGTGTGTGTGTGTGTGTGTGTGTGTGTGTGTGTGTGTAGTGTGAGTAAAAGGTCAGGAATTGTCCTCCCTTTGGGCTGATCTGCCCACTTAGATCAAAGAAAACTTCCAGGACAGACTGTGGAGTGCCGCCTGGAAAATCCCACTCACTGGAACACAGTCGCCATGGGAACCAAGCGCGATTCCGTGTGTGTGTGTGTGTGTGTGTGTGTGTGTGTGTGTGTGTGTGGGTGGGTGTGTGTGTACATTGAGTTGGGGCTGGGTGTCCTGAGGCTCGTTTAGACCTTTTAGTGCAGGTCAAACTTAAAGAGCTTGTCATTCTCTCTCTTACACACACACATACACAAACATCCTGCTTGTGGCTAACCAGGCGGGCCCTGAGGATGACCGGCCTGCTACAGTCTGTTGCTGTGGTGTGGTAACCTGGCTGTAGTTCCCTGTTCAAAAGGAGGTCAACATTCAAAAGGTCACTTAGCACCGCTCAGTGTGTGGTGATGTTACTGGTCCCTGAGCAAGGAGAAAATGAAAGCTTTACAGGAGAGTAAACTTAAGCTCGTCTTTAAATTGCATCATTTTAGAGACCATATTCACAAGAGAGCAACACTGCACAAGACAACAATGAAAGAGACTCCATTCAAACACAAACCCTGGTGTATACCTCAGTTTGGTTACTTTGGTAAAAGAAGAGGTTTGGGGGATTTATGTGCACGTCACTTCCCACATGGAGGCTGCACTGCTGAGAACAACAATAAATTGGAAAGCAAGGACGCCACAGAAGGATGAAGAAGGACTCCACAGATTAATCAGTTGCCCTTGTCTGTCAATGTATCTTCACAACCAGATACAATGCTGTGTAGCCACCTTTCTTGTGTGATGCATCACTTTGTGATGCACAATAACACACAAAAGTGACCCTGTACCAGTTTTAATTTCAGAACCACAATAATGATAAAAAATAATTGATAACCATTTTAAAACATAAATGTGCCCACAAATACATCTGAAATCTTCTTATTAATGAGTGTATCTTAACACACATTATCATCCATTCACTAATATCTCTATAAATAATGTTGGGACACTGTTGATTTCTGGACAAAAGTCATCTGTGATGCTGCTGAAAATTAGCCAAGAAGCAGCAACGAAACAACTGTGGCACAGCGATCACACCAGCACTGACAAAACAATAAGCACAACAGATCTACTGATTCAACTGTCATGTTATCAAGTGTTGGTATGGGTTTGATTTGTGGTCATTCTTTATTTCCTCTTAAATTTAAAAAAAAAAAAAAAACTCTGGCTGGGTACACATGCCAGAGCTACCACAATCGTAACATTTAGCCCTTATAAAATCCAAAGGAGTGAGGAAAAAATAGCCCCGACATTGTTTGGTTTTTAAGAAAAATAAAAGAATAAAAACATTGCTGTAGAATCCTAAGCCTTTTTTATAGCTACTGCATACTCTAAAATTGATCTTTAGACATGGGAGTTTATGGGAAATTGTCTGTCTTTTAAAGCCAGCCTTAAGTGACCACTCCCCAAACTGTGGCTTTTGTCACTTCTGTATGATTTTAATTTTCCAGTCCCAGAGGTTGCTATTTGCTTCGGAGGTTTCACGTCCTGTGACAGTGACAACGGTAGCAGACACTAACAGATGCCTTGTCGCCAAAGTTACACCCAATGTGATGCCTACAGTTCCAAACCACTGCAAAATTGTTGTTTCTCCGATGTCTTGTTATGTGCACTTGTTCTCAAGGGACACAAGACAGAAATGGCTTATTGCTAGCATGGCAGGATAAATAGTACAAAACTCATTTTATTTTATTTATGCTGTGCCATATCACAACACCAGTCGTGGCTTGGTTCACAACCAAAAAAAAGCAGACTCAGAGCCAAGATCACAGTCAAACTCGCAGTTAACAGAGAAAGAAAGAAACATCCAGCAGAATCTGGCTCAGGAAGGGGAGCCATCTCTTGGGACTGGTTGGGAATTTGGGGAGGGAGACAGGGTAAAGACACACAGGGGAAGAGAGGCAGAGATTAATAATAACTAATAATTAATGCAACGTTCCAGATATCTCAGAACTGGGATGTTCGCACTCAGTAGTGAAGTCACTCCAGAGTTGGTGTGTTCCAAAACACTGACGAAAAACAGGATTTGTTTAGGCTCTTAGCAAGGTCGAGCCCTCCAGGTATCAGTAGCAATCCCACGTAGTACTTGTTTTTTCGCGCTTAAAAGAAACACATTGACAGCCTGATCCCTGCTCTGTGTATGGTAAAACTACACAGTGGCAGTACAAATTAAAAGTTTACAGTTTTACTACTGTTTACAGTCATTGCGGCCTTCTTGAATGTATCAGAAACATCCAAAAAGTACCAAAAGGGAAAGTTTTAAGGCTAATCTCAAAAGTAGAGAGGGTGTCTGTCTCCTGAATCTTCAACAGAAGAGGGGCCTGAAAGCTGAAGGCTCTGCCTCCCATGCTACTTTTAAATATCCTAGGAACCACAATTAAGCCAGCAGTATGAGAGCAAAGCGTTCTATTGGGATATTAAGATACTATGAGGTTTCTAAACCTAATTATTCAGAATTGATTATTATTCAAAACAGGTCGGTGGAAAATAGGTTTCAAAACACAGGGCATGACTTTCCTGTACAGCTTAGTATAACTCAGTATACTGCTATATACAACTAATGTATACAACTCAATATAATGTATACAACCATATTTTATAGTATAAACACCTTTTAAATATGACTGAAATATGAACTGAAATAAATAGTATTGCAAAACACAACCACAGCTTTTGAGACATTTTCTTTCCTAAGCATCAGCAGTGCAGCATGAGTTTACGGTTCAAATGAGAAAAAAGTGGAAGCTACACTTTGTACATCTGTAGGGCATTTAGTATGCTGCGCTCTGCATTTCCCCTCCCCAAAGGTGAAATTGCAGACTAGCTTCAGCAGCTACTTCCATGCCAGATGATGGTGTTTGATAGTTGTGTGAGACTGAAACTAATGAATTAGAGAACAGAGGGTGTGTGGAGTACATGCAGATCTACAGGGAGCTCTGTCAGCCAAGGGGAACAGACGAGACAGAAAGCCCACCTTGAATTTCAGCATGCATTCACCCTTGCAAATCAATAACCCCGCTGCAAGCATACATATGCAAAGGCATACACATATAAATACCCGTGAAAGCGTGCTTACGCAGAAAAAACAGAGGAAGATTTCAATGTTAATTCTTGAGGTTGTAGACATGATTGTGGATCATGTCAACACTTTGAAACTTCTCTCCCTACTATTTTTAAGACCAAAGCATGCAGATAATGTTGAGATGAGTTCCAGATGGACAATAGTGGAACCATGTGTTTGAATCAGGCCTGCTAAAGCTCTATCGATTCCCCCATCAGAACACAAAGAGGTTCTCCAGTTATCGCTTCCCCTTTTGGACAAAGAAGCCCTCCATCTGTGAGCATCTGGACACTGTTTGATCTACGCACTATGAGCAAGACAAAGGATGAGATGAAGTGGGATGGTATGTGATTAAAAAACAACTGAAATAATAATCTGGATGTCTGGTTATATTTGCTTAAATAAGACTTTTGAGAAATTAAAAATCTAGGCTGTTTTATTGCCAAAAGGTCAACAACACAAAGTGTGAATGTGATCTCAAACCTGAATCGTTTGATTCTTTTTTCCAACCACATGGCGAGAGGAATAAATATTCTTTTGCAGCTAAATGTTCACCACATTCACCAGACGGCTCTAATGTGAAGGGTACAAACTGCAGCGAGAGTGAAGCAAAGCAATTAAGCTGAGGGCTGGAGAGCAAACACTGAGCTCACAGAAACACTATTACTGGCATGGTTATTTGAGTTCAGGTCATATGATTTATTGTTAACATAAAAATGTTGATTATATGGCCTTTGGGGCAAACTTGATGAAGAAGTGCAGTAAACTTGATGAAGAGGGAAATAATAAATGGCTACAGATCTGTCCTTGTGTAATATATGCAGTAGGTGAAATTCGGGGGATTAACTGCAGCTTAGGCCAACATCACCACAGAATACAACATCACCTCCCAAGGGGAGCGGGCCAGTGTGACAGCCCTGACTGTCAGTCTGTCTGTCTGACTGTGTGACTGACAAGCTCCAGACACTCCTGTCTCTCTCTCTCTCTCTGCAGGGTGATGCTGTATTCACATCATGACTGCATCAACAGGCAGGGAAGGAGCTGGGAAAGTCATCCTGATCCATAAAGCCCTCATACACACACATTTATTGGCAAACACACAAAAAAATTTCCACTCTCTATGTTATACAGCATGACATTTGTAGGTTACACTGGGGTTGTTAGTGAAATGACAAAAGATAATAACAGCTTTTGCCAAAGGGCCAAAGGTTTTGACCAACCTTTGAACATACAGTTCTGTGCATAACTCTGGAGTTATGCAGTGTCATTTCTTTACATTTTGCTAGGAAAATAGGAAATGGGTGCAGTGATTGAAACGTTAATGGAAATACCATAGGCAAGGCAATAACAAGCTTGAAGGTCAATATTTGGTAGGACCACCTTTGTTCTTCAGCACAGCCTGAACTTTGTTAAGCAGATTTTTTATCATTTCTTTAATCAGTCTTCGGGAATAGTTCTCCAGGCATCTTGAGTGACATTAAAGGCACTTTTTGGATGTTGTCTGCTTTTTGTTCTGTTCTCTGTCAAGATGATCGCTCACTGCTTTAATAATGTTGAGGTTCAGGCTCTGGGGAAGCCAATCCATGACTGACAGTGTTCAATTGTGGGTTTTTCTATCCAGGTATGTGTTGGCAGTGTGTTTGGGATTATTTTCATCCTGAAAAAATGAATTTGTTGCCAATCCGAGGCTTTCCAGATCGTACTGCATGTTGGATCAAAATCTACTGGTACTTTTGTGCATTCATAATTCCATCAATTTTGACGAGATCTCGAACACCACTGGCTCAAACGCAGCCCCAAACCAGGACAGAGACTCCACAGTGCTATGCAAATGACTGCAGACACTGTTGTACCTTTCTGCTGACCTCCTCCATACATATTGGCAATTACTGAACCAGAAATTTCAAATTTGGATTCATCACTCCATGAGACAAGCTGCCAGTGATTTTCAGCCCAGTTCTTGTGTGATTTGGCTTGCCTCGGTCTTTTCTCCCTGTTTCCCTTCTTTAAGCATGGCTTTTTGACAGCCACGCTTCCATTGAGACAATTTCTGATGAGATTTTGGTTTAGATGGCTCAGCTGAAGGCTATCTTCTGTGACAGGTCTTTACTGGATTTTGTTTTATGACTTTCAGACTGTTCATATGCTGTAGGTATTTCTTTAGGCCTGCTACTCCTTCTTTTGTCCTCCACCTGTCCAGTTTTCTCAATTCATTTTAATGACACAATAGACATCATACCGAGATATGCCAACTTTTTGGTTAATAAGACACTTTGGGGATCACCCTGTTGTTGAAAAAGTAGCCAACGTCCAACAAGAAGACATTGAAAGACCTCCAGAAAGCCAGGAGAACTATTGCTCAAGGTCACTTTAAAAATTACAATAAAGTCTGGATCCTTGGAAGCAAAATGTAAAGAAATGAGGGGTGACTTTTACACATTATTGTATTAATACTATTTGAGTTTAATGCATTTATGAATGGGTTTTCAACATTTAAATGCAAGATATGAGCACTTTATCTTTTATCCCGGTTTCTAATGCCTTTAGTAAGAGAAAAATAGAAACACCCACAAGGTAAATTAGTCCTCAAAATAGTGCAGCTATTTTGTATCTGAGGTTGTTGTTTTTTTCAATCTGTTCAACAATTAACACTGAAATGAGTATCGGTTATCTACTATCTGTCTCTTTACGTATTCACCCTGGTGCCAGTAACGACTCTATACGAGCTCCTCTTCAACCAGCATTGATGTTACAGACTGAAGAAGCTGTGGCCAATTGGACTCGCAGTGCAATAATTGAATTTCACTAAATTATGCTGCACAAATTGCTTAGAGAAATGTAATTGTGTGCTTTGCCTTTTCTGGTACTTCTAAAAGAACTGTGCACCTCAGTTGCTGTAGAGAAAATATGGTGCTTGGTTTTAGGCTGTTAGACTTTTCTTTGAGCTTCAGTTGGTGACAACTGTTAAGGGTTATTCATTTAACTTTGAACTTTCTAAATCATTGCTTGTCCACTGTAATGTTAAGGATGAACATGGATTTTTACATTCCTTTAAGTGTTTAAAAATGTGTATAAACAAAAGGATGCTACAGGAAAATATCCAAAATATCCAAATCCAGCATGTGAAGTCAATAGTTTAGTCCCCGACCGGTTGGTGAGCTGGGGCTGGGTGGAATAAGTTGCAAAGAGGGTGCTGCACCAAAAACCTTGCTTTGGTCCTCAGCAGGCAGACAGTAGTTTACATGGAAGACAACTTGTCTCCAAACAGTTGCTAACTAACTACCGAGTAGTGGTGAAACTTGAAAAAGTACGACACAAACCGTAACCTTCATAGTAAAAGTTTTGCCTTACCACTGCACCACACATATTTAAGAAGGCACAACTTTTACTTTGAAGGTTAACATTGTTTCTGGTTTGCATCACACTTTTAGCCAGTAAATGGCAAGTATTTGCAGATAAGGTCATAAGTCAGCATCTTCCTTAAAAACAGCACACAACTATCACAATCTGCTATCAACAAAACTATTGCAAGAAGGTTTTCTGTGCAGCACTATATACCTCTTTGCAGCCAGAAAATGCCCACAACTTTTCAGTCATTAGCCAAACAGTTGCGAAATACAGATTTTTCCCTAGTCACCAGTGATTTCCAGGATTTCCAGTCTGTAGGCCTGCATGACTTGGGCTTTAGCAATCAGTTTCACAGTAACTGCCAGAGCAACCACTCGCAGTTGGTTGGGGAGTACTTGTTTTTCCCTGGAAACCAGTGGTTGCCAGGCAGTTGCCAACCAATCTATGTGACTGGGGCCTTGCACAAATGCATCTTTGTTTGGGTAACCCCATTCAGCATTTCCAGCATCATACTTTTCACCCACCCATTCACTCTTTCACTTCTACTAATTTACAGATGACCCCTAAATAGCTATTTATCATAGAGGTATGAGGCTAAGAGACTTTCTATTGGTATTAATGTTAGTTAGTTAAGATAAGATAAGATAAGATAAGATAACCTTTATTAGTCCCACACGTGGGAAATTTGTTCCCTCCCAAACGCCAAACAAACATGATTGTGTGCTGTATTTGTGCATACCTCCCCTCACACACAGTAGATACAGCAGCTGTCTTTAGAGGGGAAACTGGTAAAAAAAAAAAAGAACGGCTTTTCTAATATGTAAATTCTCATTCAGGGTTTGCAGAGAGGTATTTTTAATTGTGACTGCAAGCAATTCTACTAGGGGCACTTAATTTACTTATTTACAATTCTTGGGATGAAGTTGTTCATGCATGAAAAGATCTTTCACATTTGCTGGATGAAAGAAGTTCACATATTCTGTGGCATGGGTGTGTAGGGTTCTTGCAGATGTTTATTTGCGCATACAAATACAGTAGGTTACAAGGTTTTCTGTGGTGCAGCGGTAGTAGATCAGCAATACTCATTAGGGAAGGCCAGCTTTTTTTTTTTTTTACCATTCTTAAGAAAACATGCATTGCTGCAACAGCACTGTGGTGTTGGCTGTCCATGGAGATGAACATCCCCATGAACCTGAGTCTTGATACATGCGCCCATCTGTCCCTGTTGATGAAGACTGGAGCGTCATTTTACACCTGTGATTCATGATTGCCCTGTGTGGATTACAGAAAATTCAAATTATGTTCAAAACTGTGCACCCAGTTCTTCAAGTCATTAAAGCCCTGGAAACCCTGGAAAAAGAACAGTTCAAAGAAATCATTAAAAACCTAAAATTACCATAACATTCATGCTCATGATGACTGGACGTAAACTTCTCACCACAACTTTATATTATTTGGTGACAAGGATCACTCACAACAGACATTTGTACAAAGTGCCGCTACAGTTACAGTTGCAGTATCAGTGAATGTGAATCTTTTAGCCTGTTTCAGGATCTCAGTCGGCCTAGGACTTACGAGGTGGTGACGAGATGGACTGACGAATAGTAAATCCTGTCAGCGCACGCATGTACCCACACACACGGGCATAGACACAGTATATACTCACACACGCACAGGCATACATGTGTCAAAAGGGTACACGGTCTACTGCTGTGTTACCAAGCTCCACAGGATGTCCCACCAACTGTGGTCCGAACATATGGAACAGTTGTCACACCCTCACTCTTCACACATGTGCATTCATAGAGCACACACACACATACTCAACATACTTGGTGTAATCTCCACAAATTCCCTTTTCCTCACTTCCTCCACTATAAAAAAAACCCATAAAACGTGTCCCGCTTATAATGTCTCACATACACATCTACACAAAGACATCCCATCCTAGTTTCCTGAAGTCCTTCCTGGATGTCATGGTGGCAAGCTGGGAATTGTGAATGTGTGAGATGACTTGGCCGGTATTAGTCACTCTCACACACACTCCATCAGTCAACACTCTCTCACACACACACACTCAGTCACTGACAGACATATCCAGCATTATACAACAGCGTGTGCTCTCCAGTGCAACACTGGCACGCATAACAATCGCACGTACATTCCCATCATCGCATGGCACACATGCAAAGAAAAGATACGATATAAAGCAGTACACCATAGTTGCATTAGAATAAATTCTTGATTGAATTATGTCTGTGTGGGCGGGGAAGCAGGCAAGCACTGCTGTGTGGTCTGTTAGCGTCAGCCAGAAACACACCACACAGTTAGAGCCAATCACTAGTAATGAGTCTACGCGCCGCACATTCGCAATCAATTAACTGAAACATCTGCGAGTGGATGAACTCGTGTGCTCATGTGTGTACATATACGTGTGTGGGTGGGTGTAAATCATAATTGATTTAAAGTGAGAAACTTTCTACTTTCCTACTTTCCCTCCCTGCTGTGTCACTGTTGGCCCACACTGAGGTGGAGCTTCTTTTGCCAGATCTGCCATTCCCATCCACACACACACACACACACACACGAGCGTAAATTTCAAGGTCTGTGTTAGCTTCATTAGTGCGGGAGAGAGAATGGGCACCGCACTTTTGGCATGTGGGTTAGATTAGCCAGGCCTGCCGAGCCTTATAAACCTTTTTCTATTACAGCGACAGAAAGAAAGGGAGGAGGTTTTGAGGGTTCTCACTAATATATCTAACAGAAAGGAATATAACTGAGACACAGAGGCGTTGAAAAGTTTCCACTAAAGACACTAGAGACAGAAGGTCATCAGTGAAAGTGCAGCATGTGAGAAACTCACCCCTTTAACGAATTGCACCACAGAGACAAAGCATTAAAGCAAGCACACACAGACACAAAAAGGGCTGTAAGACAAAAACACACAAAGTCAGATATGCAGAAGCAGCTCACATTTTCTGCTTTAGAAGTGTAAATGATGTACAATGGCAACTGTTACACTGCCGTTCCGCTCCACCTTCCCTTATCTCGCCGCTGCCTGTGTCTACAGCAGTCCAGCTATATATCACAGCTGACGCCCATTTGCTCGACATTAACGCGCGTCATGATTGACATCATTTTCAGCTTTAAAAATTTATGTGTGAGGCTCGGACTCTCTGAGTGTGAGCGGTGTGGGAGTGTGTGCACTTTTTTGTGTGTTCTGCGAGGTCAGAGGTGACGGCTGCGTCAGCACACGTGGTGACTGCCTTGCTGCATCGCATTGCGTGCGTCTTGACAGTGCCATCTGGGTCTGTGGTGATACTGGAGCAAACATGCGCTCACCTTGCCGAACTGCAACAGCACAATGTCTGCATGAGAACATAAAAAGCACCACTGAATCCTTGCTGTTGACCCCAGAACGTTATGAATACAGACACTTGAGTTTACTTAAACATCTGTTGCTGGTATCAGCCAGACAGTCCCACTTTAGCTACACTTTAACTGACATTGCTACAGTCACCATTTGTGACAGTCACCTTTCATGCACAAAACTCTACTTGGAGCATTTTCTCTATATTTTTTAATATTATAACTGCTCTGTTGTTTTTGGTTGGTTAAGATGTTTTGATTGGTAACAGCCAAAGCTGTTGCTAGACACTAAGCTCGACTGAATTTGAGCGTGATGCTGTAACAGGATGCCACCATTGCAAAGTCGAAGTCTTTAGGAACCAACCAGAAGCAACTGTCACGGCTGCACAGCAGTCGTGTGGTGTATTGAAAAAAAGGATCCAAAATGCAGGTACCGGCTGGGGTGCGAGTGAGTGTTTATTTACAGCGGTGAGAAGGTGACAAAACAGGAAGAGCAGAGCGGGGAGTAAACAAACCTAAACTGGGAAAACTAAAGAACAGAACTTAAACCAAACACTCATGGGAGGAGGAGCGAAATGCACAAAGAGAGATGGCAGAGAGACGCAGAATGAATACCAGGTAACAGAATAATGCAGACTGACATGGAACTAAACAGACGACACGACAGAGAGCACAGGAAAACACAGGGCTTAAATACACGGGGAGTAATCAGGGAATGGGCCACAGGAGGGAGACACAGCTGGGAGCAATAAGGCTAACGAGACAGGGGAGAGGTAAAACTGAACACACTGACATGAGACATGAACTTTCAGAATAAAACAGGAAACTAACAGACACAGAGAATCAGACAGGACACTGAACTTGACAGGCAGACTCATGAGCAGACACAATAACACCATGGACAGACAGAGGGAACACAGAGAAGTGGGAGCAGGCAGGCAAAGAACAGAAACCTAACAAATGGCAAAATCACAACAGAATACACACTCGGAATGAACAAAAGCATAAGGAAACACAAAACACTGAGTCCTCAGACTCAGGACCATGACAAAAACACTGAGTCCTCAGACTCAGGACCATGACAGCAACAGCCTGGGTGCCTAAGCATCAGTAAATTAAACAGAAGGAAGCCCCACATGAGTCCACTCACTTTAACTGCAAGTGGCATTTATAACTCTGTCTAATTGAACCCAGTGATTGATGCCAATAAATGAAAGTTGAGAGGAGTTATTATTCTGGGAGTCATGCACGAAAGAACAAAAGGTGGCAATGAAAATGGAGTGATTTGGAGAGTGAAACCCACTATGACATGGAAGCTTACTTAGATATTACTGTTACAAGAATCTTATACTTTATCACTTTATCTTCTTTCTCTGAAACATTACTCAGGTTTCTGGCACCGGCAGCAATAGAAAATGATAAATACTGATAATGCTAGCTATTATTCTCCTGTTCAGCTTCTCATTTTTCAACCATGATACTCTTGTCTTCTCTAAGTTTGTCTCCTGCACATCCTGGGTTCACATACTAAAGGAGGGCATGATGAGTCTGGGATGATTGCAGATGTTCCTTGCCTGTTTCTGTAGGTAAGGGGTGAGCGGATTTTATCCTGCCTGCGTGGTTCAGCTTTGCTCTAACGTTTGTCTTTTTACTGCCTTTTTCTAACGTTTTGATGACTTAGAGAGTCATTGTACCAGATCTGTGCCCACTGTTGGCCACTCTTTTGCTTTGATAAGGGTTATTCAGTACTAAAGGTACTCCAAGTCTAGATCTACAAAAACTGCATTTAATCAGCTCAGAGAGTGAACCGTGTCCACTGTAATGTGTAATGTTCTCGACTGTGACGAGCTCTGGTGATTGCAGCTTAGATTCACTGACCTCTACAGTGGTGACTTCTGGTGTTGCTGCCAATCATGCTTCAGGGCCATGTTTGTGCTTGGCTTTTGAATGGTGTCCAAGCTGTCCTCAGCTTCTGCAAAGGGCGTCTCCTGGTTGCTTGTGTACACAGACTGAAGGAGGACATCGGTTTGTGTGCATTCCAGATTCTCCTTATCAGTGTTCATGGATAACGGTGTGACCAGACTTTTTTTCTGCCTACTAGGTGATTTCCATATAACTTCTTCTTTCCAACATTTTGCTGGTGTGGAGAACTATCATATCAAACCTGTGTTCAAGGTTGGCACATTCTGGCATTTGCTCATGCACATCTGTCTGAAGCTCCATTTGCAGATTTAATGGTTAAACTAGCCAAACAATCATTGCAAGCACCTAAACTGAGGTACATTTCACAGATTATCACGTAATTATTATCAGTTATATGATGGTTGCTGAATAGATCTGATCATCACACTAACTGACTAACTAATCCTAGTTGTGGATTTAGGAAGCTGTTATCTCTAAAGTGTTGTTGGTTATCCAATCAGCCACACAGATGAGTTAAGTGAAACCACTAAAATCTTTCACCTTTTCACAGTTCTCCTGTTCTAGATGAACTCTGCTGTCGCTCCCCTCTCTGTTCTGGCCCACTTGTCAACCAGTCAACGTTCAGTGGAAGCCAGTGTCTTCAACTTCCAGGATGCACAGTCAGGATCTTAAGGACTGCCCAGGCCTGTGCGTGGGAATCCCCTCCACATCCGAACGGAAGCTTGTACACAGAAGGACACATTTGAAGAACCGTAACTTATGAGGGCCGACAAATGAAGACAAGAGAGTACTCAGGTGTGATACTGCAAATTTCTGTATTGATCCGGCACCAAGTGTTATATTATTGATACCAATACAGACAGTGATACTCTTAACTTATATAGGCAGCTTATATAGGGAAGATCAGTGCGCCATGACTTATGAGATGAATCTTTAATTTGCAAATTCTGGAGTCCATAAATCGATGGATGATATCATGGTGGCTACATACATCTGTTATGTGCAGTCTATAGTTATCATCTGTTTTATGGATCTAGTATTGGTGGGCCGAGTTGTTAGTGGTGTCAAATATGGTGACATTTCTCACCGTCGCCTTTACTGATAATTTGATGTATGACCAACCATCTATAGCTTCATCTGGGCTTTTATACTGCCTGTGGTCAGTTTATAGATGTTCTGGTCTAACATTAATATGAGACGTGGCACAAACTGGGTTTGATAACGCTGCACTGAAGTGCAGTGTGTTTCAGGTGTGGTGTGGAGTTTTGGGTGTAAAAGCAAACAAAGGTGATGGATATCACCATACATATTTTATTTTTAGCAACTTCTAAATGCATTACAGGTATATCCATGCTGCTCTGAGGATAAAGTAAAATGACTTTGGTGATCCACTGACTGTTATATTTACTTTTGGTGACACCAAAAGGACTCGTCCTGTGAAGGCTCTTGTAAACCTTGATAGACGTATCCTGGAAAATGGATTGACTTTACTGGTGTTTTGCTTTTTTGTAGCAGTATCATCATGAAACCTGTATTTGAGTAAACCAGATTATGAATGAGGAATAGCTCACTAAAGATTAGAACTGGATGGAGACGTCTGAATCTGTACAAACAATAGTTATAAGATATTACTGCTGCTCACAGTAAACACGTTACATAAAGCTAAAAAGATAACATTTAGAATCAATAAGGGTAATTATTTGTTAAAATAAGGTCCAAGCGCTCCTAAAGCCAGCTAAAGAGAATGATATGCATACAAGCTAGTGGGCAGAGAGAGGCAGAGAGAAACAACCCCATTGCTGTCTTGTATTTCCCTCTTATCAGTAAGTCACAGCTCTTATCAGAAACATGAGTCCAACAGAATCTTCATAACTGCATTACATAAAACACAAACACACACACACAGATTCACACACACAGCTGTCTGGATTTATGGGCAGTCTATGAGCACTGACATCTTCAAATATCAAATAACTATTTCATTTCCCTAACAGGGCAAACATCGCACATGGAGGTGACTCTTTTTGTTCCCATCTTCCTCCACAATAACATGTTCATATCCCGAGTCTCACAGACACGCCTGGATCACTCTCAGACCTCACAAACAGTCTTTTTTGAGTCTGCCATTGACGCAGGAGAGCTCAGTATCTGGTCTAAGCCACAGCTGTTTATAGTTGCTTCCATAAATGATTGTAAATAACACTGCCAGCTGATGCTTGAGAATCTGGTTAGTTGTATACAGGCATAAATCAGCGCTTTACAAATCATTGACTCCCACAAAACAACTGGCAGCACGGTGGCTCAGTATTTAGCACCAACAACAAGGTCCTGGGTTTAAAACCTGGGAGGGGCCCTTCTGTGTTGAGTTTGCTTGTGAAGGTTTTCTCTGGGAATTCTGACTTCTTGGCAAATTAAAAGCATGCTCAGTTAATGCTCGCTAACTTAACCCAGAAGACTGTTGCAAAAGATATTCTTTAAAAAAAAATTCACTTTCTGGTAAATAAAGGTTACAAGAAAACTGTGATGCGTAAAACAAATAAGAGAAATAATAAAGCAGGAACTTACACATTTGATATAAAAAAAAAGGCAAGTTTATATATTTATATATGGTCCCACTACCACAGTCCCAGATTTCATGTCACAAGTTTTACAATAACATCTTTTTAGCGTGTACAATATGACATTTAAAATAGAAAAACAAAATCTAAACAAGCAACAAACTACCTCGAGCCGCTTGTCCAATGTGTTCAGTCCTGTTATAGCTACATTCAGTGGACATCGTTTAAAATATCACCAATTCTAAGAATAAGGTGCAGATGTGATTCCAAACTGCAAACTACTCCGATTTTTATGTCTGTATAGTCAGTTTAGATTTTACAATGTACAAATTACAAATATTAATGGTGTGAGCATTCATTTAACTGCAAAAACAACACTCAGCATTCTTGCTTGAAAACACTGGTGAACGTTGCTTAGTCAAAATTATTGCCTATAGGTGATCTCGCCTTTGAAATGGTTACTTTGAAGATGGGGAGAAAATCTGTTATCTTTAGGTGAATCAGGATGGCAATAAAACTTCTTTTGGTGGGGTATATATTGCAGTTAACTGTGGTTAATAGGCAAGAAAAAATCAAAAGTCGATTGACGTCTACATTAACTGAAATTCACAATAACCACTTGCATTCAGAGTCCAAACAGAACTTGGAAGATGTGAGAAAGAAACTGCACTAATAGTGACGTAGCTGCTGCTGGACAGTGATTTATCAGCAAAATGGCACAGACAATCAGGAGCTTTGCTTTAACATATATAACCAGAATAAAACCAGTTGGCGATACATTGCTATTGGAGAGAGAAAAGAAGCACATCAAACACTCGACATGCTGGTCTAAAGTCAAGCTTTGGTTAAAAAGCAACACATACCTAACCTGTATAAAAGAGACCCAGTTCTTATCTACACAATTAAATCGAAACTCTCTCGGCCACAATTTAGAAGAGAAAAAATCTTCACAGATTAACAGACCTAATCCGTATATAATTCAGGCAAGTGAAGGAGCAGATGGGGGGGAAAAACTAGACTGATAAGTCTGACAGCAATGTGGTTCTTTTTTAGCTTGTTCCTCCATTATATGCTAAATGAAGGAGAACACTTGACCTTGCATGTGTTTTTACTTTGGCTGTTTCCTCTCCCCTCCACCTCCTTCTACCCTCATCCCTGGGGCAAGGTCTGCCCCTGTGCACCTCCACTTAAAATGACCCTCCACCTTCCTGCCCCCTCCGCAGTCCACCTTTACCCAGCTCAAATGGTTAGCGTGTGTGTGTGTGTGTATGTGTGTGCGTGTGCATTTGTCTTCAACGTCAAGTGCCTCATTGTGTGCAGAATTAATGATAATCCTTCGTAGTGCTCCTGTGCTGCATAAGCCCCTTGAGCTGCCTTTTACCTTTTACCTCCAGAAAAACACACGTCTCGCTGAGCCCCGTCTTACCTATAGAGCTGCCCAGAAGCACAAAAGACAGACAGCTCAGACAGGCAGGGAGAGAGATGGGGGTCAGTTGAAACCAGTTGGACCGAACAGAAGTTATGAAAGACTTCTTGAAATCGACAGCGGTTTGGTGTCTCCCTGCACAGCGGTAAAGCTCTCCAGGTCTCTGCATGCATGTCTACACACCATCTCCAACTCAAATTAAAAACTTCTTTTCAAACTCTTTGACCTTCCTTCCTCTTTCTGTTTGCCTTTCTTATCCATTTTTTCCAATTGCCCAAATCAAGAGCATAGCTTCAGAAATGTAGGCTATATATATATATTGGGTGGTCAAAAATGTATTCGAGGACCTTTGTGAAGGAATGCAAAGAAAGGCTCTATCACAAATAAACATTACCATCCCATACAGTGACCACCGTACCTCACTTAAAGCCAGGAATTCTAAACAGATGTCTTCATGCATTCACTTGCTCAACAGTGAGTACGCCTGTCTGTTTGGACATGGGAAGCTGATGTGAGGGTTCACACTGGACTCTGTAGGGAACGGAATACGGCATCTCTGTAATAATCACAATGGCCATGCTCCAACCATAATACTACCCCTCCCTCAGGACTCATGCACACATCCATACGCACTGCACAAGCACGTGCACTCAGAAAACACCTAGGTAATTATTTCCATACCTGTTTTCTTTGCATTTATATTCCTGTCTCCTTCATATGCGTTCATAAAAACAATGCCAAAGCTTTCGAAGGTTATATGAATGATTTTTGAAAACTCGTTTAAAGGCCTCTCCTAAAAGCACGGCGTGCATCTGTGCAACGTCAGAAACACATCCCTGGACTCCCTCAACTTAAATGGAATTTGGTCATGGTTAACTAAAATTTAACAAAAAGCTCAAGCTAGGTGGGAGAAAGAGCAACATGGTTATCTGAAAATCGACTTCCTTTTCTTCTTCTTTTGTGTACTTGCAAAAGTAACTAAAATAAAAATGTAATGAAAAAGTCAAGCCATTTAGCGGGGTGACACCCACCCCGCTAAATGGCTTGTTTTGATTTTTTCACAAAGGATTAAATATGTTTGATCCAGGTATTAGCACAAATTGCATCCTCAGCCTTTAAACTGACACAAAGCCTGTGCTTTCAGACACAAAGCTTCTGAGTGTTTCTCTAATTCATCTAAATTTTTAAAACTAAGCATCCCCCACTGGTCTGAATGTGGGGAGGAGGAGGAGGAGGTTAATGGTCACAGAACTGTGCACCCCCTGTGACTTCACTTGCAATTTGGTAAACTCAACAAGACGCCAAGAATTAAGAAGGATGAAACAAGAAAAAAGCATGGAAAAACATGCGTCACAGTCAGTTCTAGGGCACACAGGGCGAAGAGAGTGAGTTCATACCAGGCAAACATGCTGAGCCAATTTATTTGTTAGTGTGAACAATAAAACCCTACTAATACCAGGTAAATCTTGCTTATATTAAACATGGGAGGTGTTTCTTTTACGGCATATGGAGAACTGGTTCTAATCATCCTTAAAAAGTCTATGGGCACATGGAAATGCACCTGTAAATTAAATTCACTTGAAACATCCTAAAATGCATCATTCGCACTGCCCTCTTCAGGGAACAGAGAGAATTAGAGCAGGGAAACCAGCAGGATGAGATCTGGGCAGAAAAAGTGTAAATGAGGAAGGAGTTAGGGGAAATAAGATGGATAATTTGGTTGTCATCTTTCCGTGGTTATTTTAAAGGATATGCTTTGTTCTTGGGTGTAATGAGTTCTTGGGATTTATTCATCCTGTGGTTATATTTAATCGGGTAGTTGTGTTTGGACTTTGAGAGCTGGTTCAACTGAGGGAAATTAAAATGTAGTGCTACTGTGCCCCTCTTCTGAACTTAATAACAAGACCCAGGTGTGCACTTACACAGTTATTCTCACAGGCCCACACCTCTGAGAGGGCCTATCCGCAGTTACGGCTGTGTGCATTGTCGTAATGAGATATAGTGACAACTGAGGTGTTAAAAGGTCCTCGGGGTGGCTGCAGAGGCAGCAGAGGGCCCACCACTGAGGTGGGAAGCTGCTGCTCTTTCCCTGATCGCTCAATACATGTTGGAGATACAGTGTACTACACTGACACACAACATACACGCCGGCATTAAAACACACACTCACGTGCACGCACTGTGATGCATGGGTGCTTGAAAGTAAAGCGCACATAGCCACAGCAATGTGGTGACCCTGCACACGATCATCTCTGCCGCCCCCCCTCAGGGCACACGGGGCTGTATGCTGTTGGTCACGCTCCGGCCCAGAAATGCCATTCACCAGACTGCCGTCTTTCATCGCCATCTCCACAGCAACAGCGCCCTAAGTCACCGTGACAACGAATTCCACCTGGGCTTGTGACACTTGTGCCTCCTCCACGCTCACCATTCAATCACGTCTCCCCGTTTGCTCTACAGCCCTCCATCGCTCTTCATAACTATTTCATATGTCCTCCCCGCTCTGTCCCCGCCACAGTCTCTTTCCACGAGCCCATTTGATTGCCCTTGTTGTTCACATACCTTCTGGGGTTCCCCATTATTGGTTTGGATTAACCTATCAGGGGACCCTGAGAGAAGCAAAAGGTTTCAGCAAAGGCAGACCCTGCATTCTTTGCGCATTACTTAAGACAGTGTAGATGGAGAAACACACAGAAAAAAAGCAAAATCCTTTATTTATTTATTTTTATTGCATACATCCTTCATCCCCTCAGACTGTACAAATATACCTTTAAGTCAGTGATTTAGGAGCACGATGTGCCTTAGTGGCATGTAATCCCATCAGATTTGCAATTAATTACAATTTTCAAAAGTGACACAGTGAAACTGGGGCTTTTGGGCCTCTTTAACGTCCGCAGCTTGATTCCCCTGTTGACAGAACAGCCGCAGCTGGATGTAAATAAATAAACTATATTTATAAAGTGTCAGATAATAGAATTCTGTAATCACGATGAATAATAATGGTGAATTCACTCGACTCTGCTAATCCAAACATGTCCTGTGTACAGTGCGCCTAACCCTCACATCCTGAAAGCGCTCTGCTGCCCTCATGCGGTCACTCTGACTGTGACGAGTGTGATGACACTGAGGATAGTGAGAATATTTGCATTTGTTTGGATTTTCTGCTTTATTACAATCCCCATTAGCAGCTACCTTTGCGGTCGCACATATACATGCAATCAATGTTCAGAAAACATAAACACAAAACAAAGTAAGCCGTTCTCATTCAGATGTTATTGAAATTCATGGAAGAGAATATTTTTTAAAAAACTACCTTATAACAGGATATTAAACAGAAGCAATGATCACGAGCTTCATAGAATAAGTAATCAATGCAATATACATTAATTTCCATTCAATTATGATTCAGCATTTCCCATCTGTGTTGTTATACTTTAGCTTCAAAATCAAGGTTATAAGTCTGCTTCATATTCACACGGCAGCTATAGACTCTCTCTCTCCACCAGCTGTGTTTGTTATACAACTGGTAATGTCTTCAACCAGATCACAGCATGAGAAATTACAGTTTTTAAACAGTTTGATTCAGCTCAGTATAGTTTTATTCATGTAACACTAAATTACAGCAGCAGATACCTCAAGGGATTTAACCCTATCTAACCCTATCGAAAGATTAAGACCCTACAATAAAACAGAGAAAACCCCAACAATCAGACAACACCCTATGACAAGCACTCGGTCATGGTGGGAATGAAAAACTCTTTTTTAGCAGGAACAAATCTCCAGCAGAACCAGGCTCAGGGAGGGCAGCCATCTGCCACAACCAGATAGGAGTGAGTGGAGGGAGACAAGACGAAAAATAGAGCTAGAAAGTAATAATAACTAATGATGCACTTTTATGTTGAGTTGCTTGATTTTTTTTTTTTTTTTATTTCATTGGCTTAAGCAATAGATCCAATCACACACAGACCACCTGGGCTTGAGTCCAGGCCCCCAACAGGACCTGTGCATCTTCTGTGCTCAATGAGGTGAACTTTAACAGTGCGCAACTCTACAGTCGCTGCTGCAGTTTCACTGCTGTTAAAGTGAAACTGTGAAAGTGTCAAGCTGCTGTTTGGCAGTGGTTAAATCCTTATATACGATCTCATTTTGTACAGATATGTGATATGTAACTCGGATAAAACAGGTGGTGTGTAGTTTCATTTTCTTCCTCTTTCAAGGGTAATATTTACTCCCTTGCAATAGCGCTGCATTATACAGTACAGCTGCATAACACTCAATGTTAGGTATATTTTAGCATTAACAATGTCTCCATTAAATGTGCTGTGAGTAAGTAACCACACAGCTTTGGTCTGCATTTTATGTCAAATCTGCACAAAAACTACTCTGTGGTGTGTCGCGCATCCTTCTTAGTCATGCCAAACACCAGATGCTGTGTGCAGAATTGTTCCGATATTTAAAAAAACAAAAAACATCACAGCGAATATATTTATGAAATCACAAGCTATTAATTCAATGATTTGAGTTTAATTTTAGGAGTTTAAATAGACTTTTAAAATAGTCGAGTATGCCACGTATTCCTTTTTTACTCTCACTAAATCAAAAATCACATATCTGACCTTTGACTGTGGCACATCAAATGTTTTAATGTCAGGGGTTTTCCTGCTCAGAGTGGGGCTGTTGTGAGCTGATTATTCTTATAAGCACAAATGGTCCACATGTAGTTCAGGCAAGGAGTCTGTGTTTGCTTACTTAACAGAATTGTGTGGTGCCTGATATCGGGCATGCTTTTAAGCTTGTGTCTGACTTGTCGTGTCTGAGTTTCACATTCTTTTAGGGAGTTTCTGTCTTCTTACATGTCAGGTATCGATTATTGTGTTTTGGTGTAGATTTTTGTGTGGTTTTATCTTCTGTCACTGCTGTGGTTTCAGTATTGTAGTAGTGCATTTCCATGTTGGGACATCACTGCCTCATGGTTTTGAGACTTCTTAATGGTCCTTTGTATTTATCACTGTGATTTTCTTGTCTGTGTATTTTATCTTGTTGTTTCTGGTTTTACTTGGATCTTTACAGCTGCTTGTGCCTTGAGTTTTACTTCTCCCTCGTGATTGTCTTGATTATGTACATTATGTCCCTTTCGGTTATCACTTCCTTGGTCAGCCCTCTCTCCCCCTCTTTGCTTTGTTGGTTTTCTGTTGTTCCTCGAATGCTCCTTGTGTATGTGTACTATATTCCTGTGCATGGGTTGTTTGTGTCATTGTTGAACCTTTGCATTCTTTCTCCTTTTGTTTTTTTTTACTTTAAATTAAGTTCACTTTTTGTTTTGTCACTCTATATCCTGAAGCCTTTACTATGACACAAGTTCAGCATATCCAGGGTATCGTTCTGGATTAATTTCTGGATTAATTTACCCTAACACTGGACGTCGGGATAAGCAGTCACGCAATCCCACACCGTGTTGGACAGGAAAGGGGTGACAGTGGCAGCATCGGCATACAGAGGTCTGAGGGATCTTCCAGAAAATGGTGACTCTATTTTCCAGAGAACTGATTGGTCAGTAGACAATCATCTGGTCTGCATTTTTAACTGATTTGCGAAACACAGTTTTAAATACATTTTTGTTTAGCTAAGTAAATGATAAAGTAAATGACACTTAAATAAGTGGTTTGAAATATTGTAATCACATTGTGATTGTCCCTTAGTGTTTTTTAATGCAAGAGAGACTCTCGATAAAGTTTCTATCTATAAATGCCTACATATGTTTGCCACTGTAAACAATTTGTTCAATTGAACAAACAATCATTTGCCTGGTTGAATGATATGTGACCTCTGTGACCTCTCATTCCTCTGCATACTACCACTCCACATTTTCTGGAGACTCGGGTAAAGAGAGGGGCTGACCTCTCAACTCACCACCTGGTGGTGAGTTGGATCAGATTGCAGAGGAGGATGCTGGACAGACCTGGTGCACCTAAATGTATAGTGAGGGTGTGCTGTGAACGAGTGGCAGAGGCCCCGGTCCACAGGATCTTCAACGCACACCTCATTCATACTTCCAATAGGTGGTGGTAATGCACCCGCCCAAATAAAGTTGAAGAGTAACTTATCAATACTCTTTTATGAGTTTATTATCGAGGTGCAATGCCAATGTTGCGTATGTAAGACGAGAGATGCCTTCTACTTTAGTTATTAATACTCTACCTTTTAATGATAAATCTCTTAAGAGTCACTGAGTAAATCTGTTTTTGAGTTTCTCTAGAATAGGATAGAAATTTTGAGTAATTCTTCTTTCCTGGTTTTTGGTTATTAGAATACCTAAATAGCGAACTTCTTGTTTTATTGGAATGTTACACAAAGCTGTTTTCGAACATTCTTTTATTGCCATAAGTTCACATTTAGGAATATTCAAGTACAGTCCAGAAGCTTTGGGAAACGTGGAGATTGTTTCAACAGCAATAGATATTTGATGTTCATCTTTTAGGAATAATGTGGTGTCATCTGCTAACTGTGTTATGAGTAAATCTTTGCCAATTAGCATATACCTTCTATATTGCTTGACTTCATATGACTAGACAACAGTTGGGCAATTAACAAAAAAAGGTATGGAGAAATGGGACAGCCTTGTCTTATCCCTCTTTCTATGTTAAATCTGGGTGAAGTACCATTTGTTAATTTAATACTGTTGTTACTGTTATTGTATAATCACTGAAGAGAAGTAAGTACCAAAACCATATTTATCTCGAGCTTGAAATATAAATTCATGCTCCACTGTATTGAAGGCCTTGTGGAATTCTAAAAATAATATGAATCCATTGCTATTTATTAGGTCAGAATAATCCAGAATATCTAAAACCAATCTGATATAGTTATGTGTCTTTTGGGCAGGAAGCCAGATTGTGTTTCATCAATAACCGAGTCAAGAACCATCTTAAGTCTACTAGCTAAAATTAGAGCAAATGCTTTATAATCGTTATTTAATAAGCTAGTTGGTCTCCAATTATCAATATTAATAGTTCCTTATTAGGCTTTGGAATCAACCTGGTCAAACCTTGATGCATTGTACTGGGAAGTTGTTGGTTTCCTATGCTTTCTGCAAAATACTCAAGAAGAAAGGGAACCAACTCTTCAGAAAATGTTGAGAAGGGTCTGGCTGCAGCCGCTCTGGAGCGCCATATTTTGTGACCTCCACAGTAGGCTGCATGGATACAGTGGAAACCTTGGATCGTAAAGGGTTGGGACAGAGTCTTTCATATATAAATTTGCCGTTAGTAATTTCATAATTCTATGAATCATCTAGTCTGCTTGCACTGATCATGTTGGTAATTTGTTTGCGTTACAACAACGGTCATTTTTAAATTTTGTTTTTTTAATCGTGCTCCAGGAAATGTTGGCAAAGAGAGGAAGTGAGGTAAGGTTCGCGCATGCGTGGTACGGATTGGGTTTCAGGTACGGATCGGGTAGCGGCGACAAATGCACCGCAGCGGTTACAATACACAGCGGCTGTAACGCAAACAGGGGAGAAAGAGGGGCAGAGGACGAAGAATGACGACGCTGCAGTGTAGATGCATGGCAGAAAAGAAGTTGTTTCGGCGGGAACTTGATTCTTGGCGTTACAAATTGATACACTGCGTCGGTATGGTTCATATGCAGTTTAGTATTTTGTAAAAAATAAAACATGTAGTGAATGGTTTTGTCCGGCAACAGAGGGATCGCTACCCGAGCTGTGTTGGTTCCTAGCTAACTAGCAGCTACTGATGTGGCTGCTTTTAGTGTTCAGTTAAGCCAAGACAGCTGCTTAGCTAGCTCCTTTTGTCTGCGCTTGCTAGCCCTTCGCCGGCGTTAGCGCTTTCTTGGGTCGTTTCATTTCTGTCTTAAATTGGATTGTAACCAATAAGATATAATGCATATGCCCAACCAAGATATGTAATTTTATCTATCGGTGTACCATAACACAATCAGTTATATTAGTAACATACAGTTATAATTGTTTATTGTTCGATGGCTATGCTATAGCAGTGCTTAGCTAAAAGCTGTTGTTATTTCGGGAGGATGTTGTTGTTACGTTAAGTAAGCTAATGTCAGTGCAATGCCAGGAAAGCATTCATTTCAGTGGTGTCCGGTAACGGTTTTTCTCGGGCTCTCTTCTAATTTGAACGTAGTTTTTAATGCTACAGCAGCTGGTGATGTTAGCATAAGGCTGGCGCACCTATTCGTAAGTCAGTTTCCTACTGTGTATAACGTCTAAACAAGGGGTGTCAAACTCGTTTTAGCTAATGAACCATATACGGTCCAGTCCGGTCTCAAGTCGGCCGGATTTATAAGACCACTGTCCATTTGGTCACAAAAAAACTCGATCTTTTTTTAAATTTTTTTTTTTTAAACAAAGCAAAAAACTGACATCACCCAAAATATAGAAGACTCCCGTAAAATTTTGTCAGACATCAAATTATTTTGGTCATTTTGCAAATATGATGATTGATGTAGTTTCAGCATTTCTCGATGTTCTTTGCATCGTCTGGTATTGTATGTATCACAGTTAAAAAGGCACAAAATAAACCTTTACATTTGTTTTTGTGATTTAAAGAAATTGCCTGTATCTACAGTTACATTTTAATTCCTGTGAAATAATGCTGTTAACACCACACCAGGAAATTTTAAATGGGAGTAATAACTTCACGGTAATATTCACACTGCATGTTTGACACCTCTGATCTAAACTGTTGTGACAATGGCATCCTACATGTAATCATGTATGTGTGTTTTTCAAGGTTTATAAAGAGTTCATTGTAAACATCTAAATTGTTCTGTCTTCCTGAAAATGACAACATAGTAAACAGTTTTGAGAGCAGATTTTTCTCAGATCTTGGAGCCCTAAACCATGCACTTGTTCGTATCAGCACTGATGGATTGCTCCCATTTTTGTCTTGCAGGGTTTGAAAGCATTCTGGAGGGAATTTATGGCCCGCTGCCGAGAGACCTCAATTTATTTCATGGTGGGTTGTTGGTTGTATATGCTCTTTACCATTGGCTTGTGACTATAAGAGGACTGTACATTTATTTTCAGCATAAGCGATGATATTGCCAAACAAACAAATCATTATTCTTGCCATGCCTTTTGTCTTCCCAACGCTGTCCCATATCTATTCTTATAATATCAGACCTCAAAATTGTGTCACCAATATTAAGGCTTTTAAACCAAAAAAGATTAGCATTTGTTGTGGGATTTACTTAGCTATTGATTGGTATTCATTACGTTATTTAAGTAGTTGAATCAGAAACTACGTATTCAGTATGATTCATACTTGTACTTCCCATTTGACTGTAATTTTAACCGTATATTGTTTTTAAGTAGGACTCAAAAATAGCAAAAACGATTCTTTTCCTGCTCATTTAAAAGCAGTCCACTTCCTCTTTAACTCATAATTTTACATATATATGCTCTATGCTACCTCGAGAGAAAGCACAGCAGATTGCATTATTAGATTATTTAACAACCATTGTTAACAAATTATGATACAGTTTCACTGATCCTAGAGGCAAGTCTAAATATTTTCTGGTATTCTAATTTCAATATTTTGTTAGACCTAAAGCTGTGGTAGGAGTAATCAGGGACTAGATTTTCAAAAGCCTAAAACTGAGCCCTGAGGAGATGGAGTCCATTTCTGTGTCAGATGACTGTACAGTATGCTGAAAAGTAGAGTCTCCAGAGCTCCCAAAACCATGTTGAGTAAACTGTAATGTATCAGCTGAAATTTAATCTTCTTTGCCTTTGCCATGTGTTTATGTGTGACCCATTTCTCACCTGCTAAAATTCTGCAGTCACATAACAACCTCAGCGTCACAAAAGCCCCCACGCCCTGGAAACTTCCGTCACTCTTTACGGTGTGCTCCAAGGCACCACCAGTATGTCAGCCTCACAAGAACAAAGGTCTTCACAAAATATTTGCAGTATATAAAGCAAGCAGTTACACCATAAAACATACCCATGGTGCCACTACCCTTTGTACTTATATCAGGAAGGAGCACAATATCGAACCTGGAAGTCAAATAAATCTAACCTAAAACACCAGAATTTGGTAGATCCCTGAAAAAACTAAAGAAAGTCTTACTTTCTGTCTCTCTGATGCCTTTATTAGCTTCGATCATGCCTTCACATCCCTCTAGCACTCTGTGGACACCAGCAGCCAAAACATACAGCTTGCTTGACACTGTCTGGGATCTCATTGAAGTCTGCAGTGTCATCTGGAGTTTGAGTTAGGCTACACTGGAACCTAGTCAGATGACATGATAGACTCCTGGCTGGGTGGATGATTTGTTCAGTGAGGCATTCATTTGAGACAAGATCAGGGTGGGAAAAAAATCTATCTTAAATGAATGATAAGACAGCGCAACACCACTGTGCAACATATTTTTTTACTGCCACCCTTAATAATTTATTTTCCACACTATAAGGCATACTTAAAATCCTTTAATTTTCTCAAAGATCCTCAGTGTGCCTTAATTATTAATTCCGGTTGTGCTTACTGACCTTGAACCAATTTTATGTGGTACACAGCGCTCAAAAATCTGACAAAAAATCTTTTAGTACAACTTTAGCTACGAAGTCGCACCGCTTGATGTATTGTCGGAGGATTACGGGTACCGTAGTCAAGGGCCTCGCGGAGTAATCTGGGTCCAAAGCTGCGTCTGCTTCAGGTCTCAAAGTCAAACGAACACTGCGGCATCACTGAGAGTTACAGACTGTCTAAATTCTTTCATCTTTAATAAAATGAGCAGCATTGCTGCTTTACCAGGTGTGACAATTAAGTTTAACATCCAGGTATCCATGAAAACAGAATTTCTTAAATTTAATGGAGTTAGAAGTTAGCAGGAAGTTAGCTCGCTAGTTTCCACCTAAACATGGTATACCACGTTTTGAGTGAGTGATTTGTGAAAAATATAAACATACAGCTCTGCTATCACTTCCAACATAAATGAAGACAGAAAAGTAAACAGCAGTGACTTTTGTAGGGTTACTGAAGTTGGACTAGCTGGTATATAATGCTGTGCTATGTGATCGCTAGCAACATAGCTATGTTAGCATAACATAAACAGTGAAGCTGGAGGATAAATGCTAATGCTTGTTTCGCTTAATGCGCTTTATGGTCCAAAAAAATACGGTACTAACAATATGAAATTAAAATATACTTAATTCATATAAATTGTGCCTTCAAAGTACCAAAATATCCTTTACACTTTAATTCATAGTATTTTAGGCATCGGTCTAAAATTATTCTGGAAAACTGATATTACATGTACCTTTAAGAAAATCATAGCAAGGCTTTCCATGATATGAAGTAAACTGCTGATGGGTGTAGGTACATCCAACCTCAGAAACATTTTAGCTCAAAAAGTCAAATGCAGTGGCAGCTGATGCCGCTTTTTAAATACAAGCGTGCAGCACACTATTGGCAACAGTAAAATTACTGGCAACTGTAGGCATTTACATTTAATGCAGCATCATATCTAAAGTCTGATTTTAATCACTTCTTCAATCAGTGATGTATTCATGTAATATACACTTGGATTAGAGCAAGATGGTTACTTAAAATGTATCTAAAACAATTTGGGGTAATGGGTCATATGCAGATAATATAAAATATATAATTTATAGGACATTTTATTCTGTTATACATTTACAGCTCAATGTATAAGGTTGGAAAATTATATTTTCAGTATTCTTTTTAATGCTATGTCATCTAATCAGACAAGAGGTGAGTTGTGCATATACCATGATGAGGCATCATGTGTCTGTCTGCCAGAGGTGGGTAGAGTATCCAAAAATTGTACTCAAGTAAGAGTAGCATTACTTTAAAATATTATTACTCAAGTAAAAGTGAAAAGTAGTCATCAAAAAAGTTACTCAAGTAAGAGTAAAAAAGTACTTGGTGAAAAGACTACTCAAGTAGTGAGTAACTGTTTGAAATGTCCGGTTTATTTTATAAATAAATGTTATCAGACAAACAAAAATAAATAAATATACAAATTTTAGTATTTTCAAAAGGAATATATGTAAAAACATCAACAAAATAAGGCACAATTCTGATTTCAGTTTTTCACAACATAAAGCTTTTTTCACCAATACCTACAGTAAATAATATAAATATATAAACAGTGCAAACAATTTCCAGTGACAAGATATGCTGTAAACTTTATATTCATTTTTGCTCCAAATGGCACAGCAGCCTCAGAGAAAACATTAGAACGAGGCATCTTCAACATATGTACATACAAGGCAGCTCAGTTTACCATAAGTTGTATGGGTGTGCATTTTCTGGATATTTAGCAAAAATGTGCCATTTCTTCACTCAGTGAAGTGATGGTTAAGCTTCAGCAGCAGTTTGCTCTCAAGGTTCTTTCTGTGAAGCTGTAACTATTAAGCAATGAACAGGAGTCCTGCATGACTGAGAAGTCCTTCACAAGCTCCAGATGCAGGAAGAGCTGTATTGATTTTGATTGACAGCTTCTTAATGTGAGGAAAGCCATGCAATAGATCCACACCTCCAGTGAATGGACATGAAAGGTACCTCTCCAGCTCCCCTGCTTCTGGCTTTCCTGCCCCCATGGATCCATCATCTTCGTCGGTTAGGCCGCTGTTTGTACTGGCATCATCCAGCTCTGTGTCTAGGTTATGTCTGATGAAGTTGAGACCTGTATGATGTATGGTTTTCAAAAGAATTAGCTCTGGTCATTATAGTGCTGTATACACTGCCAAGCTGCGGATGTTTGGCAAGAAAATTTGATCACACTGGAGATGTTTTTTTACCAACTCTTGTTGAAAAACAAAATCTTGTCATTCATATCCCGCACAAACACTTTGCAGTGAATTCCAGATTAAGTTTAAAATAAGAACGCGTGCAAGGCTAAGCAGTGCTAGCCATTAGATCCTCCTGTTTGGCTGTTACTCTGGGAAAGACGAGAAAGACAGTGATGGAAGCCGTGACTGGAGCTACGATGTAGCCTCTAATCTCTCCATGGCTGTCTTGAGAAGGCAAACACCTCAGTCTGGCTGCAAAAAGATAAAAACCCGCCCCTTCCAACCACAGGGGAGGGAGACGGATGAAGCTAGCTTTCAAAAGCTGGGCATACACTGTGCAAATTTTTTTGGCCCATTTTGAGCCGATTTTTCAGTCGCGCAACCGTTTTGGGGATCGGCCCGAGTTTCGCCTTAACCGTGTGTTGTGCATTGTGTAGTATACATGGGGTAACGAAAAGCAATTAAGATCTCACGACCAGCTCCCAATCATCAATCGTATGGTCGCAAGAACATCAAACCTGTTTGAAATCCTGTTGCCCCTCAACGCACCCTCTCAAACTGCGCATGCACAAACACAGAAATGAAAGTGAAAAGGCGGAGCAGCGTTTGATATGGACACGAGATGGAGGCACAACTTGTAGAACTGTGGCAAGCTCATCCGAGTACGTAAGCGTAGAGCTGCCACCCAGGCAAAAGAAAAATACAGCTATATCACGTTATAACCTGAAAAGTTTATTGTTCTAACAATATACTTTTCATGTTAGTGCAATATACCTTTCACGTTTGAACAATATAATATCACGTTATTACAGTATACATAATTATCATGTTCATACAATATAATTATCACGTTCGTGCAATATAATATATATATATATATATATATATATATATATATATATATATATATATATATATATATATATATATATATATATATATATATATATTTGTATTGCTTTTAAGCAAAACATTCTTTGTATATGAGGCCAAGGGTGTTCATCCTCTTCAGCTCTAGCGTAGACAGTTGGCTCTGCCATGTTTTCATGTGTTTCTTCTTTCCGTGTGTCCGCTACTTTGAAACGCTCGGGCCGCTCTGCCCGCCACAGTTTCAAACTGGTCATGTGACTGCATGGCCACATCTGATTGGTAAAAAATTTACTGGAAACTCCACTGGCGGCATGTTATCTAATGTGTTAAACTAAGTATTTTTTAAAAAGTAACGAGTCGAATTTTGCAAATGTAGTGGAGTAAAAGTACAGTTTCTTCTTCACAAATGTACTCAAGTAAAAGTAAAAAGTATTGTGCAAAAAAGGTACGGAGTAAATGTAACTCGTTACTACCCACCTCTGCTGTCCGCATTCACACGATTCACTACACCTTCTACAGTATTAGTTGGAATTAAATCAAACTGATTGTGGGCTTCACACAGTTTGTGTTCAGGGTCACATTTGTCATTTTACAGGCACTGATCTGCAATAGATGAGCTACTGCAACAAACGTTCTGGTTGAGAGTAGCTGTAAAAGCAGTTCTTGTTCAGTGTATTTTGTCGCCTTAAAAAAGGGGGGTGTTAAACAGTTATGTAGAGTTCATTGAGGCAGGAGTGACGGTCACTTTAACTGGTTATAAAAAAGACAAGCATGATAAACTGTTAATCAAAACCATTCTATTGAAATCAACATTAGCAGCTAATTGATTTTTAGATGCCACTTATGGAAAAACTCTAGTCATTCTTCCGTGTGTATTGTCTATATATGATAGCGTGGCTCATAATGAGATTAGTATTGTGTCAGCAGCATTTGAAGTGGCTGGTATAAGGAAACAGAATAGAAACCCCTGCTGCCTGTTGTCAGTTTTGGTTTGATCCATCAGCAGTACTGTAATACATGGTTATGCGATATTGTGTCTTTCAGACTGTGAACCGGAAGAGGTAGATGACTGGTCTCCAGAATCAAACTGCTCTCCGTGCTCTTTCTGCAACGTGCTCCTGGACAAATCTAGTGTAAGGACTTTAGTTTTGATAAGCCTCAGAGAGGTTGTCTTTCTTTTCTCTGCACCCTAGAGTAAAAAATAATTCTAAATAAGTAATCACCTTTCTGTCTCTGTATCTTCTTCTTTTTCCTCTTCATCATCCTCTCTAGGATCAAGCACCTGCAGCCACGTCGCCCCTCTCCTCCCCCTCTGATTACTCACCTTGTCAGGCCCCAACCATCTCTGAGAGCACCCAATCAGCACACAAGTTCCTCCAAGCTGTGTTCCACAAGAAAGGTGAGTCAGGTGGATTTGGACAACCTCGTTGTTATGTAGAACTGTTAATATACTAAGAGCTCCTATACTGAAAACAGCTGCCAAAGTTGACATAAATATTAATGTGGGGAATAACCAGAGAGGAGTATCTCACAGTTCCTGTCTACTGATGTACACAATGAACTGAATTACATTATTGACCTAATACACATTGCGGTTACTGTGGTGTAATTGGCATGTCAAATCTCTGCTATTCATGACCCACTAAGTGTTCCCAAAGATTTAGGATGCTTTTGAGACTTGTTTCTAGTGTGGTAACATCAGAAGACATTTTTTGTTACAGTGGATTTAATTTCAATATCTCATTAAAAACGCTGTTTAAACACTGTTTTCTAGATCAGTTTTTCAGATCAGTTTTCTAGTCCTTTAAATAATGCATGTTAAAATTGAAACCAGTGATTTTAATTGTATTTTTTTTCTTTCTCCTCCTGTTAGATGTGCACCTGAGCAGTGATTCCAACATACCTCAGATTGCTCAGGAGCTGATGAAGAAGATGATAACCACATTTGCTAAGGAGTATGCATCCAAGTGCCTGCTCCACACCAATACAAATGGTGTCACAAGGACCTCATCACCCTTGTCTGACGCGTCCGAAGCATCTGACGCCCCTCTGGACCTCACAGTGAACCGAACTCAGGAGGAGAACACGATCGAAGGTAGAGAACGCATTTAGTGCACGCATATAAAATTTAATGTTATGTCTGACTGTAACATGGGCATCCTCCTGAAGGAACCAAACAACTGGCACTCAGACTCTGACCACTTGTCTTGTAACAGATGGTGTGCTGGACCTCTCCAACCGGAACTCTGCCTGCTCAACAACTTCGTCATCATCAGAGAATCACAGGGGATCAGGGTAAGTTTTTGTAGTTCTCTGACTGCATTTTAATGTGTCTGGCCTATTGACTTATCCCTACTCTTAGTTAAATCTGGGTCTTCTTCACAAAAACAAGAATGCCGTTTACATAACTATGGCCCATATCCTATGACTAGAAAAATCACTTTGGTTTGCAGCAAATCCACATTTCAGAGTGTGGTACAACAACAGCTATATAGCATGCCAAAGATTAAGAGGTTAGCATGAGCACTGTGTTTATTACTGTCATGCTCACTGCTCAGCTAAATAGCACCTGTTCAGCCTGAAATACACACATTCCTGTTTTAGCAGTGCTTTGGTTCAAGTAATTGTAATAAATTGTGAGGAGCTAGCTTGTGTTTGGTGTTGTGGTTCTATGGGGTTTACTCTTTTATCTCTTGAGCGGTAACGTCACAGCAATGGCCGTATTATAACATTTGCCAGCAGCTCAGGATTGTATAATGAGGAGAGCATTTCAGTACTTCACAACCATTTTACGTCCGTTTTTACTAATACATTAATGATGAGTTTGATTATCCAATCTTCAAGCATGTAGGACTTTCACTGGATATCCCAAAACTACAGGGGTTTTATGTGAGCACCAAAGTAACCCCAGCCATTCACAGACTGTCCCACCTGGACGTGAAGAGGCTTTGCTGCTGTGTGTGAGAGACACACAGCAGCAGTGTGTGTGCGTGCGTGTGAGGGCCCACAAACAGACTGAGAACATACAGACATGAAACTAACAGTCGCAGTGATGTTACCAACACAAGGCATAAAGGAGTGGACCCCTCGCTCTGCACCCCCTTGTCCCCTATGCCACAAATCAAACCACCTCCATCACCTCCATCCTGACCCTGCTGTTTGGTCCTCACATCCCTAGGAGGCAGTGCAGGCAGAAGGAATACACTGAGAGGAGCTGGGAGCTGTCTGAGGGATTGCTGTCCAAGGCCTTGAAGGATATACGATCAGGAAGGCTGCAGGAGCAGCGGGCTGCGTTGCTTTATGGAATACCCCTTCAAACCCTGAGACAGGGTCTGGATGGCTGGGCTGAAGGGAGGCTGGGAGTGCTGCATCAGCTTAAAGCAGGAAGCAGAGATATCAGGGATGAAGTGACATCATGCAATGTGATGTCAACAATGCTGGGTGGCGAAGCACGCCTTGTTTTGCAGAAAGTGGCAGCATGGGCAGAGCGAGCAGAAATTGGAGGTGCTGTCGAGGAGCATGGGGACTTTAGTTTCCCTTCATCTGTTCTTGCCTTTTATCAGCCGGGTAGTTTACAGAAGACCCTCCCTCACTGTTTTCCCCAGCTCAGGGATGCTCTCCAGCCCCCTCCAAGCCCCACCCCCAGTCTGGAGCCACCCACACCCCTGCGTATTCCTCAGGTTCGTTGTGCGTCTGACCACAAAAGGTCAGTGTCAGCTGAGAATTGCAGCATAGCTGAAAACCTACATCAACGTACCTCATCAAGCGAAGGTACTGCCAGTTCATCAACAGCAGCTGCCAGACCTTCATCTCTCTTCAAACTCAGACCTCCACTCTTGGCACAAGGATGTCCAGGCAGTGCCAGCCAGTCACCTCATCGCCTGGGACCACGTGGATCCTCACTGGATGAGTCAGAAGATGGGGCAGGTTGCCGGGATAAAGACAAGCAACCTAGAAAGAAGCGTGGGAGGTACCGCCAGTATGACCACGAACTGATGGAGGAGGCCATCACCATGGTGATGGCTGGCCGCATGAGTGTGTCTAAAGCCCAGGGGGTTTATGGGGTGCCCCATAGCACACTAGAATACAAAGTGAAAGAGCGTACTGGAACACTGAAGAACCCACCTAAGAAGAAATCTGCCAACTTCTGTTTGTCCAGTTCTCACTCGTCTGGTTCTGGTAGCACGACCAGTTCCACTAACTCAGGGAGTCTTGCCTCAGCTGCTGACGCAAAGAGGTTCTAGACCACAAACGCCTCAAAAACACCTCAACACTTGAACACATCACCTCCTACAAGATAAATGTTTTCTGGAGACACTTGTTAAAACACAACACATGCCTTTACAAACTACACTGATATTAATATTCAGGTCTTTTAACTCTGTCTGTGATGTGATAGTCATACTTAAAGCTGTATTTCTCCTGCTTCGTTCTGAGTCCTTTGGTTAAAGCAGCCATAAACAGTACTGTTTTATTCAGGTAGAAGTCCTGCTCATCTTGATCTAGACGAATGATTTAGATCGTTTACTTTGTTTATGGATAGACCAACGTGGTAAATGAATTCGGATCAGAGCCTGAGGTACTGAACCTCTTAATTCACCATCTCCTTTCGTTTCACTGTACTATTGTCAGAATACTGTTTTTCTATTTTTTGTTTGTTTGTTTTTTTCCGTTTGGGACTGCTGTGGAGTTTCGTGGCTTGGTTATTAAGATACCAGTATGTGATTACATCTAATTAAATCATCGATAAGTTAATGTTCAACAAAATGTAACGTATTCATAGTTTAACATTAGATCACTTAGTAATTTTTACTACCACGATTGATCAACAGAATTAAAAACAAAGGCTTTTTTAAAACGAGAATCTGTTGGTGATATAGAATCAAATTATTTTACCTTCAGGGTAGTTGCACTGTGTTGTACATCCTTTTCTCAAGGAGGAAAAACAAACAATGATGGCTGCCCAAAAAGATTGCTCAAGACTCAAGTATGAGAAACACAGTTGCAGACCTTTTAAGGCTGAAAAATAAAGTGTGACTGTCATATTTGTTAGCTGTTAGGTTATTAGGTTATTCAGGTTTAATTCAATTCTTAAAGCTCCTTGGTAATGGAGCATTGATGATTGTGATTTGCAGCTTTCTATCTCTCTGGGTATGTATACCTAGGCTTTTCAAGTGACTTAGAGCCATTAAAACTATTTAAAAACTCATTTCTATTGTTAGAGACCTCTACAAACAGGGAGCTTGTACAGTATATATGCTGTGGTGGCTACATCTTGATTATGAGTTTTTGTACAAGAGATTAGCTTAAAAAAGCCATTTTGTGTCCACATATTTCCTTTCATTCTGTACAAGCTAATCTAAACACTGTATTGAGTGTAGTTGGAATGCAAACGTGCAGCATGTTTTAAATGTGCACTGATAAGCTTGGGAACTGTATATTATTGTGTATTTGTACCGTTTGTGAAAGATGTTCTTTTATTATCACAGATATTTACTAATTCTGCTACTGTAGCTGTATTACTGCAAACCTCATACCATGACCACTGCTTAACTTTTACGGGACTGTTTTCCTGGCACATGGATGCGTAGCTACAAGAAAAATTCATTTCAGTTAACGTTTTAACAGTAATACCGTTAAGCCTAATATTAATATTTGTTTTATGGGTAGTCTTAATGTTATAGATGGTCGACTGTGTCAGCTACTGGAGGTTTCGGTAGTTTAGGTTTTTAGTGAAATGTTTAAACGGCGACCACGCGGCTATTCAGTGTCAGGCTTTTAAGGCTTCTTTGTCTGCGTCTGTAAAAATGCTAAAAGTTTCGTCTACACTCATGTCTGCCTCTAGAATGGGCTTTTTTCCATTAACAGTGCTACTACCAAAGCAGCATTTCAGGGTTACCCACACAAAGCTGCTTTACTTTGGATTTGCTGCAATGTCAGCCTGCCCCCCCCCCCTCCCCCCCCCTCTCTCACCGTCTTTAACCTGTTGCCATATATACCTCTGAACATTCTCTGCCTATAGCCCAGTGTTAGGTTTCAAATCAAGCTTAAAATCTGTATGAGTTCTTTATCTCTCAAGAAACAGCGAAATGTAAATTCACTGCTATCAACAACACTTAAACTTTAAAAAAAAAAACTAGCCATGTGGCGTGTAAAATCTTTTTTTTTTTCTTTTTTTTCCCTTTAAGGTTGAAATTCTGTCTTGCGGCATTTACAGATTTTTATTTTTTATTTATTTTTTGTTATTAATGTCGGTTTTTAAAAGTTCTTCAGTCACAAAATTGTGGCATTTCAACCTTTGTAATTCCTCCAGCTGTGCAAATGTTGTCTCCACTTCTGAATGTCTGTTCTTATTGCGGTACATGGTGCCGGTCTCTATGACGACAGCTCAGCACAGCATGTCTCTATTTTGGGAGTTATCTACTATTTATATCAAAATGACTCCGAACACGCCCTGAGAAATTGAAAAAGGACATCATTATATTTGTTTAATTGCAGCTAATTCTGGGAACACACTTGGGCTTTGAGATTAGGGCTTTTTAATTTTTGATTGAACTGCTGGCAAATCTTTGAGGCAACGTAATTCTGCTATTTATGCATAAATCAATTATTGCACTATGATTTATAAAACAAAATTGTTTTTTTCTAGAAACTTGTTTTGTGTTGTTATGGCATATTTATTTATTGATTGCGCTTCAGAACTGTGATTTATTTTTTTATTTTTTTAAATATTGTGGTAGTTCTTGATTTGTAACGGGGCACTTTGATGCATTGTGAAATGTGTATTGCTACAATTGCATGAATGCTTTTAAATGTTAGCTCATATAATTTATTTAGTCCAGAAATTATACTGCTGACTATTGTGATTGTTTAGTGATTTTGTTACTATTAAATTATTTTAATGATTTTAAAGAATAATTTGTCATAACAAACTCAACAATATAGCCTCTGTAACACCTAAAGTACTTGGAAAGTTTCCACCGCAGAAACTAGGCGGAGATGGGCAGGTGGTTTTGCAACATATACACCTTTGTATATGTTCCAGTTGTAGGACTAATTTGTGAGGGTAGATATTCCTGCCCAGAAAAGCTTCAAGTGGGGCTCAATGCTGTTAGGTTAAATGTTGAATAAGCACTATTTTTGAAAATTAGCAACCTGTCAAACAAGACAAAGAACATGAAATTGCTGTAAACTGCTCATGTATGAAACAGCAATGGCTGTTCGAGACCCACCACCACCGCTTTTAAATTAAACACAACAATACAGCAAACTGCCCAGTAGTTGGAAGAAATTATTTAACAAGTCGGTCAGAAAAGTTTAGCTTGAACCCCACCACCAAAGTTGCTGTTCTACCTCCTGAGCAAGGACTCTCTTGGAGGTACACCCCAGAATTGTAATTGTACCCTGGTTCCTTCAGTGAAAAGTTCCTGCAGTGGAAACTTGACTCAACACTACAGAATGTAACACTTAAACCTGGCCTCTTGAAACCTGACATGGTTTGGCCGCAAACAGTACTTAAATTGCTGGAGAGAAAAAGTAAAAACTTGAAAATAGGTTGATATTAAATCAGTTACTTGATTCTATAATTAAATATCTTACTTCTTGGACCTGCTGGCTGTTATGAAAATTAGAGGGCTTTTTGAACTGTTGGTTTGTTGATGAAAGTGCTGTTGGTTTAAAAAAAAAAAAAAAGTTAAGTTGAGCGTTTCTTCAATCATTCCTTCTGCTGTTAGCAGAATGTTATCATTTGCCTTCAGCAACTAATCAATAAAACAGTTCTTTAATCAATCGCCTGTTGTTATTTTTTTTCTAGAATAATGGTTTGCTTTACAGTTATCAGAGAGTTGTACTGCAGATCAAAGGTTTTACAACTTTTTACAAGGGCTAGAATCCAGTAAATGGTAAAATGGTAAATGGCCTGTATTTGTATAGCACTTTTCTAGTTCCTAAGGACCCCAAAGCGCTTTACACAACCTGTCATCCACCCATTCACACACACATTCACACAATGTAGAGCAATGCATCATGTCACTTCCTTCTGCAATACATCAACATTATAGTGGCACTCCAAAAATGAAAGTGCATTTGGGGGAAAAACTACACGGCAAACGCTGCTAAATAGGCTGCATTTACAATATCGTTTTCCTGGTGTAATAAACCACAAAAACATCTTGCACTACAAGCTACATTCCACTTTTTTTTTCCAAATGTTATTATTTAAGCTGAAAGTTTTGTACCATTCAGAGTTCATTTTATTTCATTATTGATGGCTAGCAAGTCTACTGCCAAAAAAATTTACTGTGTAACTTTTTTTCTTCTTAAGCTTATTTCAAACATTGATTTCTGTAAGGATACATTACCATCATTTCATCACAATATGTTGCCTACATCTTAAGCTGCATATCACATTTTTACATTAACTCTAATAATGCGGGTGCAGTCTTGCAACCAGCACGAACTCCAGTCTCATCTATAAAATATGTGGAAGTCAGAAATGACAAACTTTCAGGCAGTGCTGTTATGGAACAAATGCAACTTAAATGTGCTTGCTGCTGAAATTTTTAGTCTTCATTATTTTGTGTGCATGCTCTTTTTTTTTTTTTTCTCATTTGAAACTTTGTGAGTAAAACATTCTAACTCCAGTTTTTACCTTTTACCTCTAGCTCCTCGGTGCCATCTTTCACAGAAGACAAGGCAGGTCAGCAACAGCGAGGGACTAAGTTTGGTCAATGTTCCACATTGGATGATGTTCTGAGTTCTCTCTGCCCAGCTCACCAATCCTTAATCTACCAAATCCTCAAGTATGCTTGCCATGAAAAAGAGATGCTCAGGAACGAAAGGGACACTGTTTTATGTTCCAAGAAGCTGCATTGCACTTCGTGTCAGAGTCTTGTTGCAGCCTCTCCTGCATCGTTCCATTCGCCTTGCACACCCTCTTCTAATTTATGCTTGTCCTCTTCCATATGTTGTGAGAAACGCAGCTTCCAAATCAAGAAAACAACAGATGGAGAGGTAGGAGATGGAGACCCTCCTTGTCCTGTTCTGAAGAGAGAGCAGAGTCCCTCTCCTCCCCCTCTTTCCCCAATCCCATCAGATTTCGGTAAGAAATGTGATGAAAACCCACCCTCTCTGCTTCACCAAGAGGAGGATGTTAATCTCATGGTACAGAGTTTTGTAACTGCAAGCTACGAAGCCTCAGATGTCAATGCAACTACAGAAGATGCTGAAAGTAAGATCGCTGAAAGAAGTCAGGCTGATAAGAATCCAAGTGGGACTTCACTGCAGGATGTCATGGATCGTTTTAGTGAGAAACTGGAGACAATAACACCTCTAGACAAGGACCCTACTCTGGTTTCTACGGCTATCTATGTTTCTGAAAAGGAGCAGCCGTTATCTCCCTCAACCAGCTACAACCTGCCTTTTCGTGCTGATGCCCATGTCACTGAGATCATCACCACAGTGCTTCGCACAAGCAGTCCCAGTGATTACAGCTTGAGTGAGCTGTTTAGTCGCCAAGACAAAGAATCCAAGTCACCCGTTACTAGATCCCGTCATCGCCAGAATGTTGAAAAACCTAAATGCACCCCTGAGATACAGAACAACAATGACCAACAAAGTTCAAGTGTACAAAAACAGGTGAATACAGTGGCTACAAGCTCAGCTAAACAGTGTGTTTTGTCCTGCAAAGAAGGTGGTGAGGGTTGCAGTTCTACAAATGACAAAAGCCACAAGGGATCCCCATCAAGTGAAACCACTGAGGCTGAAAGATCAGGTAAAAGGAAAGCTTGTGCTATTAAAGGGAGAGTGTGTCATCTGCTTAACATTTCTGAGGGTGCAAGAAGATCAAGGAGAAATATAGTCCCTCCACCGCGGTTCTCCTCCTATGTCACAGAGCCCAGACGTATGTTCTTTGTTGCGTGTTTCTCTGAACCTATCTTCAATCAGAAAGCACAAAAGGACAAGGCTTCATCTAGCACCAATCATATGTCATCAAAAGATCCAGATGCTAAGGATGCCAACGTAGAATCCAGAAATGACGTTTCTTTGTCCTCATGTGTGAACACAGGGAAGCTTGCCTTTCAGTCAGCAGAAAAAGGACATGAACTATCTCACATGGAAGTGAAAAGTCAAAGCCAGGTCACTCCACAGATTGTGACTGCGAAAGACCAAAGTCCTAAAAAACATCGCTCAGGCAAAGAGAACAATAGTAGTGACAGTGTTGTCCCTCTCTTAGGACGGTTACGATCAGCATCATCAAAAAGAGTACAGGACTCATCAAATATGGATGTCCCTATAAATTCTGATACTTGTCTTGAGAGTCTTAAAAATTCCCAAGTCCAGTACACTAGTCCAATTAAACTTATGTTTGTATCACCAGTAAAGGATAAAGAGGGAGTTAAATACAGTCTCAAATCAGCAGGCTCTGGTTCTGGCTCACAAACAGAACATTTTGATCCCTGTGAAGAGTCTTCATGGTCAGGGACACTTCAGAAGCACACAATCCAGAGCAAAAAGCCTGCAATATCACAAGTAAAATCAGTTGTCTCACCACTAAAATCTTCTGCCTCATGCATACGGTCTTCTTGTTCCCCAACCAAGTCATCTTCTTCACCAGCCAAGTCTGGTTCCTCAACACGCAGGTCTGCTTCTTCACCTGCCAAATCTGGTTCCTCAACACCCAAGTCTCCTTCATCACCAGCCAAGTCTGTTTCCTCAACACGCAGGTCTGGTTCTTCAACACCCAAGTGTGATTTGTCACCTGCCAAATCTGGTTCCTCAACACCCAAGTCTCTTTATTCACCATACAAGTCTGATTCTTCAGTATCGAAGTCCTCTTCCTCACCAAGCAAATCTGCTTCCTTAACACGCAGGTCTGCTAATTCACCATCCAAGTCTGGTTCTTCAACACCCAAGTGTGCTTTGTCACCCGCCAAATCTGGTTCCTCAACACCCAAGTACGGTTCTTCACCACGCAAGTCTCCTTCTTTGCCCAGGTCCCCTTCCTCATCACCTAAAGATGCTTCCAGAGGATCAGGTGAAGGTACTCCAACTAAGCGCGTAGCTGGAGCTGACAGCCAGGGATTATCAGGTAACTCGACTTCTTTTCATGAAACCACTCCACCAAAAAGGCGTCCTGGGCGTCCGAAGAAACTGGGACCACAGCTGGAGCAAAAAGCAAAAAGGCCAATTGGCCGACCCCGTAAGCAGAAGACTTTAGATTCCGAACCTAAAAATGTTAAAATGGTAAATGGTAAATGTCAGTTGGCACCTAATATTGAGGAGAATACAACTAAAAACCTCAAGATAACAGTCGTATATGGCCGTTCGAGGAGAAACAAACGATTGGTGTCAGAGGGCTTTGACCAGCTGCAAACAGAATTTCATGACGCTTGGCGAGCCGTAAATCTATTGCACAACTCTAAGACCAGCTCAGGTAGTATTAAAACAACCTCAGAGGAGTTGGATTTTGTCAGACCAGCGAAAAGGCCTGCTCCTCAATCTGGCAGTAACATCAAATGTCAAAAGCATGATGATTCTGTTCGCTCAAGGAAACCAGGTAGACCTGCAAAGGTTAAAATCTCTGGAATCTCAGTCACAGTGACCACAGTGTCACCTCGTCAACGTAAAATTCAAATCAATAAAGAGAATAGGCAGTCTCCTGAAATGCTGGCTCCTAGGAAAGTACTTCTACAAGACTTCATGTCTGCCAAAGAGCCCAGGACAATCAGTCATCAGTTAATGAGCAAAAGGGGTCAAAAAGAAGAAGGGAAAGAAACAGAGGATGGTAGTAAAGATGAACTCCCCAATCAGCCTGTAGTACGACACTCCAAGAGAGTGAGAAAGCCATCAATACACTTTTTGCATGCTGTTGCCACCTCTACATCATACAGCCGCAGCAATGCGCTGGTACGACGCTCTAAACAACTTCTTTTAAACAAGGCAAACAGTGAAAGGAGACAGGATGAGCAGCAAAGTAGTTTCGAAACTTCAGGTGAGAAGAGAAAGTCATGTGGACCACAGAAGAAGGGCGTTTCTCTAGACGTAAGCAGATTGGCAGGGGTATCTGTTGATTCGATCTTTAGGTCTAAAGAGACATTAAGGTGGTGGGCAGCATCAGCTGAGGAAAAGACAATGAACCAGGAGCTCGCCAGACGAATAAGAGTCATCTCTGACACTTGGGTCTCAGACGCTGTGGACAACCAAGAAAAAGAATTGGCCCTCGATTCTAAACTAGGCACTAAAGACAGCAGTTTATTTGCCAAGAATTCAAATCATTCCTCTGTGGTCCGAACACTGTTTGACTGTTCGCCCAACAAACCAAGGTCCTGTAGCATGCAGCAGATCTGCTCCTGGTTTATGGAGACCACCGAGACACAATCTCTGGCCATTGTCAAGAAGGCAAGCTCCCGTAATCGTTACGAACTTATGCACTTCCCTCGTTCTGCTAATGCAAAAAGTGTTTGCCACAGTCCTCAGGCAGAGCGACTCCGCAAACACATCAAGAAGTTTGCCAAAATGGTGCCAAAAAGCCCTTTACAGCATCAGAAGGCTCAGAGATGGCTGAGGAAGAGAAACAAAGCAGCTGTGTCAACACACAGACGACAACTTTTTACTTTAAGCATTGCAAGCAAGCGCACTTGCCAAGTCCAGCCGTTGAGAGGCAAAGCATTTAGTATATATCAAGCCACTCTGGTTAGAGCAAGGACACGTTTTCTAACCCGGAAAGAAAGGGATAGGTGGCAAAATGGGGCTAGGGACAGGAGAAACATAAAAGCAGTATCATGTTGTAGAAATGAACGTATAGTAACTGGACTACAATCTAAACGTAAAGCATTATACACATCCACAAACGATCGGCACTCTGTTGGTTTGGAAAACGGTTCTGCCGCCTCTTCGGTTAGCCAAACTCGGGAACTCGTGGATGTACACAAAGAGCAGAACCTTTGCTCCAAAGCCTGGGGTCCTGAAACGCTGAAAGAATGCCGGGTGTTTCTAAGGAAGATCAACTCTCCTGATAGCGAATCGGCTGAGGAAGAGTGGGACTCTTGTACTGTGACACTGGAAGGGTCACCTTCTGCATACCTCTTTGCAGAACAGAACAGGCAACTGGTAAGATTCGTTAAAGCTGTGAAAACTGAAAGAAAAAGGAGCATTAATAGGAGGACTGCCTCGAAAGAGTTGGCAGATTCTGCATCAAAATCAGTCCAGGAGCAGGAAGCAAAGCCAGCAGGGAGGCAGAAAAGAAAATTCAAGAGTCCCAGGGTTGCGTCTACTGAACCACCACAACCACCACCAGCGAAAATCTTGAGACAATCGCGAATGAGGGGCCTGACTGGGCCGAGATGGCGTGACTTTGTCCTTGGTAACTACTTTTCTTTCTTTTCTTTGAATTGAAGGCATTGACTTTGCCCATGCAAAAGTTACCCAATAAACGTTTGTTCTTTTATCTTTTCCTGACAGAAAGCTAACTGAAGCATGAGGCCTCCTCTTCCTGGGAAAGGGACTGTGGTTTAACGTGGTGCCTTTGGACTTTGTGCTGACCACATAGACTGGCCATCTCAGTATGGTTCAGTCTTACAATCAGCAGCTATGTAGCAGTCTAACTTAAAAGCTTGATGTTGCACTATTTTTATCCATGGATATGTATGTACATTTTGTCATCTTGCCTTTGTCTTTCTGAAGGTGTATAGTAGATCAATATAATAGTTACTTCAGAGTTTTAATGGAAAGAGTGCTTATACCGTGAACCCTGTCAGAGTGGTCATAGAGGAATGAAAGCTCGACTGCCATCTCCCTAAAAATGTACCTTTACTGATACTAAGACCAACACTTCTTCTCGGAAATGAGCCCTTACTGTATATCTTAACCTGACATTTATCATAATTTTTACTACTTTAAGCCACAATGCCAGCTCTAAAACCCCCACTTATTTTATTTATAGTGACTCGTACTTTGGCACTGTTTTGAATGTTTAATTTGTAATTTAATATTTGCTTTTGTATTTTAGGTTTGCTTAAAGTATATTGGAATTTGATTTGAAACTTTCTCTTAATCCGAGCCTTTTGTTTTCTCTACTGCTGTCGCAAACAAGTAGCCAAAACAGGCTTTTAATGAAGGAATCTTTCAGTTCACTTAACACCCAATCTTAACTCCAGTAGCTATCTGTGAAAAGGCCACAGCTGTAAGAGTGTGTCTTGAAATGCACTAATTGGCCTGTACTAAAACCAAATATTTGATGTCATGAGTTCTTTTTCAAGAGCATTTTCAGTTGTCAATTCCCCACAAAATGCAGAGGTGTCTGTGAAGTGACAGAAATGGCATTATGCAGTTGTAGAACATAGCTTCTGGTTAATTTCATGGTTTGTGGGATCTTTCTTGTTTTTATTCAGTTATCTTTCTAAGAACGTATTATTTTCACCCAAAGCATATACTGTATGTTGCTGTCAGATC